>NC_092878.1:48189515-48558682 GCF_028372415.1 Notamacropus eugenii | reverse complement strand
ACAAAGTTCCTATTCTCAAGGACTCTGTAGATGAATAAGGGGTGGGAAAAGTTGTGCACAAATACAATACAAAATAATAAGTAATGAGCGCATATATATGTACATATGTATATATATGTATACACACACATATATGGGGTATGACATGCTATGAAAATTCAGAGGAGGAAGGGATCACTTCTGGTTATAGAGGTGTGGTCATCGGAGATAGCTACACTAGAAGAAGTGATTTGTGAGCTAGGTCACTAAGTAGGATTAGAAGGAACATGGAATCAAAGAACCTGGGATTGAACCCTGACCCAGTCACTATCTCTATGACCTTGGATAAGCCACTGATCTCCTTTGGTCTCAGTTTCTTCCTTTGTAAAATGAGGGAGAGAGTCTAGTAAACCACTCAACCAAACCTATATTTCTTAACCAGAGAGGCTGCCACTTAAGGTAATAAAAATAAGTAACCAAAACTACTGCAGACTGAGACCTTCTTTTGTGAACACCATAAAGTATACCTGGACATAATAAACATTGTCTAATGATACTTGCTAAGATGCTAAATTTTAAACAAGAATCAGCAAATATGCAAAAAAAAGTCACCAAACTCCAATGTAACAATGTGATAATAGAAAAGAAAACTTCAAAGCTCAGAGAAGATTTAGAAAAAAGCTTGCTACATTTAAGACCTGAATAGGGAAACTAGCCCATTTAAAAGGAGAGCCATGTAATCAATGAGGCTTTAAACAGGACATTGAAGACACATCCCAATCTAATGTAATAAAAGGAAATGTTAGCATGTTTGTTCTACAGTTTTGCTCATTTATAATCAATTTCAGCTAAATAGGCAAGAATTCATACTCCCATAAAAAACAAACTATGGTGTCTGACATCTTGTGAACACTTCCCAGGTTATCTGCCTGTTTGTATTTAGTGTAAAACTGTTCTGTTTATCCTTTGATAGTAACAACATCAGAAAACAGAGGCTTTACTGTGGTATCATTAACATAATATTGTTGAAATGCAGCTGTATGTGCGCTAAATCATTTTTCTTAATGTTTTATCAAAGGATACAGTCCTTTTTTCTTTTTACCTCTGCTAGTTTTACTGAAAGCAAATGTCATATGCCTGCTGAATGCCAGAGCCACTACAAACCCTTCACGTGTTTCTTATACTCTCCTATTCTATTTTCTGCTCAGAAGAGCACCTTGTTTATTAACTTTTAAAAATCTGACTCTCTTGAAATATCAACATCACTCTGAATATTGGATTTTTGTCTCTAAATACATTGAATTATACAGGCTCCAAAGGGTCCAGCTTTAATTTCTGGCTGACATTATAAGTCTAGGTTAAAGAAAGAAACAACCAAGATTTTCAGGCTACCATGTAATCTAATTTTCACAAGGTTATAACAAGGTTAAATTCCTGCTGGTTGAAACCTGTCATAAGAATTAAAAGCCTAAGAGGTATGTTTTTGGAAAAACAGAATTGGGAGGAGGGAAACCCTCACTGTTTCAAACAGAATAAATAATAATGGCTGAAACAGATTGGATTTTGGATGCTCTGCAGTACTCCAATAATCTAAAACCAGTTTTTGCTATTTTCCACAAATCAAAACATATGGATAGAAATGATAATTTTAAAATAAATTGGCTTTTCTCCTTGCATCAACATCCTTACTTCAGTAACCCACTATTATCCTAGCTCTCCTGTTAGCAGGGGAAAGCAATCTTTCCACTTTCTTTTCTACCATCCTTCCTTGTTCCAGCAGCATTCATGTTGGTGCCCCTGTCACTCTCACATCACAGATTCTTGATCTCCATAATTCATATAACTATTTTCAACGTACTTCACCCACCTACCTGTAAGCCCAGCAAATTTCACGTGATACTTCTCTGCATCCAAGACAGTGAACTTGAACTTTCCTTTTCAAGATTTTTGTGCACTCGATTTTCCACCATGTCCACCATGTTATTTTCCAACAACACTTCCTCCTGTCCACATTTCCTACATCTTTCTATTTACTTCAGTTTTTCTATATCCTTATAAATGATTATGGCCCATAATACCTGTCTAGCTTCACAGTCCATCAACATAGTATCATCTGCCTTGATATCCAACCCAGAAACGATGACAGTTTTGACTTGACCTATTACCACAGAATATTTTGCTCTCCTGACTTTTTCACGGTGCTCATCATGCCTTCTTGACTTCTCTACAGCTTGATGCTCTCAATTACCTTGATACCTTCTTCTCTGCATTTCCGTGACACTAACTCTAGTCTGGTTCTCCTCCTATCAGTGACCGACTACTCTTTTTCCGTCCCCATTGCTGGATCTTCATTCATGTTATGCTCCCTAACCAAGGATGATCCACAGGGCTCTGTCATAGGTCTTCTTCCCTTCTCCTTTCATACTATTTACCTGATAATCTCATCAGTTTTCATGGATTTCATTATCATCTCTATGCTGATGGTTCTCAGATCTGCTCATCCTTCAGACTTAACTTTCAAACTGTCATCTCCAACTGAATATTAGGCATCTTGAATTGATGCCCTGTAAGTATCTCAAACTCAGCATTTCCAAAACTCAACTCTTCTTTTCCCCAAAACTTGCTTCCCTTCCAAAACTTCCCTATTAATATAGCGGGCACCATTATCTACCCAGTCATCCATGCTCTCTGCCTAGATGTCATTCTTAACTTCTCACATTCTCTCTCATTCTTCATATCTAATCTCTTGCCAAGTACTGTCAAATTTAACTTCAAAGCATCTCTTGCATATGGCCCCTTCTCTCCACTGACACTGCCTCCACCCTGGTGCAGGTCCTCATCACCTCATGTCTAGACTACTGAAATAGCCTGCTGGTTGGTCTGCCTGCTTCAAGTCTCTCCCCACTCTAACACATCCTCTAATCAGCTATCAAGTTAGTCTTCCTAAAGCACGGATCTGATCACTGTCAACTCCCCCTATTCAATAAACTCCAGTTGGTGTCTATCACCTCGAGTCAAATATTAAATGCTCTGTTTGGCATTCCAAGCCCTTCATAACCTATTCCCCTAAGCTTCCAATCTTCTTACAAATGATTATGCTCCATAATTTTTTAACAAATTTCTTATACCTTACTCTACACCTCCCACTGACATCCTCAGTGATCCAGTGACACTGGTCTCCTTTTGCACTTCCTCAAACAAGATATTCCAATTCCCAACTCAGGCCATTTTCACACACTGTCTCTCATGCTTGGAATTCTCTCCCCCCTCCCCCAATTTCCACCTTCTGGCTCTACCCTGGCTTCCTATAAATCCCAGGTTTTCCTAATTCCCTGTAAATGTTTGTACCTCTCCACTGCTGATTATCTATAATTTATCCTGTATATAATTTGTTTGTAGACTGCGAGCTCCTTGGGAGCAACCGCTGACACCTTTGTCTTTCTTCGTATTGCTAGGACTTAGCACAGTGCCTGACACGTAGTAGGTACTTTAAAAATGATTACTGACTAATGGCAGTTGATGAAATCTAGATGATCCCTACTGTCAGCGCTCTCCATTCCTCAGCTACTGAGCGCTTCTGAAGAAAGTAATGAAAATCCTCACAAAATCCATTATAAATTCAAATGATGTAATTTTTTATTCATGCTCACTCTATCATATTCATTAATAAAATAAATATTTATTGTCTATTATGTTCCTTATTATGTTAGGTGCTATAGGGAGGATAAATAAGATAAAATCCTTGCCCTCAAGGAGAGTGAAATATAGTAAGCAGGCACAAAACACAGTCACACAAAAACAGAATACAGTAAATACCCCAAGAGAAGTATGAAGTACTCCTGGGATCTGGAAGAAAGACAAATCACATTTGGTTCTGATAAACCATAAATGGCTTCCTGAAAGAAATGACCTATGAACTGAGCTTTTAAGGATGACTACAGCTTTGATAGATGAAGATGGTAGGTGAGGCACATTCCAGATGGAAGGGAGAACATACACAAGAATGTAGAGACTAGTAAGTTCACAGTTTGTTTGGGGAACAGAAAATGTTCAAGTTTGGCCTGAGTATGGAGTACGCATAGAGAAAGAGCAAGAGAGAAGGGTGCATGAGGCACTGGGGACCAAAGTAAGAAGAAGTTTGTATGCAAGGTGAAGGATTCTGTTCTAAAAGCAAGAGGCAATGGGTAAATCACCAAAAGTTTGAAAGCAAGATACTGACATGGTAAAAAAGACTATGCTACTTACTGTCTGCCATCACTTAGCCTGACAAAAATAGGCATTTAGCGTTTATTGACTGAATGACTTGGGTTGCCATGTGTAGGATGAAAACCCAACTTCAAGTACGGCCTCAGATACTTCCTAGCTGTGTGATCTTGCACAAGTCTCTAAAGTTGGTCTGCTTCACCTATAGAATGGAAATAATAACAGCAATCATCTCACAAGATTGTTATGAGGAACAAATGAGATAATATATGTAAAGCTCTCTGTAAACCTTGAAGTGCTATATAACTGCTAGCTATTTTTATAGGCCTGAGAACACATCAAATTTTACTCTTGCTTTGTTTGTGATCATGCTTGCCTGCTTTTGGGATTCACCTGAGCCATAATAAATTCTGCTCCAGATCTTCATTTTAACCCTAAAAATCTTTGTTCAAGTGTGTTTACTGTAAACACTATATTGCTGGGTTCTACTTTCTACTATTTCAGATGCAAGATATAAAGCCATGTCTTCCTGTCTCCAAGTCCAACAGTCTGTGACATTAAGCTGAGTACTGTCCCCTCTACCTTTCTACTCTCACTTGCCTCTGTCCCTTTACCTCTCTTCACACTGTTGTGACACCACTTCAAGCCTCCGTTACCTCTCAACTCAAAATCGCTGATTTCTCTGCATCAATTATCTTCCCTCTTCAATCTATCCTTCTCAGAACTGCCAAATTAATATTCTTAATGTTCAGGTCTGATCACTCCCAAACTCAAAATATTCAGTGGCTTTCTACTGCATCTAAGAAAGCATAACAAACTCTTAACCTGGCATTTAAGGCTCCACAACAATCTGGCTCTAACCTATTTCATACTAATCCCATTCATGTACTCCACAGTCCAGCCAAACTAGACTCTGAGCTGTTACCTAATCTCATACTTAACTCTTCAGCCTTCTTGGCAGCTACCCAAGCATCTTCCCAACACCTAGAACAATGTTACTCCACACCTATTGAGTCTTCTCTCTCTCTCTCTCTCTCTCTCTCTCTCTCTCTCTCTCTCTCTCTCTTTCTCTCTCTCTCTCCAGTCTTGGTACTATCTCCTCTTCAAAGCCTTTTGTGATTCACATTGTAGCTTTAAAAGATCTTCCTGTTTTTCTCACAGCAACTTGTCAAAATTTCTCTTCTGCCATGATCACCTTCTTACCTTTTTTTTAATGTCACAGTCCTCAAGTGGACTGCAAACTTAGCCTTTGTGGGCCCCAGTTTCCTATCTGTACATTGAAAGTTGAACTAGAGGGCCTCTGAGGTATCTTCCAGTTCTACATTTATGATCTTTTTCTTGATTCTTAAGAGTAGAGACTGTTATCACTTTTTGTGTTTGACTGCCAAGTATTCTTGCCAAAACAAACAAACAAATAAACAAACAACTGCCTGGTATGTTACGGGTACTTTATAAATATTTGATGAATTGACTTAGCTTGTGAACAATAATCCAAAATTAAAGATGTAATTGAGGTAGCTATGTGTTCCTTGAAAAAGTCAAATACTCAAGAATCTGCATTTTTAAAACAATGAGCGTAAATGGAAGAATGAGGGATAAGATGAGAGAGGGAAAAATGGAAGAAATAGACAAGTCTGTTAGGAATTTTCCATCTTTTTAAGAGCAGTGACCAATGGATTTTTCTTTGCCATTCAGAGCTATACTGGCCACTTTCCTACTTGAAACTGGCGGTGAAGTTAGCGTTTCCTTCCCACTCTATCCTTATAAACCCTTATGCAAAACACAACTCCATTCTACCACACCCTACAATTGTTTAGATTACTTAGGAGATACTATTATAGGATGAATTCCAAGGATCAATTTTTTTAAGCACAATGCACTTTATCTCAAAAACAATATTTGCGTAGAGTACTCACTAATGTTTATAGCATTAGTCACTTAGTGCTAATGCCATCTGAAATTCATTCCAGGTCTCTCTAACTTCTAGTTCTGGATTTTCAAGTTTAAAAACTGCACAAATCACTTCAGAAGACAACATAAAGTAAATGTGAAAGCTTCCAATTAATCCTGAACAAAACCACATTTACAGTTTGGAGAAACTGTGCAAATGATCACTTAGTTTCACCTATAGTTAGTCCAGAGGAGAACAAAAAAAAGAGAACAAGCTAAAAAGACCATAGTAAGCCTTAACCAGGCTAGAGGGGGCTCAGTACCTTTCTTCCTTCTGGCTGTTATTATTTCCTTCTATGGGTGAACTTGTGTGGCTAATATATAATTTTCCAAATTATATACACTGAAGTTTGAAGTTAGTGAAATGATTTAAGTGCATAGTATGTCTTTAAACCAAATATTGTATATAATTTTTTGGCTGAAGTCAGTATCAAATTCAAATACCAGGAAAGCCCCTGAAACATTTAAATAGAAGGGAGGGGCTGGGAAGCACATTAAAACACCCTCTCTTCCTTTATCTCTGCATTTATTTGTCAAAGTCAATCAACAAGCATTTATTAATTGCTTTCCATGATCTGGGCACTATGCTAAGTGCTGACAATATAAAAGTCCATATAAATATGGTTTTATGTAGAAATGGTTCTCAGGGACTTCTAACTGTTTCTGTTAGGATTTTCACCCTCACTTCCTTCTCTCTGCTTCAACCTTTGCTGCTTCTCATTTCCACACCTTCAAATATAAGTTACTTCTCTTCACATACTTCAGCAACTACCCAAAGAAGGATCTTTAGCGGACAAATAATTAATACGATCGCAGATATACAGATATACAGCTGAAAGTGACCTTCAAGGCCATGAAGTCTAACCCTTTCCCTTCCCCCTTTTAGTGATGGAACCTAAACTAGAACCAAAGTGTCCTAATTCCCAGTCAAATGCTCTTTTTACTTCAGAGGTAGGATTAGAAGCTGACAAGGGGGAAGGGTAAGTAGGGCAGGAGGAAGGAACCTCAGAGGATCACAGACACTGTAGGGCGATTAAAGGGAAGTTGTTAACTGGGATGGGGAAAAAATCTTTTCCCCCAGTATAAGAGGTTGCCTTTGTAACCTTATGTATTTTATGCATTAAAAAAATCCCCCACCATTATTTTGAGGAGTCCATTGGCTTCACTAGACTGCCAAAGGGACCCATGAAGTCAACATTAAGAACCTCTGGACTCTAGTTTGCCTTTCCCTCTCTCCTGAGTTGCACTATTACTCCCCTACCCCAGCTATCATAGCATAACTTGTTTATCTCATTCTCTTCTGCTCCACTGGATGCCCATTCCTGTTTGGCTGATAAAACATCCAGGAGGTTCAATAAGTCTAGGTGTTCCTCTGAAGTGCACACGAATCCTATCACAATCTTTTAGCATCCTCAACCCACCATTGCTATGTGCACCTAAATCTTTCCTTAGAGAATCTAAGGGAAGAAATGAAATGGGAAATAGCACTGATGGCAACAAAAGGACTTTTTAAAAACTTGCCTCCCATGGCCTTTAGCAATAAAAGCCCTTAGGAAACGTTTCAAAGGTTTACCTTGTGTGTTTACCTTGGGGATAACAAAAAGAGGAGCAAAGGGATGAGCTTTCCAAGAGAGGAGAGAAATCCTAGTCAGAGTCATTGAAGCAGGCAGGTCAATTGCCTTGAAAATAATGGGAAAAACAGGGATGATGGGATCATAGATCTAGAACAAGTAGACTTTAGAAGACATTTAATCTACCCCCCTCATTTTCAGATGAATAAATTGAAGCCCAGAGATAACTTGTACCTTGCTCAAGATGACAGGGGATGGAAGGGCTGGGATGTGAACCCAAGTTCTCTGTCTCAAATCCAAGACTCTGTACCATGAGCCAACATGGACAAAGGCAGTAAGAATAATAGCTGCAGAGGTAGGTTGATGGTGCAGTGGATAGAGCACCAACCCCAGAGTCAGGAGGATGTGAGTTCAAATTCAGCCTCAGATACTTATGCGTGACCCTGGGCAAGTCACCCTGATTGCCTCAACAACAAAAAAGAATAATAGCTAACTCTGAAGCTCCACAACTGCTCATCTTCATTTCATTTAATCCTTCATTCAACAAGAATATATTAAGCACCTATGACAGACACGAGAAATACAAGGACAAGAAATGAAATGGTCTCTCTTCTCTCAGCTTATATTCTTCTGGGGTAGAAAACAATATGGATACAGAGAGATTAAAAGTAATTTCAGAAGGTGGACACCAGTAACAGCAGATGGAGATGGGAGTTTGCATTCTATAGGAAGTGGTGTTTAAGAAGGAGGAAATGACCATAGGGATTCCAGAGGAGAAGGTGAGGATGTTGGACTTCGAGGTACAAGGGAGAAGTTCTAAAGGCTTGGAGCCCGTAGATGGAATATGAAAGACAGGGAACAGTAAGCAGGCTAGTCTGGCAGAGACAAAGAAGGTGCAGAGAAAGTTAATGTTCAATAAGCCTAGAAATTTAGGCTCAAGTCAGACTGTAAAGGGCTTTAAATGTCAACTGAGGAGATTGAACTTTATTCTGCGGGCATCTGGAAAACACTGGAGCTTCCTGAGCTGGGGAGTGATGTGGTAGCAATTGTGCATTAGCAACATCACCCTGGCAGCTCTGTGGAAAATGGCCTGGAGAAGGGAGAGTCATGGAGGAATGGGGACCAGTGGCTTGGAGCTAGAAGACCCAAGGCTACAGCCAAGGTGAGATATATTACTGACTTTTGGAAAAGAACTACACTTCAAGGCTATTAGAAGGTTAAAAAGCTCTTATCACTATATATTACATTGTACCTATGGGAAAACATATCCTGACCTCAATGTAACTCATATTCTTTCATTCACCTACTCATTTATCCATCCAACAAACATTAATTAAATGCCTTCTGTGTGCAAGGCATTTTGCTATAGGGCTACAAACAGGGATACAATAGGGATACAAATAGGGATACAAAAATATATACCAGATTTTTTTTCTCATGGAGCTGGAAATCTAAAGTCACAGATATATTTGTATATATATATATGATATAAAATAATTGTAAAGCTTCAATACAAGCAAAGTGCTATGAAAACTTGAAGAAACAGATCACTTTGACCTGGGGGTGGAGTAAAAACAGGGTAAGACTTTGTGGAAGAAGTCCTTAGGAAGCCACTGAGTCAGGTCTTTATAAAAATTTTAAGTAATTTTTGTTTCTCTTTTCTATTTCTTACATCATTGTAGTTATCCTAAGCATCCCTCCCCATCCTCCTCCTCAGCACGTTTCTGTTCCCAAAGAGCTACTGCCTGCCTTGCTGGCTATCGCAGCTGAAAAAAGACTTCTACAGTCTTGAAGCCAGGGTCTCCATAGCATAGAACAAAAGGGAGGCAGGGACCAAGATGTAGAGCTGGGTTTCCTTGTAAGCCCTGCCTTGTGTTAGGTTCTTGTGTACAGGCTCACTGCTGGTAGTATGGGAGGTAGAGCAGGGATGCTGAGTGAGTTCACCAGGGTCAGTGAGCTCAATTCCTGGATTTTTTGGTGTTCTTTTTCACCTCATTTTGGATTCTGGGTGTCCTAAACAATGGAGACAGCTGAGGTAGTTCTATCTTTGGCATATAATTTCCATTTAGGAGAGGTCTGAGAGATCATGGAATCTGCAAAAATGTCTGGTCCTTCATCTTGTTGCTCATGGGACCTAGGATGACTGGAGATGACCCAGAATGGGCTGGGAGACCTTGGCACTCACTTAGGGTGAGGTATCGCCTATTCATTGAATGGGCCTGTTTAAGAAGTAGTCAGGGGATGGCCCCTTTAATGAGGCCAAGAAAAAGAAAGACATAAGGCTGACGGGGAAACAGCAACAGTTACTACTAATAATCACTCTTAAGCCAGGAGGGTTCAGAAGAGAGCCCTTAGGCAGGGGCCTAGTGTTATCCAATGTATGAGCTTCAGAGTGCAGTAGGTTTAAGGTTCTGGGAAGGGAAGGGAAGGGAAGGGAGGGAGGAGAGGGAAGGAGGAATCTATATCTGGTCACTGGATTCAGATGGCCCTGGAGGAAAAGTGAGGCTGGTGACCTGCACAGCCCTCCCTCACTCAAAACAAAGTCAAATGCAAGTCACATCATCATGTCTTTGATGGCATGGTCTTCTTCAGCAATGAAGGACAAACACAACAACAACAATGTATGTGACCTAGAAATCTGAGTTGGGTTTTGAAGTAAGAAGGGTCAGTTTTCAATAAGCAGAGATGGGGAGGGGAAAGAAAGAGAATCCCGTTCCAGACATGGTTGGGGATGGGGGGAGGGTGGCATGAGAGAAGGTCTTGAGATGGGCAGAATGAGAATAATGAATAGAACACAGTGGAGTTTGGCTGGAATATCTAGTATGCAGAAATGAACGAACAGTAGGAGCTAGCACTGGAAAGTGAGACTGAAGTCAAATTACGGGGTTTCTGAATGCCAGGTTCCAGTCCTCAAGATCAGAAATTTAGACTTTACTGGACAAGCAACAGGAAGCCATTCAGTATATGGGAGAAGAAATGAAGGCCTGGGTTAAGGTGGTTGCAGTGAGATCTGAGAGGCAAGAGCTATTATAGAGCCAGCTAGAACTGACAGGACCTGCCAAGTGATCAGAATGAGAGGAGGAAGAAGAAAAGGAGAGGGAGGAGTCATGATGACTGCCTCCCTTTCCTGACTTCCTAATTTCTTTCTGTCAATGGAACTCATTCCCCTAATTACCCCAGCTCAGGCTTCAGAGTAATCTTATCATCTCAGCCTCCTTCGCTGTTTTTATCAGTCACCAAGTTCCACATAAGATTTCTCTCTTCTATATTCTTACCATCACCTCACCTACTCCTGAGGCCATGCTTCAAACTCTGTGTTGCTACAAAGGGTTTTTAAGTCATTTTTCTTAGTATATCCTCCCAAGCGCCACTTAGGGGAAGACTGATATGATTAGCCAGGTTTTATCAGTGAGATATCTAAAGTTCAAAGATCTTAAATCACCTGCATAGGTACAGAGGAGCAAAGCCTAGACTAGGACTGGTGCCCAGACCTCCCAGTCTAATGCGTTTCCCTCTACACATTCTGGAGATGGATTTTATTTTGTAAACAGTCAAACATTGCCTGGAACTAGGATGCATGCAAAAATGAAAAGAGGAATGGACTTAAGACTCAGAAAGACCTGGGTTTGAATCCGATCTCAGATATTAGTCAAGCCACATAACATTGCTTAACTGGGCCTCAATAAAGTTTTTCACAAACTTTATGTCAGCTCTTTTAAGAAAACAAAAATCATCCTCACCATGAGTGATCAAATATTAAATACATGGAATCACTAAAAATATTTTTCATGGCCTATAAACTTGTTCTAAAGGAACCTGCTAAGAAGGTGTCAATCAGGTTCTCAAAAAGGAAATAAGAAATGTATACAGCAATAAAGGCTTAGCAAGAAACCATAAAAGAAGGAATTGCATCTTGTAAACTGTGATGTTTTGATCATTCTTATTTCTACCTGTTTGTCAGTTACACACCTCTCGACTAAATTGCCAAGTCTTGTCAAAGGTTACAGTGTCCTTGTCAGGGCTCAAGGTAAAAAAAAACTAGAATTACTTCACACTTTCAAACCTGGCCATCCTCCATTTGAAACTCTAGGAACCAGCCTCCACCCTCACTGCCTCCTCTGGTCCTGCAGAGCACCTACCTACCATCTCCTCTCTCTAGTCCCTGGCAGGATCCTGCCTCTGGGCTCTCAGCCTCCACACTATACCTAGCCCCTCACTTACCACTGCTAGAGCCTGGGACACTGACAGACCATTTGGTCAGTGTGATGAATCTGGTATGTGGGGGAAGGGAAGAAGGACAGCAAATGGAAGATGACCCTCTGCGGTGGACCTGAGTTAAAGCTTCCCTACTGTTATTCTGCCCCACATCAAACCTCGTGCACAAATGCATTTGCAATCTTTCTCTCTCACCATCTTTCTGGCACACCTCAAAAGTGTAGCAAATGTCAGTAGCTTTAATATAATTCAGCATTCTGTCACGGTGGCAACAATAAAGTTTGACCCCTTTTAAGGGAACTTTATTAGAATTTATCCTTGAGATGAAAGTTAATATTAAGAATAAGGGAACTTCAAGATCAAAGATGACTATTACTGTCTTCAAGTACAGGAAACAAAGTCCTAAAGAAGGCTGTGAACAGATGCTCTCCATCTCTGTGAAGGAAGGGGCAGAAACAGGCTTAAATGGAGATTCAGGCAAACATCAGGAAGAACTTCCTAGACTGGAAGATTGTTACAGATGGGGTAGCAGCCAGGAAAAGACAGTGGAATATTTGACCCTTATGAGATCTGGCAACATGATAAACCTGCGTAAATGGGACTGGGGGCTGGTGGTCTAGTGGGAAGAGCATGGGTTTCAGGGTGAAATGACCTACAGTTAAACTTCTAGTTCTACTTGCGTGACCTCTTTGGGCCTCATCTCTAATGAAGAGGTCAGAATCATCTGGGGTATCCCTTCCCATTCTGAATCCTAAGAAAGGCTTAGGCAAAAGCACTCAGGAGGCAAAGGGACAGACCAGTGGTTCTCAGACTTGTTGGTCTCGAAAGGGACTGCAGTGAGGAAGATCCAAGTTCAAAGACGACCGCAGACATTCCTTAGCTTTGTGACACCAGGCAAGTGACTAAACCTCTACTTGCCTCAGTCTCCTCAACGATAAAATGGAGATAATGACAGCACCTACCTCTTAGGGTTGTTATGAGGATCAAATGAGAAAATAACTGTAAAAGGCTCAGCACAGTGCCAGCCACACAGCTGTTGTTGGGTTTGTCCTGTGTTCTCAAAGAGGACCATGACATCAAGAGGATGACATGACTTGCAGCTGACGCAAGGTCACCAGCCTCACTTCTCCTCCTGAGCCATCTGGGTCCAGTGGCCTGATATTCATCAGGATGACTGGAGATGGCCCAGGATGCAATGGCAGACCCTGCCCTTTCAGGCGAAGGTCTTATAGCACTCTCACTTTGAGTGAGACACACCCATTCAAGGAACAGGCTTCTTTAAGTGGTTGCTCAAGGTATGGCCCCTTTAATAAAAAGAAAAATCAGACTAGGAGGAGAAGACCCTCAGGTTCCCTGGGTAAAAGAGAAACAATGATTATTTAGTAATTACATTCACTTTATGCTGGGTGGGTGGGGACTTGTCCAGTCTATGAGCTCCAGAGTGAATTGGGTTTGGGGCTTGATCTTTGAGCAAGAAATGTAGCCAGTAAACCCAGAGGAAAAAAGGCAGCTTTTTGGGGTGGAACAGAGGAGTCACATAGTAGTCACACAGTAGACACTACATAAATGCTTATCATTTCCCCTTTATCCTCTTAAAAAGTAACAAGGGACATACACATCCCCAAGAGCTTTTGTTTATGTGGGTTACGTCTTTTAAAGAGGCAGCTAGGTGGCACAGCAGATACAGAGAAAGAACGCTGGGACCTGAAGTCAGAAGACCTGAGTTCAAATTCGGTCTCACTTACTAGCTCTATACCCCTGGGCAATACACTTAACCTACGTCTCAGTTTCCTCCTGTAAAATGGAAACAATAATAGGACTTACCTCACAGAGTTGTTGTGAGAAACAAATGATATATTTGTAAAGCATTTGGCAAACTTAAACAATTCTATAAATGCTAGTCATTATTATTATTAGATGCTAGCCAACTTACCTATTGATATTTATGTCAGAAACGTAAATATCTTAGTATTTACTGTTACGGAAAAGTTTTGATCTCATGGATACCCCGAAAGGATCACGATGTTCCCCAAGGGTCTCTGAATCACACTTTTTTTAGCCTAAATGATTTCTGAAGGTCCCTACTTCATAATTTTATGATCTCATAAGAAAAGTTTGCTTTCAGTAAACAATGAAAGAATTCCAAATCTCTAGGGACCTTTTACTTAAACATAAAAATATTTCACCATTTATTGAGACAATTTTTTTCCTAAATTCAAGCACTTAGGTTTGTAAGTACATAAGTTAGTAATTTATCTGTTTCAGTGTACTGTCCTAAGTGTTCTGGTAACCTTAAAGAATTAATGAAATGCCCAAAGGTGTCTGATTTGCTACAGAAGCATAATTCATGCATTGAGAAAATCCCACACCTTTATTGTTAAGAAAAATTTTAGTGAACAGGAGGCTGTAGAACGTAATCAGGCTATAAAAATACAGAAGGAGGGCTAGTGCTATAAATATACTTCTGTGATCTCATCATCATCATCATCATCATAGCAGCTAGTATCTATAAAGTCCTTCAAGCTTTACAAAGTGCTTAACATTCTTCCTATCCTTTGATCCTTTTATTTTTACAGATGTTTCATTTTGTACATGAGGACACCAAAACCGAGAAAGGTAAAACAAACTGCCCAAGATCCTATAACTAGTGTTCAAAGTGGTCTTTCTCATTCCCAAGTCCAGCATTCCATCCACTCTGCCATCCGACTCTCATCAGTCTCATCAATGTGGGTCTGTTGTTGTCAAGTCGTTTCAATTGGGTCAGTCTCTTTGTGACCCTTTTGGGCTTTTCTTGGCAAAGGGACTGGAGTGGTTTGCCATATCCTTCTCTAGCCCATTTTACAAAGGAGGAACTAAGGCAAACAGGGTTAAGTAACGTGCGGAGGGTCACACTGTTAGTAACGACCTGAGGCCAGATTTGAGCTCCTAAGATGAGTTTTCCTGATTGCCCAGTGTTCTATCCACTTAGCCATTTAGCTGCCCTATCAATGTGGAAATGTCAGTGCAAATCACAACCCGTCCAAGTCTTCTCATTCTGTAACAATGTAGTGATTCTTGTTCATGTAAACCTATGAAATCCTCCAAAGACTTTATCCAATGGACAGAAGACCTTCCTCTAGGTCTTTTCAAATTCTGTGGAACGGATGAATAAATATGTGTTGCATTTAGATGATCTAATCACCATATATGGCTCAGAGAGAAAAAATCATTAGATTCATAGAATCTTAAGGATCAGAAAGTTTCTCAAGATAATTTAACAGAGCACTAGACCAGAGTCAGAACAAGATTCAAGATCAATTTTGCTACTTATTAGGTTTGGCTATCATTTAACTTTAGCCCTTAGTTTCTTCTTTAAAATGGAGATAATAATCCCTGACCTACCTTACCTGTGTGAAGATCAAGTGACATCACAGGTCTTACAATTCAAGGGGTCTTACATTTCAATGGATGGTAGGGAGGTGACAGGGCAGCAACACCCCTACTGCCTTGAGTCACAAAAACACTGAAGAACTAAAGTAGTCCTTCCAATAAATCCCATCACAATCATGCCTCAGATCTGCCCTGTGTATATAAACAAAGGCAATAAGAATAAGACAAATAATGACTCTAACATATACTACACTTTAAGACTGAACAATCAAGGATGATTTACTCTACAGAATATTTATCTGTCAACTATTAGTAAGCAGACTGATCAAAGATTTATTAGGGATTAAACCTTTCAAACAAGGGCTGAAGAATTCAGTAGTTCTTCCCTTCTCTGCCTCAATCATCTGCCTAATGAAACTGCTCTGTCCTCAGCATTAAGCAATCGTTTAAATGAAATTTATATTGTACTTGTAGATATCACTAAACTCTGCACATAGCAATGAATCCTAATGACATCACTGTTTCCATAGTAACTAATGCACTTTAGAAGAGGGGAAGAAAAGAGCAAGACTTTCAAATGCAGGAAAATCTTACAAATTAGGTAGCATAAACAAATCCTAACAGCT
The DNA here is from genome assembly GCF_028372415.1 of Notamacropus eugenii. Taxonomy (NCBI): domain Eukaryota; kingdom Metazoa; phylum Chordata; class Mammalia; order Diprotodontia; family Macropodidae; genus Notamacropus; species Notamacropus eugenii. The sequence continues at coordinate 48,542,769 of NC_092878.1, read as the reverse complement.
TTGTTTTGCATTTACAGAGGACTTTCCAATTTCAAAATACTTAACCATTAATTAGACTTAGAATCTTAAGGGTTAGGAAGTTCCTCAAGATAATTTCACACAGCATTAGAATTGGGAGTGAGAAGAACAAGGGTCCAGTTCAGTTCTGCTACTTATCTATTAGCTTTGACTATCATTTAACTCTTAACCCTTAATTTTTTCTTTAAAATGGAGACAATAATTCCTGATCTATCTCACCTGTTACAAAGATCGAGTATTATGCCAGGCCTTAGGATTTAAAGGCTAGAAGGGAGTTCAGGCATAATCTAGTTCAACTACTTCATTTTATAGGTTAGGAAACAGAGTCTCAGAAAGATTAAGTGACTTATCCAAAAACTGAGTAAGCAGCAGAGAGATGATTCGAACCCAGTGGAAACACCACTGGACTGAAAATGAAAGAGTTAGACTCAAATCCCAGCTCTAAATACTCAAGTCACCTTGGCCAAGCTATATCTAGCCTTTAACCAAATAATTCCTAAGACATGGAACCCCATAAAAAGAGGATAGCTTTGCTTAGAATATTACTCTTCATACTGAGTCTAAATATGCCTTCCTATAATTTATTCAAATGATCTTAGTTTTTCTGTCCAGAACTATATATCATGTGTAAACATGATGTATCATGAGAGTATACACACACACACATACACACACACACACACACACATATATATATAATGAGAATATTTAGGTAATATTAATTTTGTTATTTTTCACCATGGCATTCAAGATCCTTCATACTCTAAGGACTCTAAGGCAGCATTGTACAGGAGAATACAAGCTAACTCTGGAGTCAGACAACCTGGCATTTACAAGTCACCTAATCTCCGGGGGCCTCAGTTTCCTCACCTGTAAAATCAGGGAGCTGAACTAGATGGCCTCTGAGGTTCCTTCAAGTTCCAGATGTATGATCAAATCCTATAATTCTACTTTGTCACCTTCATCATTCACTCCTCCCTCATATGCCATCCTTGCTCTAGTCAAATCAAACTGGACTACTCTCCACTCCTCAAGCATGCCCTGAGATTTCCTGATTCAGTACCCTTCTTTGCTCATACTATTTTTGATCCCAAAATACTCTTCACCTCCATGAAAAAAATTTTTTTATTTCATTAAATATTTCCCATTTATATGTAAATATTCTTTTAAAAAAAAATTTGTGTTCCAGATTCTCTCCCTCCTGGCCCCCCATCCACTGAATAGGCAAGCAGTATGATATCAATTGTACATGTTAAGTCATATAAAACATTTTCATTTTACTCAAGTTGCAAAAGAAAACACACATACCAAAAATTAAAAAAAATGAGGAAAGCATAAAAAGTATATGTCAATCTGCTCTGAGCATTCATCCATTTTCTCAGTGGATGGACAGCCTTTTTCATCCTGGGGTCTCTGTAACTGTGTTGGATTACCATCTTTATCAGAGCAGCTAGGTCTTTCACTTACATCCTTACAATAGTGCTGATGCTGTGTACTACATCCTCCTGGGTCTGCTTACTACACTCTGCATGAGTTCATATTAAGTCTTCTAAAGTTTTTCTGAAATCATCCTGCTCATCATTTCTAACAGTACAATATTATTCCATCACAAATCATATATCACAACTTATTCAGTCATTCCCCAATTGACGGGAAATCCCCTTGATTTCCAATTCTTTGCCACTACAAAAAGAGTTGCTATAAAGATTTTTCTACAAATAGGACCCTTTTCCTTTTCTTTGACCTCTTTAAGATACAGACTTAGTTTTATAGTGCAGTTCCACACTACTCTTCAGAATGGCTGGATCAGTTCATAACCTCACCAACAATGCATTAGGGTCCCAGCTTTTCCACATCCCCTTCAGCATTTGTCATTTTCTCTTTCTGTCATATCAGCCAAACTAATAGATGTGAGGTGGTATCTCAAGAGTTGTTTAATTTGCATTTCTCTAATCATTAGCGTTTTAGAGCATTTTCTCATTGACTATAGATAGCTTTAACTTCTTCTGAAAACTCCTTTTTCATACCCTTTGGACATTTATCAACTGGCGAATGGTTCTTATTTTTATAAATTTGGCTCAGTTTCCAATATATTTGAGAAATGAGGCCTTTTCCAGAGAAACCTGCTATAAAATTTCTCCCCCAGTTTCTTGTTTTCCTTCTAATTTTGGTTGTATCTTACTTGTGCAAAAACATTTTAATTTCACATTAGCAAAATTATCCATTTTACTTCCTGTGATGTCCTTTATCTCTTGCTTGGTCATAACATCTCCCCTTATCCGTACATCTGAACGTATATTTTTTCATGCTTCCTTAATTTATGATATTACCCTTAATGTCCAAAGCATTTATCTGTTTTGACCTGATGTCAGTATATGGTGTTAGATATTGGTCTGTGTCTAGTTTCTGCCAACCAGCTTTCCAGTTTTCCCAGCAATTTTGGTTCAAATAGTGAGTTGTAAGCCCAAAAGCTTGGATTTCTGGATTTAACAAACACTAGATTACTACAGTCATTTACTCCTGTGTATTGTGTATCAAATCTATTCCATGGATCCACCACTCTGTTTCTTAGTCAGTACCAGTTAGCTTTCATGATGACTACTTTGTAGTATAGTTTGAAATCTGATAATGCTAGATCTCCTTCCTTCAAATTTTTTTCACCAATTTGCTTAATATTCTGGACCTTTTGTTCTTCCAGATGAATTTTGTCATTCTTTTTTTCTGGTTTCATAAAATAATTCTTTGGGAGTTTGACTGGTATGGCATTGAATAAGTAAATTAACTTAGATATGTCATTTTTATTAAACTGACTTGACCTACCCATGAGTAATTAATATTTCTCCAGTTGTTTAGATCTGCTTTTATTTGTGTGAAATATTTTGTAATTGTGTTCATATACACTAGTTTTGTCTTGGCAGGTGGACTCTAAGTATTTTATTTTGTCTGCAGCTATTTTAAATGGAATTCCTATTTCTATCCATTCTTGCTGGGTTTTATCAGTAGTATACAGAAATGCTAAAGAATTATGTGGATTTATTTTATATCCTGCAACTTTGCTAAAGCTGTTCATTGTTTTAGTCAGTGTTCTATTTGATTCTATGGTGTTCTCTAGTATATTATCATATCATTTTATTTCCTCATTGCCAATCTTTATTCCTCCCATGTATTGTTCTTGCCTTATCGACATAGATAGAATTTCTAGTACAATACTGAACAATAGTAGTGATAATGGGCATCCTTACTTCACCCTTGATCTTACTTGGAAAGCATCAAGTTTATCTCTATTACAAATAATGCCTGCTTTTAGCTTTACATAGATACTATTTATCATTTTAAGAAAGGTTCCATTGATTCCTATGCTTTCAAGTGTTTTTAATACTAACGTGTATTATATCTGGTCAAAAGCTTTTTCTGCCCTGTTGAGATAATCACATAATTTTTGTTAATTTTGTTCCTTATATGATCACTTATGCTTATTGTTTTCTGCATTTCTGGTATAAATCCCACCTGGACATGGTGTATGATCTTTGTGATATACTGCTGTAATCTGCATGTTGGTATTTTATTTAACATTTTTGCATCAATATTCATTAAGGGAACTGGCTTATAGTTTTCGCTCTGTTTTTGCTCTCCTTGATTTAGATATCAAAACCACATTTGTGTCATAAAAGAAATTTGATAGGACTCCTTTACTTATTTTTTCAAATAGTTTATACAGCATTTGAATTGTTGCTTAAATGTTTCAGAGAACTAGATGTAAATCCATCTAGTCCTGGGAATTTTTTCTTAGAGAGCTCACTGATGGCTTTTTCAATTTCTTTATTTCTATCATAGGGTTATTTAAGTATTCTATTTTCTCTTCTGTTAATCTAGGTACTTTATATTTTTGTAAATATTCATCACATTTAGATTATGAGTTTTACTGGAATGCAATTGAGAAAAAAAAAACTCCTAATAATTGAACTAATTTCATCTTCAGTGGTGATATAGGGGTTTTTCCTATAAAACCAGATCCTACTTTTATTTATTAGTTCAATGGTTTTATTACTTTGAATTTTATTGATCTTACCTTTGATTTTCAGGATTTTCAGTTTGGTATTTAATTAGGGATTTAAATTTGTTCTTTTTCTAGTTTTTTAGTTGCATGCCCAATGCATGTTCTTTCTCCCTTTAATTGATATAAGCCTTAGTGATTTGACTACATACCACAAATTTTGGTATGTTGTTTCATGGTTGTCATGTTCTGTTTAACAAAATTATTGATTGCTTCTATGATTTGTTTTTTGACCCACTCATTCTTTAAGATTAGATTATTTAGCTTCCAATCAACTTTTAACCTATGCTTCCATGGCCCTTTACTGAATGTAATTTTTAGTGCATTATGTTCTTAAAAGGGTGCATTTAATATTTCTACTTTTCTTCATTTGGTTGTGAGGTTTTGATGCCCTAATATGTGGTCAGTGTTTGTGAAGGTGCCCTGTATAGTTGAGAAAAAGGTATACTCCTTTCTGTTCCTATTCAGTTTTCTCTGGAGGTCTAACATATCTAACTTTTCTGAGATCCTATACATCTCCTTAACTTATTTCTTATTAATTTTAAGGTTAAATGCATCTAGCTTTGAGAGGAGAAAGTTGAGGTTCTCCCCACTAGTACAGTTTTACTGTCTATTTCCTCCTATAATTCATTTAATTCTTCCCTTAAGAATTTTTATGCTATGCTGTTTGGTGCGCAAATATTTAGTATTAACATTACTTCATTTTCTACGGTTTCTTTTTAGCAAGATGAAGATTCCCTAGTTATGTCTTTTAATTATGTCTTTTTTTTTCTTTTGCTTTGTCTGAGACCATGATTGCTATCCCTGCTTGGTTATTTTTTTACTTTAGTTGAAGCATAATAGATTCTGCTGCAGCTTCTTCTTTTAAATCTTTGTATTTCTTTCTGTTTCAAGAGTCTTTTTTGTAAACAAAATGTTCTTGGGTTCTGGTTTCTAATCCATTCTGCTATCCACCTCCATTTTATAAGAGAGTTTATCCTATTGACATTCACAGTTTGATTACTAACTGTGCAGACATTTCCATTCTATTTTCTTCAGTTTATTCTCTCTCCCCCTCCATCCCTCCTCTAATATCTGTTTTGTTTCTGACAACTACCTTTCTTTTGCTTCATTACCCCCTTTTCTCTTATCCCTTTTCCCTCCTGCTTCACTGTTGGCTAAGACAAATTTCTATACACAATCAAATGCTTATCTATTTATTCATTTTCCACTCTTTGAACCAATTTAGATGAGAATGAAGTTCAAGCACTGTCCTCCCCCTACCATTTCTCCATCCATTATAAAAGCTTTTCCTTGCATACCTCTTTTATGTGAAATAATTTTCCTTATTTTACCTATCCCTTTCCTCTCTTCCCAGGGCATTCTTTTTTCGTGCCCATTCATTTTCTTTTTTTGCATCATCCCAACATAATCAACTCATTCCTGTACCATCTGTCAATGCAGAATCAAAGGGCCTTAATAATGTTAAAGTTCTTAGAAGTTATATGTCTCATCTTCCCATATAGAAAAGTAAACAATTTAACCTTATGGAAGCTCTTATGATTTCTCTTTCATGTTTATCTGTTTATGTGTCTCTTGGGTCTTTTATTTATAAGCTAAATTTTCTATTCAGCTCTGGTCTTTTCATCAGGAATGCTTGAAAGTCCTTTATTTCATTAAATATCTATTTTTCCTTGAAGATTACACTCAGTTTTTCTGGGTAGGTGATTCCTGCTTGTAATCCCAGCTCTTTTGCCTTCTGGAATATCATATTCCGAGCCCTCTGCTCCTTTAATGGGGTAGCTGCTAAATCTTGTGTTATTCCCATTGTGGCATCATGATATTTCAATTGTTTCTCTCTGGCTTCTTGAAAGATCTTCTCTTTGACTTGGGAACTCTGAAATGTAGGTATAATATTCCCGAGATTTTTCATTTTGGAATCTCTTTCTGAAAGGAGATTGGTAAATTCTTTCAATTCCTATTTTACCCTCCAATTCAAGGATATTGGGGCAGTTTTGCTTGATAACTTCCTGAAATACGATGTCTAGGCTTTCTTTGATCATGGCTTTTAAGTAGTCCAAAAATTCTTAAATAATCACTTCTGAGTCTATTTTCCTGGTCAGTTTGTTTTTCCAGTTAGATATTTCACATTTTGTTCCATGTTTTTCCCTTCTTTTGACTTTGTTTTATTGTTTCTTGATGTCTTATGGAGTCATTAGCTTCCACTTGCCCAGTTCTAATTTTTAAAGTATTATTTTCTTCAGTGAACTTTTGTACCTCTTTTTCTATTTGACCAATTCTGCTTATAAGGGAGTTATTTTCATCAATGAAATTTTGCACTTCTTTTTCCATTTAGCCAATTCTGTTTTATAATATTTTGGGGGGTATTTTTGTGCCTCTTTTCCTAAGCTGCTAATTATTTTTTTCATAATTTCATTCCTTTGCTCACATTTTTAAACTAATTTTTCCTCTACAAACTCTTATTTGATTTTGAAAATCATTTATTAGCTCTTCTAGGAATTCCTGTTGGGCCTGTTTCTGATTCACTCTTTTTCCTTTGACGCTTTGCAAACAGCTGTTTTGATTTCATTGTTTTCTGAATTTATGACAATCTTCCATCACTACAGTAAGATTTTTATGGTTAGCTTCTTTTTGTTGTTTGCTCATTTTTCACCACATTTCTTGAAGAAAAACAGATAAATGGGGGAAAATCTTAGCAGTAATTTCTCTAATAAAAGTTCCATTCTCTTTTTAAAATTTAATATTTTCTTTTTTCCACAATATTTTAGCATTGGTTTTTTAGAATTTTTGAGTTACAAGTTCCTTCCCTCTATTCCTCCTTCTTCCCCCCCCATTAAGAAGGCAAGCAGTTTGATATAAGTTATACATGTGTATTCATGCAAAAAAACATAATTCCATGTTAGTCACATTGTAAAAGAAAACACAGACAAAAAAAAAGGAAAATATAGAAAGTAAAAAAAATGTGTGCTTCAATTTACAATCAGACTCCATCAGTTCATTCTTTGGAGATGGGATAGTATTTTTTATCATAAGTCCTTCAGAATTCTCTGAGATCACTGTGTTGCTGAGAATAGCTGTCATACCATATTGCTGCTAATGTACATAATGTTCTCCTGGTTCTGCTCATTTCACTTTGTGTCAGTTCATGGAAGTCTAGGCTTTTGGAGAGAATCTTGTTTGTCATTTCTTAGAGTACAAGAGTATTCCATCACAATCATGTGCCATAACTTGTTCAGTCACTCCCCAACTGATGGACATCCCCTCAATTTCCAATTCTTTGCCACCACTAAAAGAGCTCCAATAAATATTTTTGCACATATAGGTGCTTCTCCTTTATCTTTCTTATCTCTTTGGGATACAGACCTGGCAGAGAGATAACAGACTCAGACTGAAACATACAGATATGTATATACACATGTATATACTGTACTTGTCCAATGCAAGGATGTGTTTCCGTTGACTATTCATGTTTGACACGGTTTTGATTTTTTCTTTTCTTTCTCAATTGATACTGAAAGAGATGCGGAGGAGACAATGTGGATTTGAAAATAATAAGCATATTTCTTACATATGGAGAGGACTTATTTCATAATCTATAGTAAGCTTGATATTAGGGAACTGGTTTAGATGACAGACCAGATTCCCAAATAAGCCTTTACTTACTGTACTATGTACTACATATTACTAAACTATATACTTTACTCTACTCAACACAAAAGAACACAAAACAATCTCCCAACAACAACATGTCAGCCTCCTTGGGTAACAAGAATTCTTCAAGTGCCAACTGCTGACAAACTGCCACTACAGGGCAGGCAGGCCAGCCTAGCGGAAGGACAGTACCCAGAGAGAGACATGGGAGATGGCAAGTGCCAGGCATCTATCTTCTACTCCAAAAGGCTGGTGCTATCCCTGTCTCCTTCCTCAATAGTCCCAGCAACTGAAAGCCCAGAGGGAGAAAAATGTTCTTGCCACCAAAGTCCCTAGCACTGTCAAATGTTTCAACAGCAAAAGCTGATATATTCTCAATGAGAATAAAATTAAAGAAAATACATTACCATCTCCTTCCCATAGTACTCTAAGGATGACAGGGCCTTTCCATCTGACTTGGAGCTGAAATCTCTTATATGTATTACTGCCTCCATTAGAATGTAAACTTCTTAAGGGCAGGGAGTTTCTCAACTTCTGTATTCCCAGTGCTTTGCACATAAGAAGCACTTAAATCTGCACTAACTCATTCGTTAGTTGGAATAAGGATTGGTTGAATCCAGAATATTCCTTATGGTCTGTGCAGTTGTCACCTCTTTTTCCCCTCATATCCCACTCATCTCTCAGCCAACCTACCATTTTACCCTCCTGTGACTTTGCAAATTGCTAATAATGAACTGCTTCTGGATGTAGTTAATCATATCCAACCCCTCAAGGATGCCAGGAAAAAGAACTGTCAGGGGTACTGTATCCATAATACCAAGGTACTGAAATACCTGATCCTCTCCCAACTGTACCCTGGTATAAGGTGGCTTTCCAGAATTAAAGGAAATCAATTGCAGAAAACAGAGAAGATAGAAAAGACGGAGAGATCCAGATTACAACAGTCAATATAGCTGCAAACTCAGTCCCCGCAAAAAGAACAGCAAGAAACCACTCTACAGCAATCCCTGCCTTTTCCATGTTTTTCTCCACAGAATCCTTCAAAACCCTCTATCTTAAATTAGGCCAATTTACATTCTAGGCCCCTACCTGCAGATAATTTCAAAGGTCTACTAGAAAACAAATAGGGCATAGAACAGTTACCTAAATATTTTGCCCTTTAAGGACTATTAAATCCCCAGAGATATCAGTTTCCCCTTTTTGGTGCTGTGCCTGTGCCTGTTAAAGTTCACACATTGAAATATCCTGTTCACAGAAGGATCATGGCCAAATTCTGAGAATCTAACAGTTCAACGAACCAACTAGTGCCATCAGGTCTGACTTTAAATGAGCAGAATGAAAAAATCGCTGCTAAGTGAACATGAGTTCAGCTGGCCATCTTTGCCTTTCACCAAACCACCACAGTGTCTTCCTCAAGAGTAAGGAGATTTTTCCCTTCTTGTCCTCAGCACCTAGCATGGCACCTGGCTCTTACTACATGCTTAATAAATATTCTTTGATTGACTGACATCAATTTCAAGTAGCAGAAACTGAACAAATATTTGTTGAACTGTATCCCAAGTCCTAGATACAAGGGGATTTTTTTTGTCTCACAAGTGTCTTCTATTGCCTACATTAGCATAAGTCAGATGTAATATGCAGCCAAGCACTACCACAAACTGCGTTATAAGATTTAACACTTAAGCTGAAAAGGCAGGCATTTTCCTGATTTTACAATTTGCCCCATAGCTACACTTGCCAAAAAAGATAGATTTTTACATAAAGGCTATAAATTGTACCCATCTTTGTCCATCAAATATAAAATATGCCTACTTCTGCCCTATGGGGCTGGTAAGCTGTTTCCTCTAAAGATGAATTATATTAGAGATCTGTGCTCAACATCTTTAGAAGTCTCTTAGCTTCACCTTGTGCACCGCCAAGTCATACAATATGTTGGGGGAGAGTCTCTAACTTAAACCTTTAGAGGGAGGCTCACAAAAGGACCCATAGGATTCTTTCTATCTGATCTAAGGACCAGGAAAGAAAACAGGTTTGAGGGAATCTAGCCTAAGGAGAGAACCTGCAAGGTACTTACAGGGATGAGGCATTTCTTAATGGGTTTTCTAAGATGGTTTCTCCAACACGGAAAGACTATCTTTGTCAAGGACTCCTGTTATAGGGTTTGAGGTTTTGTTTTTCTCTTGAACTACAGGAAAGAGGGTATGGTCTGAGTTACCTTAGATTTTGGTGGCAAGAAAATGTGACAGCTTTTTTTTTTCCCTTCCAAACTTTGCAGGAGAGCATTTCCATGCTGTCTGTTACCATGATTCTAAGGCACGGATTCTCTCTGCTCTCTGAGAGGGATTATTCAGAGCCTTGTCAAGAGATGGAATCCCAGACAAGCTGAGTTTTAGAAGCCTTTTTTGCCCATAGCACTTTCAGCTTCCTTGTCAAAATCACATCGCTCTTCAAATGTGGCAAGTACACAGGAAACAGTATTGGTCACTGGTTATCTCTGGACAGGGTAGTGAAAAAGCTGGAGTACAAACAATACTACATTTGGAGTCAGAAAACCTGGATGAGAACCCCTGCTCTACCTTTTTATCTCCTTCACTGTAACAATGTCACAACCTCTCCGCACTTCAGTTTTCTCACTGGTAAAATGGAGATATTTGTAGCAAACTCACAGGGGGTTGGTGGTCACATGAAATAATGTATATAAAGAACTTTGCAAAGTATAAAACCCTCTATAAAAAAGAACTATTATTCCTCATTTAATTCTAATTTACAGAGTGGAGCAAAGTACCTGCCACATAGTAAGCACTTAACGAGTACTTCTTGAATGATTGATTGGTGTATAGTAAGATAAAACTTTTCAGTCAATGTTTAAGTTATGGTTCCCCCTGGAGGCCAGGATTGCTGTTTTAAACATGGGGGAAGGAAGAGAGGGAAGGCACTAGGGAATCAAAAACTCCAAAAGTGGAGGTGGAGATAGGGAGAAGGGGGAAGAAAGGCGAAAATGACCCTGAACCATCTCATCGGGAATAGAGGAATCAAAAAAAAAAAAAAAAGAAGAAGAAGAAGACGACGACTTTAGTCTTGGGAGTATTAGATTACACAGGGTGAATATATGTAAAAGAGCCAGATCCCCTACATTCAATTCAGATAGAAATACAAGAGACTGGTGCAGAGGAGGAGCCCAGTCTTACTAGAATTCCAACCAAGACTGGATAGGCTCTGCATGGCACCTCTGATTTTCTTTCTGGTACGTATATATTGATGTGAATTTTACACTAAGAACAACTAGAACTCCTTCTATCAACCTGCCCCAAATTAGCAAAAATCTCAATAAAGAAGCATTATGTAACACTTCCTTATTGTGATTTATATGGAACAGGCTGATAGAAGGAATTTATATCTATAATTAATATCAATATCTATATGTTCCTTATTGAGATTTATGACAATTTGGGGCAAATATAAATATATACGTGTATATATTTCTATATAAATGTATATAACTGCATATATGTATGTGTGTATATAAATATATTAACATGTTTGTAAATATTTTCGAGAGGCTGAATTAATTTGAGGCTCTGAGCTCCAATTTTAACTCAGAATAAATGTATTTGATTGAAATAACCAACCATTCTGTACCACAGATTTTTCAACTGTAATACTGAATTCCTTAGATTGAACAGAGCTATATAAAATGGTATTAAATCTATGTGCAGAATACAAGTTATTTAGTTTATAGTTACTATAGGAGAGACCATAATGTAATAAATATAAAGGGAGGAGAAGATAGTGACTATATAAAATATATGTCCTATTAGAATATGCTAAAGAAGTACTAATTTTAGAAATATTCCTCAATGTAGTCATTTTGTCTGTTTAATCAAGGTTCAAGACATATCATGGAAGACAAAAGAGGAAAAGTCCTTTTTTCTCACTTACTTGATCATTAGCTATTTTCGGCTTTAGGCCTTTGATCTCAGTATTCACTATTTTATCTCACCTTGCTTCCTTGCACAGTACTAGATTAAAGTCAGGAGAATATTTTTCAACAAAGACAATCTAAATACTGAAATGAAGTCCTCAACACACCATCATGCCCCCAATAACCTCATCATCCTGAAATACCACATCGACCATAGAACTCACACCTCCTCAGTGTCAGTTACTCTGATGCTACCAGTACCCTCTGCAAGTGCCCCCTTCCTCTTATTGGAGATGGTAGAAGGTATAAACTGAGCGTTCCTTCCAAATCCTCCATTTAGGAAGGGCACCCAGGTTGCCATCTCTTCATTTCCCATCTGACCATACTCTTTCGTACTTTATCATGTGGGTACCCTTCCCTGTGCTCATTTTGGCTTCCTTTACATGTTGTCTTCCTTCTTTAGATGGGGAAGCTCTTGAGGGCAGACTGTATTTTGCCTTTCTTTGTATCTTCAGCATATAAAACAGTGTTATTCATTACATTCAAGTCCTTCAGAAAACAATTATCCATTTCCCCAATTAGACAGATTTTAGTTTTGGGAATAATGAAATATTAATTCTTTGTAAATGCTTACAGGAACATTGACTTTCCGAAACATCTCAGCTCCTTTGTGGGCATCCATCAGCGCAATGTCCTGTGGAGTGGAGACAACCACAGCTCCTGACCAAAAAAAAAAAAAAAAAAGACAAAAACAAAATGGGGTTTTCACTTACTTTACATTGAAATGATGGTCAAAGCATATATCTATGTACTAACGTGATCATTTCACATTAAAGCGATTTCACCTAAAGTGACAAAGAGGGAAATGTATGCTACTGTAATCAGATTTTCCCTTCTAATTCTTACACATATTTGTTTCTGCCCTTCTACAACTATGGCACAATCCTAAATTCGGCCTAGATTATTATTTACATCTTCTACTCTTTGATCTCCCAACTTTTAACATCACTTTCCTTCACTGGATTTAACCATATCATGTTGGCTCTTTAAAATTTTTCTGTATCTCACTACTAGGCTCTGAAGGAATTTTGAAGTCCACTATGCAACCAATGACAGGTGATACAGTAGATCCAAGTCAGGCCTGGAGTCAGAAAGACCTGAGTTCAAATCTGGCCTCAGATACTTCCTAGTTGTATGACCCTGGGTAAGTGACTAAACATTCATTACCTCAGTTTCCTCATCTGTAAAATAAGCTAGAGAAGGCCAAGAAAATCCACAAATGGGGTAACAAAGAGTCGAACACAACTGAAATAACTGAACTAATAAGTAGGTCAAGATTCTTTCTTTGTCTCTTTTCTTAACTGCCTGAAATTCCATCTTTCCATAAACTTTTTTCCCATATAAGTAGAAGTAAGGTGAGAATGTCCAACCAGTTCTCTAATATAATAAATATCACAATGTGTTTACGGATTATAAATATCTAACTTTACCATTTTACTCCCTGTTTATCACTGCTTAGTCTCTGCTGCCCCTTTATTTCGCTGTTTGTCTGTCAGGATTCAAAAGCTCTGTGTGCCTTTGGGCAGGTTGCCTAAGCATTCCAGGCTTCAGGTTCTTCACCTTTAAGGATAGGGGCTAGAACAAATGCTCACTAACGACCTTTCCAGATCTATGAATGCATGATCTCCTTCAGTTCTTCCAAATAAGGCTTGGAGTACCCTTGCTCACACAGCTGCTCCAGAAACACTGATTGAAATGATTTTCACGGAACTTCCTACTTCCCCTTTTTCCACCCCCTCACCTGGCTGTACTCCACAATCCTCTGCCTAGTTATGCATGCATATTAACCCAAAAATACAGTATAATATGTATATAAATGTAATATCTATTCAGAGAAAGGAGAGGGAATAAGCATATGAGGCTTACCTACTATTGCCTGGCTCTTTGCTAAGCATTTTTTACAAATATGACCTCATTAGATCCTCACAACAACCCTGCAAGGTAAGTGCTATTATTATCCCCATTTTACAGCTGGGGAAACCAAGGCAAACAGCAGTTAAGTAATCACATAGCCAGTAAATGTCTGGGGCTCGATTTGAACTCAGGTCTTCCTGACTCAAGGCTCAGAACTCTAAATGTCTCTATACCATACTTATTTAGATCATGTACTGGACTTCAGGGGAAGGAGTAATGTACCATGAGTCAGGTAAACTGAGTTCTGGTCATTAGCTATTCCACTAATTTGCAGTATGATCCTGCATAAATCATTAAAGTTGCTTGATCTCGGTTTGCTTAGCCATAACTTGAGCTCACTGCACTTAGAGGCTGAAGAGACCTTACAAAACTTTCTAGTTTGGCCTACTTAAGCAGCAGGTTGATTTCTTAGAGTCTTGCAGCTACACTACAAAGTCTGAAGCTCTCCTCTCTGTTTGCCATTGCCTCACCTGAGCTTCCTCAAACAACTATACTGTGGCCATCTCACCCCTGAGTAGATAGATCTGTGTACACAGAGGAATTGAACTACAAAATTGTGGTTTGGCCTACTTCTTTCTTCCAACCCATGGCTTTTTCCAATATCAGAATAATACAAATAGCACATGCTTCTAGAGTGCTTCATGGTCTATAAAGCACTTCCTACACTACAGCCCTGTGAGGGAGCCAGTGTAAGTATTACTACCTTTATTTTACAGGGTTCAGGGAAATAAATAATTGTGTCACACAGCTCAGTAAGAAGCAGTAACTGTATTTATATAGAATTTCAAGGTTTGCAAAGTACTTTAAAATTGTTAACTCATTTGATCCTTACTACAACCATGAAAGGTAGGTACTGTTTTTATTTTGCAGTTGAGGAAACAGAGGCACAGAGCAGATAAGTGATCTATCAAGCATGACACAAGTGCCTGACACAGAACTAAACTCAGTTCTCCTGTGTCTAAGTTCAGGGCTCTTTCCACTATGCCTTGCTACCAACATTCAATTGACACTCCACTTTGACACTTACTGTTCTAACCAACTTTTTTGTATTAGATCAATATGAGACTGCATCTGCTTTCTTAGGACTAACCCACCTAAATACTAAGAGGCTCATCACCCATAGCACAGCCATTATTACATGATGAATTTCTTGGTCATTATAATCCATAAAACAGACACAGGTATAAAGGTTGCTTCAATTTCTGCAATGATGGTAATATAAGGGCAGAAAAGGGATGGAGGGTGCTAAGTATTACATTTTTTTAGAGCGTCAATAAACTAAAAAGGCTAATAGCTAGCACGTTTGTGTGTGTGTATATATATGTATGTATGTATATATTAAGGTTTGCAAGATGCTTTACATATGTTAGTTAACTCACTTACAACTCTAACAATCCTATGAGGTAGATGTCATTATTATCTCCAGTTTATAGATGATGAGGAAGTAGGCAGAGATATTAAGTCAATCGCCCAGGGTCACACAGCTATTAAGTGCCTAAGGAAGAATTCAAATACAAGTCTTCATGACTCCTTGGCTACCTAAATACTAATCTAACTATGTAAACTGACCAGTAGTTGGAAATACTACTGGAGGAAGTAAATCATATCAGTGTTGACATTCTCTTTATAAACTGAACAGGAAGGTAAGAGGAAGGTACAGATAAAATTGAAGAATGGTTCACAGGTTCTCTATGGTAAAGCAAATAAAGGAGTTGGTAGAGTTGATCTTATTGTGTAGATATGTCATTTCATGAGCTGTATGGTCATCTTATACTGCAATTTTCATCATGAGCATTCATAAAAACACCCCCATGAAGGTAAGTGGAGTTTAAACACCTACAGAAGATGTTGAAGTAGAAAAATCCTAAGAACATGATAAAGACATAAATCAACATATATTTTCTCAGTGACTTCAGTGAATAGGAGGAAACAGAAGCAAAGCAAAAAGTACACTGGAGATATGGGTCAGAATTAAGAAATGCAAGAGGACAAGGGTTTGGGGGTTACAAAGAAGCCTCATAGAAGTTTATCATTAGCACTGTGCCTGCTATACAGTAAGAATTTAATAAAATATTTTTCATTCAAAGCACAGTTTCCTCAGGAAAAGAATTAGGAAGTTCAGGATTTGGCAACCAAATAACATCACTAAAAAATGAAAATGACTATCTAAACTGAAAGAAAATGACTAGTTACTTCTGTAAGAGTCATTCCCATATCAACTCTTTATATATAATCAACTTACTGGAGCAAAGATAAAAAACAAACATCAAATTAAAAAACTAAAAATGAAAAGATAGAGGGTGCTATCAAAACAGCTTCAACCTAATCTATTTAAACAAGTTCCTGGCACTGTAAAACGGGAAATGGATAAAGGAACAAACTATCAAAATTTCCTAATGAAGTTTAGCTGATATAAATTGATCATGTAATGAGGAAGTCAAAAGAGCCTAGAAACTGCTTCACAGAGCAAATATCTGAACTCTTTTCCAAGTAAAAAAAATACAGCATCCAGGGATAATGCTAGTTTAGAAGAGATTCTTTTGTATAACCTCTTATAGGCAAAGATAATGGAACACTGCGAGCAGCATCACATAATAAAACAGTGAAAAGTAGTAAAAGAAAAAACAAGTCACAGAAATCTTGGTGAGAAAACCAATTAAGCCAGATTACACCAACAATAAATATTTAAGGATAAAACTGGAAAGACAACAAATAGTTAAGAAGCAGATAATATCTGTCAGAATTCTATAACAAATTAGTTTCTTTATAAATGACAATGAAACCACCACATCTGCTGGTGTTCTATATAAGTAGAAATAGCATGAACAAATCTATCCATCAATCAACAAGAACTTATTAAATGTCTGCTGTGTCTCAAGTTCTGTGCTGAGCAGCAGGAACAAGGGTCACAAGTCATTGCCATCAAGGAACTTCTATTCTAATGGGAGAGTCAACATGAACATATTTAAACATGTACACACCAAATGGAAAACACATGCAACATGGATTGGACAGAATGGGCACTGGCAGCTAAGGAGAAATCACAAAAACTTTATACAAAAGGTTACCCTTGAGCTAAGTTTTCAAAGAAATGAGGGATTCCAAAAGGTGAAGATGAGGAGGGAAAGCCCTCCAGGGATGAGAGACAACTAGTGCAAAGCCATAGGGATAGAGGATAGGGTGTCACATGTATGAGGAGAGCCTTGAGACAGGGAGATCACTTAAGATGCTATTACAACAGTCCAGATGAGAAGTGGGGCAGTTAGATGGTACAGATAAAGCACTATGCTGAGTATCAGGAAGGCTCATCTTCCTAAGTCCAAATATGGCCTCAGACACTTACTAGTTCTGTGACTCTGGGCAAGTCACTTCATCTTGTTTGCTTCAGTTCTTAATCTGTGAAGGAAATGGCAAGTTGTTTCAATATCTTTCCCAAGAAAACCCCAAATGGGGTCACAAAGAGTTGGACACCACTGAACAACAACAAAGACAAGTGATGACATTCTGACTTAAAGTGGTAGTTACATGAGTAGAGAAAAGGGGATGTACTTGAAAGACATTTTAGAAAAAAAATGATGAAATTTGTGAAGTGAAGGAGGGTGAGGAGTTGAGAATGACTCTAAGGTGAAGGATGGTAATGCCATCAACAGTTATGGGGAGTTTTGGAAGATTAATCAGTTTGGGAGGAATAGTTAATGAGTTCTGTTATGGATATGCTGTGTAAGGTACAGAGCATCCAGCATGATATCTCCAGCAATATATAGCTCACGATGGAGAACTGAAACTCAAAGACTAGGACTACATATGTAGATCTTGGAGTCATCTGCATAGAAATGAGAATTAAATTCATGAAGTCTGATGAAACCATTAAGAAAAGGGAAAATGGAGGTTACCGATGAGGATTGGAGGTGACATTGTCATGCACTTTAGAAAGAAAGCTTTGAGAAATGAGTAGAGAATGGAGTGAAATAGAGACTTGAGACAAGGAATGTATTACTATTGTAACAGACCAGGTGTGAGGTGGTAAGGGACTGCACCAGGGTGGTAGAAGTGTAAGAGAAGAGAAGTTGAACTATGGGAGAGATGTTACAAAGACAGAAATGACAGGAATTGGCAAGAGATTGGATATTAGGGGAGGAGTGAGAAAGAGAAAGGATTTGAAGATGATGCCTAGATTGAAAGCCTAGGTGACTGGGAGAATGGAGGTAGTTTTTGGTTTTTTTAATTTGTACTTGATTATTTTATGGTAATAGGAAAATAAGGAAGAGTAGAGGTTTGGGGGAAAAGAGGAGTTCCATTTCAGACATACTGAATTTAAGATTTCTAAGGGACATACAGTTTGAGGTGCCTAATAGGCAGCTGAAAATGTGAGACTAGAGAGAGATCTTAGAATCAACCCACAGGAGATAAATGAATCCATGAGAATTGATGAGATCAAGTGAAACGGTACTTAGGGAAATGAGATAAGGGTTCAAGGTAGTGCACTGGGGAAAACCTATAATGAAGAGGTGAGACCTGGACAAAAATCTAGCAGAGGAGCCTGAAAAGAAGCAGTTTAAAGTGGTTTCATGAAAACCTAGATAGTTGAGGTCATCAAGGATAAGAGAGTGCCAAAGACTTTACAAAAAGGTCAAAAAGGATAAGCCTGAGAAAAAGCCACTGGATTTAGCAATTAAGAAATCGTTGATCTTGGTGTGGTAGAAATTGAGGAAATGCTCATCAATTGAGGAATGGCTGAATGACTTGTGGTATATGACCGTGAGGGAGCACTATTGTGCTATAAGAAATGATAAGGGGATGGTTTCAGAAAAACATGGTAAGACCTATGTGAACTGATGCAAAGGGAAGTAAGAAGAACTGTAAGATCACTGTACACAGTAACAACGATGTAATGATGATTGACTGTGAAAGACTTGGCTAACTTGATCAATACAATGATCCAAAACAATTCCAAAGAACTCATGCTTAAAAAAAAAAAAATACTATTCACCAAAGAGAGAACTGATGAACTCTGAGTGCAAATTGTAGTGTAATTTTCTCACTTTCTTTATTTTCCTTGCTTGTTTGGGAAATATGGCTAATATGGAAATGTATTTTGTATGACTTCACAAGTGTAAGTGATATCATAGTGCTTGCCTTCTCAGTGGATGGAAGAAAAATGGGCATAAAGGAGAGAATTTGGAACTCAAAATTTAAAAAGAAACAGAACACTAAAAATTTAAATAAATTTTTTTTGGAGAAAGATTGTTGATAATTTAGAAGAAGATCAATTTTGGTTGAATGATAAGTTTTGATGCAACATCATTTCAAAAACTTTCTGATTATTAACATCAAGAAGGAATAAAAGAGAGATATGTTTGCCAAAGTTGTTTCCCACTATCAAGGATAATATTCAGTATGGAGACCACATGGAAGAGTTCCCAACAAATGCTGATGTTCCTGTTTGCAGATGCTGGTGTATTAATTTCATTGTGCCTAGGAGCATGACAGATCCTCCTAAATAAGATTCCAAATAACTAATGGAAAAACTAAAATGTAAAAGAACGCCTTCTTTCACTATAAGACTTAATTGAATAGACAGCTCATAGAGCTATTCAGGCACTGATGATAGACAGAGCTGCTACCAGAACTGAAGAGAAGAATCAGAATGGGATGGATTGTTTTGAGGAAATTGTACAGTATTTACAATGATGCCAAACAAACAAAACAAGGGAACAAAAACATCTTAATTTTTTTAAACACCAATGCTCTGGTGATGTTACGAGGCTGTGAGTCATGTAATATTATAATCTGATGAATCAAAGTTGAAGGGTACTCAAAGAGTAATGGAGAGATTCATGATGGGTATAACAGGATGTTACCAAGGCATCTCAACAATAAAGAATAACACAGAAGAAACCACATAAAATATATCATGAAAAGTTTCTTGCTGGAAGAAAGAGATTGGCTGGTCATATGTTAAGATCAAAAATTTAACTGAGAGACAACCTACATGCTCCATTGGCAATCAAATCATATTAAAATATCCAGAGAAAGGGGACACTGTTTTTGGTCTAAAGTTTAGCATAGCTTCGAGTACAATCAGGAATTTAAATATGATGAAAATGCCATTCACTTGGGTTGTGAGGTTGTACAGGAAAGGGATTAGAGTATACTGCACTTGTCTTATAAAGACATCAACACAGAACTGCACAGTGGGCTTAATAATAACTCTTTGATGACCATGATGATCATCATCATCTTTGACCCCTCATCTAAAGATGATTTCATGATTAAATACCAACCACTGGAATGACCAACCCAGTTTACACATATAGGAATAAAGATACCTAAAAGGATTTTTGTAGGAATAAGTATGTAGTAAATCAATCAAGTAGCATTTATTAAGCACCTTCTCCTTATCTGGCACTATGCTGAAGTCAAAGGATAAAAGAAAAACAAAAAGAGATAAAAGAGGAAACAATATGTACCAACAAGACCAATACTGAACAAATGATCTACAATCTGAAACACATTATCCAGCTTTTAGAGAACTCTGCTCAAAAAGACCCCAGACTTTATTAAAAAAATAAGAAGACATACAGATAAGGATATAGATATAAATATATCTCACTGGCCCTTTTGCTTTGCTACAGTTAGTTATGGCATTTAATCTAAACAATCACACTTGCCCTACAAGGTCTCTTTAGATTATGGGGTTCAATGACCAATCCAGGAAAATTAAATACAGCTAGTTGATAAATTCATGCATTACCAAATCAATTTCTAGTCTTCAAAAGCATTATGACAAACGATTCTTTCTCGTTTGTATTTTTCATAACTCACATTATTTCCTTTGCATCTTAAAATTATGTCTTTCCTTTTCTTGGTTTTTCTGCAGGTAAACTTTAATTTTTCTCCTGGCCAATAAAAACTAACAGTTTATTTCTTCATCAATGATGTCATTTCAGTTCTATAAATGAAGGTTTGTTGGAAAGCCTTTGCTCCCTCTGCTGACCACATGAAGATGTCAACAGCAACAACACAGAAAAATATGCTCAAGAAAAAAAATACAGAAACATCAAACATTTGCTTCAAGAATCTTATGGAAGGTTTCTTGTCTCTAGGCTAAAGTCGGACTCAAATAATTTTACAGATCTTTAACAATATTTTTTTAGAAATGATAATGAAGTTAGAGGCTATATTGCAGAAGGGAAACAACAACAGCCTGGGAGCAAGAAATACCTGGATTCTAGCCACCAACTAGTGCGAACTTGGGCAATCCATTTAATTTATCTAAACTTCAGTTTTGTTCATCAGCAAAAAATGAGGAGGTTGGAGTAGGACATCTAAAATGTCATTTAGTTCCAATATACTATGATTCTAAGTCTCCTTAATAATTTATATTTGTGCTCACAGAAGGTAATTCTGTAAGTGATTCCAGTAAAGGATAAAAATTAACAAAAAAATTAAAGAACAAAAAACAAAAAAATTATGAGGATTATCAAAAATTGCTATTATATAATTATTTTCTAGAAAAACTGACAATTTAAAGTAGAAAAGTGTCTACAAAAATATAAAATATCTTAATTCACAAAGTAAGAATTTTAAAGCATTCTGAGAAAAAGAAATTAAGTAAGCCAAATATTTTATCAAATGTTTCAAAATCAATTAATAATAATGGTGATATTATCGACATCAATTTATAGATTTTGTACAATGTCAATCAAACTAGCAAAAGAATATTTTATAGATTAGATAAAAAAAGAATTCATTTCGAAGGAACAAAAGGTATATAATATCAAGGTGAATAATGAAAAAAGGAGGAATGAAGGGCACATAGTATTATATTATAAAGCATAATCATCAAAATTATGTGATGATGATTGAAAAATAGGAGGTTAAAACACTGCAATAAACTAGATAAGTAAGAACTGGGAGAAACAGAAAACAGAAGAGTACTGGTTTAATAAACCTATGAACATAAATTATTGGGGGAAGAATTCCCACTTTGATAAGAACTGTAACGAAAACCGAAATGCATCTTGGCAGAAATTGGGTTTAGGCCAGTATCTTATACCACAGGCTACAATAAGCTCCAAATATCCACTGGCCAAAATATAAAAGGCTGAACAAATGCTCAAATATATTTGTGATTTCATCAGTACAAATAACAACCTACCTATGACTGCCTTCCCTATGTGACTCTTGCCCACAAATTCCCCTAAATTATAATAAAGGAGGGAAAGATGGGCAGTGGGAGGCTGACCTTGTCTTGACATTATAAAGAGATCAATGAACCCTACATCCCAACCCACTGTTATCCTTTGCTCTCAGCATATGACTGGCCCATCTTCTTTTTCAATCATACATTTCTTTGATGACATTTTCTACTCTATATTTTCTTTTTAATTCCATAAAAAGTTATATCATATAAAAATTAGAGTAGTCAGTGTTAATGAGGCAAGGTGAAAACAGGAATACTAATACCCAGTTAGCAGAGCCGTGAACTGATCCAGCCATTTCTGAAAAACAATTTGTAATAATGCTAGAAAAAATTATTAACCTGAATTCAGTTATCCATCTAGTGAGCACATACATCCCAAGGAGGTCAAAATTAGAAAGGTCTAACATGGATCAAGATATTAATAACTTGCTTTTCATAGTAACAAAGACCTGGAAACAAAGTTGGTGTCCATTGATCAGGGACCTGCTGAACTGATTGCATTATATGAATTTAATGGAATATTGTAAGAAATGTTGAGTATAAGCAATAAAGGGGTCAAATATGTGACTCACAAGCTAAATGTAAGTCAGTAACACTCCTGAGGGTTGCCTGAGTCAGAGTAAAATGTAACTGGGAAATATTTGGCAAAATAAATAAAAATACAAACATTTTAAAACTAAGTCAATATGAAGCCCACCGAGATAATTATGTATGGATTAGTGACCCCTTTTTCTGTTTGAATTTGACACCACTGACACACATTAAATAACTACCAAAGACACTCAGAAGATACAGAAAGACACCAAGGAGGCAGAAGATTGTACACGCACAGTCAGACTCAGTTACTCTGTAAATTGTAGTTAAATATTTTTCTTTGTTATAAGGGAGTGTTCAGGGGCAGGTGAGAAGAGTCAGGAGGAAATATTTAAAAATGGTCATAATGCAAAAACAAAAGGCATCAATATTTTAAAAAAAGCATCAACTGCACAAAGTACTTTAACTGTGGATGAATACTAACTACCACAAGAAAAATCTATTGATTACTGTAAACTTTAACTTAGGTGAGACTTCAGTGTAGTGAAACATCCTCAACCAATAATTCCATATGCTGATCAAAATTATACCAATGTTCCTACTGAAATGTGCTACTCTAAACTTCCAGGGCATTAAATATATCTAATTGTTCTGATGAAAGAGAACTCAGCTTTTGACATCCAACTTGTGTTTTTAACAGTTACTCATCTGAATTATACTCGAAAGAATAATTTACATAATTCATAAATGCTGAAATTGAAAAGTCAACTAAAATTTCTTCTACATCAGAAGCTCACTGCACTTCATAAACTACCAGAAAAATTCTCACAAAATATCCTGGGAAACCCAACCAATAATTTGTATTGGAACTGAACCATTATCACAGATTCAATGCTTCCCACAGTCTCCCAGATATTAAACTGATATATAAAGATTTAACAATCTTTTTAAAAGTCAACATTGTCCCAAATATTCATAACATTTAAGCTATGTGGAATGAAAAGCTTTCAAAGTACAGGAACTGGGCCAAGCAGAGTGATTTCATATGGAACTGCTATTTTATCTACCTGTTCAAAAATCCACAACATTAAGCATATAGGAATGCTAGTAGAAAGTGATGTCCTGAGACTTTCCTTTTTTCTATCCAAGTAAAAAAAAAACAAACGAATAGGTGATGAAGATTATGAGAGCTGACATTTATATAATGCTTCAAGCTTTACAAAGCTCCTTATATTTTTCATTTGAGTCTCACAACAATCCAGTGACACAGGAACACTAACCCCTTTCTATAGATGAGAAAACTGAGGGGCGGAGCCAAGATGGCGCAGTAGGAAGACACACATACACATAGCTCCGAACCCACAGCCCATAGAACATCTGTAAAAAAGAATGCCCAGCAAATTCTGGAGCAGCAGAGGCCACAGAACAACAGAGCTGAGGAGATTTCTGTTCCAGAGAGCCCTGCAAACCCCTCGCAAAAGGTCCATCACGCTGCAGACATGGAGCCAAGCACAGCCCTGTCATGGCCGCATGGCGCTGAGAGGAGCACATCCGAGAGGGCTTCAGGGACGGAATCTCCAGCGGCCACGTGGGTCCCTCCACCCACAGGTGATGGGGGTCAGTGAGAGGGTCTCTTTGGCGGGTCGAGAGGGGAGTGGGGTGCCTCCATAACTCAGGCCCCCTCAGGAGGAAGCAGCGGAGGCAGGGGCAAACCAGGGCTCTGCAAGCAGGCAGGAGCCCGGATCCATTGTTGAAGGTTTCTGCATAAACCCCCTGAGGGAACTGAGCCCCATGAGGTGGCCCTGCCCCCACCTCAGCACCTGAACTTAATCTCACACTGAATAGCAGCCCTGGCCCCACCAAAAGCCCTGAGGCTGGGAAGCAGCATTTGAATCTCAGACCCCAAGCACTGGCTGGGAGGATCCAGAGGTGAAGAGAATATTCAGAAGTCAAGTCACTGGCTGGGAAAATGCCCAGAAAAGGGAAAAGAAATAAGACTACAGAAGGTTACTTTCTTGGTGAACAGGCATTTCCTCCCTTCCTTTCTGATGAGGAAGAACAATGCTTACCATCAGGGAAAGACACAGAAGTCAAGGCTTCTGTATCCCAGCCCACTCAATGGGCTCAGGCCATGGAAGAGCTCAAAAAGGATTTTGAAAGTCAAGTTAGAGAGGTGGAGGAAAAACTGGGAAGAGAAATGAGAGAGATGCAGTCAAAGCATGAACAGCAGGTCAGCACCCTGCTAAAGGAGACCCAAAAAAATGCTGAAGAAAATAACACCTTGAAAAATAGGCTAACTCAAAGGGCAAAAGAGGTTCAAAAAGCCAATGAGGAGAAGAATGCTTTCAAAAGCAGAATTAGGCAAATGCAAAAGGAGGTTCAAAAGCTCACTGAAGAAAATAGTTCTTTCAAAATTAGAATGGAACAGATGGAGGCTAATGACTTTAGGAGAAACCAAGAAATCACAAAACAAAACCAAAAGAATGAAAAAATGGAAGATCATGTGAAATATCTCATGGGAAAAACAACTCACCGGGAAAATAGATCCAGGTGAGATAATTTAAAAATTATGGGACAACCTGAAAGCCTTGATCAAAAAAAGAGCCTAGATATCATCTTTCATGAAATTATCAAGGAAAACTGCCCTGAGATTCTAGAACCAGAGGGCAAAATAAGTCTTCAAGGAATCCACAGAACACTGCCTGAAAGAGACCCAAAAAGAGAAACTCCTAGGAACATTGTGGCCAAATTCCAGAGTTCCCAGGTCAAGGAGAAAATATTGCAAGCAGCTACAAAGAAACAATTCAAGTATTGTGGAAATACAATCAGGATAACACAAGATCTAGCAGCTTCTACATTAAGGGATCGAAGGGCATGGAATGGGACATTCTAGAAGTCAAAGGAACTAGGACTAAAACCAAGAATCACCTACCCAGCAAAACTGAGTATAATACTTCAGGGGAAAAATTGGTCTTTCAATGAAATAGAGGACTTTCAAGCATTCTTGATGAAAAGACCAGAGATGAAAAGAAAATCTGACTTTCAAACACAAGAATGAAGAGAAGCATGAAAAAGTAAACAGCAAAGAGAAGTCATAAGGGACTTACTAAAGTTGAACTGTTTACATTCCTACATGGAAAGACAATATTTGTAACTCTTGAAACTTTTTAGTATCTGGGTACTGGGTGGGATTACACACACACACATGCACATGCACACGCACACACACATAGAGACAGAGTGCACAGAGTGAATTGAAGAGGATGGGATCATATCTTAAAAAAATGAAATCAAGCAGTAAGAGAGAAATATATTGGGAGGAGAAAGGGAGAAATGGAATGGGCCAAATTATCTCTCATAAAAGAGGCAAGCAAAAGACTTATTAGTGGAGAGATAAAGAGGGGAGGTGAGAGAAAAACATGAAGTTTACTCTCATCACATTCCACTAAAGGAAGGAATAAAATGCACACTCATTTTGGTATGAAAACCTATCTTACAATACAGGAAAGTGGGGGAGAAGGGGATAAGCAGGGTGGGGGGGATGATGGAAGGGATGGCATGGGGAGGACGGAGCAATCTGAGGTTGACACTCATGGGGAGGGACAGGATCAAAAGAGAGAATAGAAGTAATGGGGGGCAGGATAAGATGGAGGGAAATGTAGTTAGTCTTATACAACATGACTATTATGGAAGTCATTTGCAAAACTACACAGATTTGGCCTATATTGAATTGCCTGCCTTCCAAAGGGAAGGGGTGGGGAGGGAGGGAGGAAGAGAAGTTGGAACTCAAAGTTTTAGGAACAACTGTCGAGTACTGTTCTTGCCACTAGGAAATAAGAAATACAGGTAAAGGGGTATAGAAAGTTATCTGGCCCTACAGGACAAAAGAGAAGATGGAGACAAGGGCAGAGAGGGATGATAGAAGAGAGAGAAGATTGGTGATAGGGGCAATTAAAATGCTCGGTGTTTGGGGGGAGGGGAGGGGACAAAAGGGGAGAAAATTTGGGAGGGGGCAAAAGGGGAGAAAATTTGGAACCCAAAATTTTGTGAAAATGAATGTTAAAAGTTAAATAAATAAATAAATAATTTAAAAAAAAAAAAGAAAACTGAGGTTCAGAGACTTCTGTGACTCACTGATGATCACAGTTAATAACTCTTAGATGCAGGATTTGAATTCATGCTATCCTGATTCCCAAGTCTATCTGTAGACTACACCAAATTGGTTCTTCGATATCAAATACACATGTATGATATACTCTTTCAGATTATCCATGTGCTACTCCAGTAATATGAAGAATTAGGTAAGGGGTATGTTTTTATTAATTTTCAAATTTATACTTCATTTTGCTTTCATTAGAAACCAGTTGTTGCTGGGAATCACGTATTTTAAAAATACAATCAACTAATATTATTTTTAGTGAAAAACTGAAGTTTACAAGTTATTTGCTAAGCATATAAAGATTTTATTAAGAATTTTAATAAGCCAGAAACATTTTAGTAACATATGAATCACTGGTAAGAGATGTGCCTATTTTGGACAAAGACTAACCACCTAAAGCTATAACAAGGTCAAGAGAAATCCCCATTAACATAATCTGACCTGCTTGAATGATGAAGCAAAAAATTAATTGGAGCCATCCTTTCTGAAGACATCAAGGAAAAGCTGGGGTACTGCCTTTTCTCTGTTAGTTTTGTTGTTTTTTTTTTAACTGGGATCAGGGAGACCAGCTCTCTTAGCACTGATCTCAGTGAAGGGTCAAAGCATCACTTGCTTTTAAAAAATATTTATACATAGCTGCTGTTCCTTTATATACATTGATGAGTGTGACTCAATCTGCTTCTTATATCTGTAAGATTCACAGATCTGAATATGGGTCCATACTTTTGCTCCAACATCTGTCATATAAAACCCAAGTCTACAATTGCTACGATTGTACACTAAATTTTGCCTAACTCAGAAACTTTTCATGGTCAACCGTACTTTGAATGCTTGAGCTTGGAATCTGAATTTTAAATGCTGTTAATTTTCCTGATAACTAAAATATGAATGCCTAGGCAGAAAATGAGTCTTCATTCATTCCATTTATTTTCAGAGCTAAATAAGGCTGAATAAATTTATCCAAATATAGGCCACATGCCTCAAAAATGAGAAAACTCTGAAAAACAAAAATATATAGATTAACCTCTCTAGGCCCTCAGTTTCCTCATTTGTAAAATGACAGTACTGGATGATATCTAAAGGTCTTCCCACTTCTAAATTGTATAATCTCCTTTTACCAAATGAATCTAGGATTCTTGTACAAATTCAAATGGGTTCTGTTCATATTATAAACCAACTGATACATACTATTTGTTGAAGTGAAAGAGAGAAATTTTAGTTGTGCTGCATCCTGTGAAAGAAATGCTTTAAATCAGAGTTGAATAGCATTCACTGAAACAATGAAGCTAATATTCATCCTCCCCACTATTCTGTCATCTTGAATTGGGGCCTTGAATGAATAAATGAAAGGCTGATTAAGTATTAAGTATAGTATTAAGAAATCAATAACTTTCCTGGACATGAGATGGTTATTATTTAATGTTCCTCTTCTTATTCACTGAGCAGAAGAGAAGTCTTAGAAAAACTATCAAAACAAATTTTACTTTCAATCCTGCCTTTATTTCCTTGTGATGGATGTAATTTTGTTCTGAAGATGAGCGATGTGGAAAAAAATGTGATTTCTTAAGCAAAGCTGAATATTCATTCTTTCAATAAACAGTAGGCGCTTAATATCATTTTGTCATTGCACAATGTTTTTTACACATGAAATTCAAAGTACTCAAATTTTAAGTCAAAAGAACAAAGCAATTCTATTTATCAAAGGCATAATTTTCCTTTTACAACTCATACAAACACGAACTTGTCTCTTACCTGCCCATTTGTAATTGCCCATAAATGCCACAATTTCAGTTGACCCACTTTGTGCACGTGTGATGTGTCAATAACTAGAAAGTATCTTTTTAAAGCTCTTATTAAACAATCACCTCCCAAGTAATCTGGCAGGCCTGGTCAATTCTCTGTATTTTACCATTAACTAATCTGTACCTATAATACGAGATACTTGATAACTATACTAAGTATTATGCAAGTCACTTTGGGGGCCTTTGTGTTCTTGTTTGTATAAATAAAGGTGTTACACTAGAAATCTCCAAGTTTTCTTCTAGCTCTTAATGCTGATACTTTATCTTAAATCAATTCTAATAATTTTCTCTGACAAATTTAGAATGAAAAAAATCTAATCATTGGACATATAACAACCATATTTTGTCCTATAAATAAAGTTGTGGCTCCAATATGGGTAGTAGATGAATACTGAAATATAAGGAATGCCTCTCAAAGAGAGAAAAACCTGGGTAATAATTTCTGTTCTTCAACAACTTGGTTGCAATCTTTCCTACAACAAAATAAATCTGCTCTGGAGTGCGTATTATATTTTGACAAATAAAACAATAACTCTTTTACTCCATATAATTCTTGCCAAGCATCCACTAATTGTAATTCTGTTCAACATTTGCATAGGAAGAGAATGCCCCTGAAGAAGCTAAAACATTATGCTTCTGCCTCTAAGATGTCTTTTCAAGAAAGTGAAGGATTTAATATTCATGGAATACTATACAAGGCCAAGATGTAGCCTTTTACCTTCAGGGTACAGTATATATGTGACCCAATGTATTAGCTCCTCCAGATTATAGTACTCTGAGGTCTTCAGAAGACAGTACACCTTCCTCAATTGAGAAATGGTCAAAGGATATGAATGGACACTTTTCAGATAAAGAAATCAAAGCTACCAATGTTCATATGAAAAAATTCTCTAAATCAGTAACGATTAGAGAAATGCACACTAAAATAACTCTGAAGTACCACCTCACACCTACCAGACTGGCTAATGTGACGTAAAAAGAAAATGATCAATGCTGGAGGCGACATGAGAAAAGTGGAACACTAATGCACTGTTGGTAGAGTTGTGAATTGATCCAACCACTCTGGAGAATAATATGGAACTAGGTCCAAAGGGCTATCAAACTGTGAAAACCCTTCTACCCAGTAATACCACTACTAGGTCTGTATCCCAAAGATATTTTAAAAAGGGGCGAGGGAAGGACCATTTTGTACCAAAAATATTTATAATAGTTCTTTTTTTTGACAGCAAAAAATTGGAAACTGGAGGGATGCCCATCAAGTGGGGAATGGTTGAACAAGTTGTAGTGTATATGACTACAAGGGAATACTATTATGCTACAAGAAATGACAAGCAGGCTGATCTCAGAAAAACCTGGAAAGACTTAAATGAACCGATGCAGAATGAAGTGAGCAAAACCAGAAGAACACTGTATGCAGTAATGGCAATATTATACAATGAATAACTGTGAACCATTTAGCTATTCTCAACAATGCGATGATCCAAGACAATTCCAAAGGACTCAGGATGAAAAATGCTATCTGCCTCCAGAGAAAGATGTGATGACGCCTGAATGCAGATTGAAACATACTATTTTTCTCCTCCCACCTTGTTTCTTTCTTTTCTTTCTCTTTTTCTTTCGAGTTTCCATCCACAAAATGATCAATATGGAAATACACTTTATATGATTCATATGTATAAACTTATATCAAATTGCTTACCATCTCAGGGAGCAGGGAGAGGATTTGGAACTCAAAATTTTTAAAAACTGTTAAAAATTGTTTTTACATGTAATAACAGAAAAATAAAATATTATTAAAAAGTAGACACTATACCAAATCAGGGGAGCCTAATATTTAGTAGCATTTGTATTTTCAGTGACATATAGAAAACAAGTTACTCGATTTATTTAAAGGGTGGCAGGAGCTGAAAGGGCATTATTTAGCTTAGATATATGATAGCCTTCCTTTTTTATGGGAGTGAGCAGGCCATCAGAAAAAAAAAACAAAACACTGAAACTATTTTGAGCAACGGCCCTCTAACTACTAATTCATTTAATAAGGAAAATGCAATCACACACACACACACACACACACACACACACACACACACACACACACACACACACACACACACACACACACACACCCCTATCTGCCCAAACTGGTAGTGATAAAAGTGTTACTAGAAAAACCATGAATTGATTAGACCAGGAACACTGACGATAAGGAGAGAACACAGAGGTACCATGCCTGATGAGTGCAATGGTAAGAGCTTTTTAGTCACCGTGGCAATAGGCACAGGCCCTTCACAAGCAATAAATGCCTTTTCACTTTAAACAAAGACTGAAATGCTAAGGTGGCTTAATCATTTTGCTGCATAAGAGACAGGCCTCAGGCTTTCCCATTTTTTTTTTGTCCAATTGCTATTTATAGGGTGAGCTGACAAACAAAAAGATTTTCACCCGAACAGGAGAGCTTTCCATGTGCACATTTCATAATGGACAACGGATTTTCTCTCCAGGTTCCTCTGAACCCAGGAATATTCAGGATATTAACTGGTTGATTACAATGTCACATCTAGTAACCTCTCTGTTCCAAATGTCACTTTTTTTCCTTTCCAATGTGAAGACACAGGCTGGCGGCATTAGATGCCAACATGTGACCAGTAAAAGTTCTACATGGCCACTCTGTTGGGATGCATCTGACATTCCCTTTGAGAGTGAAAGAGAAGACAATGACCACAACCATGTTCTTCCTCTAGGCATGCCAGGCCCCCTTCTCTTCCATCATTCTAATACATCCTGACATGTCAGCTCCTCCAGCAAGCTTTTCCATCATTACCAAGGGGAGGAAACGATTTCTCCCTGACTTCACCCTGTCTTAAAAATAATTAAATTTTATTTTGTTTTAAAAATCAGTAAAAATCTACTCTCTCCCTCCTAGCTCCCCTTCCCAAGTAGGAACAAAAAAATGCCAGTTGCAAACATGTACAGTTGAGCAAAACAAACATATACGCATGCATGTATGTATGTACATATGCATACACACATATGAAAGGATGTGGATGGATGCATGTCTTACTGCACGCCCTAAGGCTTTAGCCTCTCCAAGAGGAGGTGGGTAGCTTCTTGTACCATCAGTCCTTATGCTGATTAGAGCTCCTAATGTTTTCGAAGTTAAACATCTTTTCCACGCTGTTGTCACTGTATAAATTGTTCTCTTGATTTTGTTCACTCTCCATCAGTTCATATAACTTTTTGCAGGTTTCTCTGAAACCATCCCTTTCATTGTTTCTCACAGCAAATAGTATTTCGTCATACTAACATACCATACTTATTCAGGCTGTCCCCAATTTATGAGCACTCCACCAGATTTCCGTGCTTTACCACCTTAAAAGAGCTATAAATATTTTTGTACAACTCTAGAATTTATTTTGCTTAGAATTAATTCTTCTATCTTCCCTCTAATTCCCTCTTCCCTCCTTTCTCTCCCATGTCACTGTTGAATAAAATATATTTCTGATGCAATTTTATTTATGTGTTCTACCCTTTCTTAATATATGCCTTTAGCTTTTAGTCTCCACAATACAAAATCCACTTTCACCCCTGGGTATCAATAATGCAAATGCTCCAATGGAAAAAAAAATCCATTACCTATACTGTTTCCCATGATTCCCTTTTATAAAAGTAACTGTTTTGAAGCTATCTGTCTTAGAAAATAAAATCCTAGAAAGCAGGAATCATGTTCATTTGCTCCAAACTTCACCCAGCAAAAAATGACAAATTAATACTATCTGATCATAATGATGATACTAAAATTAAATACTTTTCTCCTTTAGTCCTTGGGGAGATGGTTATGAGAAAAGGTATGGAGTTGGAAAAGGTCAAGATGAAACTGGAAACAGTTAGTAGTTGTCCAATTTGGATAGAACATTGTAAACTTGAAGAGGAATGGTGTAAGATATTACAGGAAAGCTAAGTGGCAGAAGGGTAAATGGAGGAAGCTGAGGGCTTGACATGAAGACTCCCTCCCTCTCTAATCTAGGGAAAGGAAACACTGGATTTCATTAAGCATTATTATCCTCAGATAGGATGATTGGATCACCTTTGGAAGTAAAAGGAGAAAAAAAATTCCTATGGAACAGCTATCGGAATTCAAGCATAAACATGACATTTGTTCCTATAGATTTCAGATAAATTATTCTGCTCCTCATAGAGCTCCTCATAGAGTTATTGATTCACTTGTATTAGACAAGAGCAGTTAAAGGATCAATACTCCTTACAACTTATCCATATGCATAAAAATAACTAAAAGTCGTTCCTGAAGACCCTCCCAACTCAGCACAAGGCAACAAGTAATCGATAGACTAAACAACAACTCAGCAAGCTATATCACCATAGAAGACAGACAGAAACAGAACAAACAAGGCCAGCCTTGACAAGAGTGCCTCCTCCCCTTGGCAGGTTCCAAAAGGCAGAGAGATTACGAGGAACTTCCAGTTCTTTGTTCTGTCTCTTCTCCTCCAGCAATTTCTACAATTCCTAGGTACTGCATTCTTTCC
Source organism: Notamacropus eugenii (assembly GCF_028372415.1). Taxonomy (NCBI): domain Eukaryota; kingdom Metazoa; phylum Chordata; class Mammalia; order Diprotodontia; family Macropodidae; genus Notamacropus; species Notamacropus eugenii. Next base: position 48,509,908 of record NC_092878.1, on the reverse strand, counting down.
ATAAAGAGAGCATACAAACATTTTAGCAGCCTGGATAAGCTAAGCTCTCACCTCAATTATTGGCCAAGAATAATTGCTTTCAATGTATTTATCCCAGTGGCTGTCATACAATTCTTTTAGTACACAGAAGATAATTTTTAAAACCTTGTTCCTATAATGAGCCTGCAGTTAACCCCATTATGCAAAATGAATACCAAAAAAAAAAACCAAAAACAAAAACAAAAAAAACCCTGTTATTAGCATTCAGAAATAGTATCCGCTACAAGTACAGGTTTGCTTCTATGTATTTCCAAAAGGACAGCTCTTCCCAAGTGTAAAACATTTGATTTGACTCTCAATCAAGTGAGAGGAAAATAAAGTGTGTCTAATGGCTTTTTCTTATTCACAATGTTTCATCAAATAGTTTTTTCTAAAGTGTAGAAGTGGGTTATTATAATACTCTACATCTGTCTTGTGCCTAATAGTTTTCAAAGTGCTTTCACATCCATTTTCTCATTTGATCCTCACAACAAAGCAATGAGGATCTGTGATGTGCGCGCCTTCCTACGATGCAAACCACAATCCGGCGAGGGCCGCTGTGTCACTGGTGTGACTCCTGTACGTGTCCTCCCATGGCGGCCACTCAGTGTGCTGAGGCTGATCTCCTGACATCACAAAAGTCCCACTGGCATATATAAGGTGTCCATCAGTTACCTCTTGTCACTTCTACCAGAACAGCTCATCTTCTATTTTTGATAATACAACACTTTGATGACATCCTTTATTCCAGTTCTCTGTAGTTCCTTATTTGATAGGTGCTGTTGTCTTCTCTCACATGCCTCCTCCCCACATTCCCCTCTATTGCTCTCTGATTGATATTTATTTGTTGTTCTTCAGACACTGTGGCATTCTATGAACTGCAGTCACACAACACCAATAGAATATTGGTATTAAAAAGATGGGTCTTCATTTTCTCTTATGTTTTGTTTTAGGATTTCTCCCATTCATTTTAATTTTCCATGTAACATGACTAAGGTGAAAATGTATTTAATAGGAATGTATGTGTAGCGCCTATACAAGATTGCACGCCATCTCGGGGAGGGAGTAGGGAGGGGGAAGGAGAGGGAGGGAGAGGAAAAAGATCTAAGATGTATGGAAATGACTGTAGAAAACTGAAAACAAAATAATTATAAAAAATATGGATCTTCATTTCTGGGAAAAACTTGATATTCTTAGTAGAGCTTTATAATTTCTCACAAGTAACCTAGCCCACTCTCCTCCTGTTCAATTTCCTGGGCCCATCTTACTGCAAATGCAAACCACTGGCAATGTCTGTCTAGACTTTCAAGATGGCGCATCCATGGAATATGGCTTGGCAGCAGTTATAGATGAATAACCCTGTGCAGGTATATATGTGTGCTTTGAGGGGTGAGAGGGAAGCTAAAAGGAGAGTCTGTAAAAAGGTTGACTCCAGGAAGCTTAGGGACAGAGATCCCCTCTGCAAGAACCAAAGATAAAGAGGAAAAGCACAGACTTACAGCTTTATGAGTCATCTAGTCCAACCTCTTCATTTGACAGATGAGAAAACTGAGGCCCAGAGAGGATAAATGACTTGTCAAAGGTCACACAGATAGTAGGCGTAAGCCTAGATTTGAAACATACTTTTCACTATGCTAAGTTGGCTGGGCAGGATTTGTTTTCATATTACTTTAAGGAAGAAGCACAGGAAACAGTTTCTACTTTGTTGAGCAAACCCAAACAAATTTTAAAACCAATAGTCAGCAACTACAGATGGACTGGGGTTAACCAGAAGTGTAGGGATAGGGAAGGAGATGACAGGCAATCTGGGACAAAGCCAGAAAGCTTTCTTTCCCCTTATAGCTCTTAGAGAGGACAAAAGAATCATTCACATGGAGGATACCACAGAGTAAAGGTCATTTATGACAGCCTGCCAGTCCAACCTAGCTCACTATCCCCTGAGGGTGGTGGGAGATTAAGTGAACTAGGGAAAGGTCATTTAATGAGACAATCAAATTGCGTCCTTACAATTCAAATTACAATTTTTAAATCTCCAGTAGAAGAAACAATTTTAACTTGAACCCTAGAAAGTAGTCAAACAAATCATAGCCAATGTAGTAGACCTTTTACCTTTTGTTATTGGTTAACACTGCATTTACAGAATCCTGATAGAAAGGCTTGATTTTCAGGCACAGGAAAAAAATTGTAGTATTTGGCCTTTTCCTCCACACTTTCCTCCCCTTGCCCTTAAGAGTTAGAACTCAATGAATCAGATTTAGTCTACCTTTTTTTTTTGCCACTTTGCCCCTATTTTTCTCTTCTCCCATTTTTATCCTTCTCCCATCACATCCTAACAATAGATTTCCTGATCTCCACAGCTGCTGGTGCCTTTTCCTTCATGGTTATCCAGTGTCTATTTTACATGTAACTCATATGTACTTATATGTACATATACATATATACACGTGCGTGTGTTCTTTCACCTGTTAGCATATAAGCTCCTTGAGGGCAAAGAATCATGTTTGGTTTTGTCACTATTGTTTTATCCCCATCACACAGCATAGTGTCTAGACTCTAGAATATGATGAGCACTCAATAAATGCTTGCAAATTGACTGACTTCTTAGACAAAGCATTTATTGAGTGTTTACTGTGTTCTTCATAAGGTTTTATAAATGTGGTTATATTCTAAACCAGAGTTACCTTTGGCTATGTCTCTCTATCTTGTAAATAAATCAAGTGTTAGTTATGACAATTGTCTTACGTTAGTTATGAATGTAGAATGAGCCTATGTCTTTTCTTTGTCCATGGTCTCTTTTTCATCACCAATAGTTTTTTTTTAGATCATGATGAAATTGTTTTAAATCCATGTAATCTTTTTCTCATTTTCCTTCTTTTTTCTCACTTCATAATAACTTTATCTTTATCCTAAAAAAATGCCCTAGCAATTTAGAGTAACAAATAAAATGTTCTAATAACGTAGCTCATGAATTACTCCCACATCAACAATGTTATTTCCTTTTAGTTAAAATCAATTTCTTTTTTTTGTGCTATAAGCCAGTTCTTGCCAGATTTACCACCTTTCTCATTCTTTTCTCAAAGTAAGCATTAATAATAAGCAAAGTGATACTTCCATAAAGTCTACAAGTTTTTGGCGTCTCCAATTCCTTGTTCCTGACAGCTAATCTTCAATGTATATCTTGTTATTCTAACTTCTTCTTTGAAGTATCAAAATACATGTTGGTTTAATGTGAAGGGTATAATCAAATTTGTCATAGAATTTCTCTGTCTTTATCGTCTCAAACACATATTGGTGCACGAGAAGCTATTACTGTTTTCCTGGTAGTCCTTCTGCAAATATTTATCATGAGCTCTACAGTGCAAGGGAACCAAACATATCATGAAAGGATATTTTTTGCTACCTTTGGATACATAAGACCAACTCTGTCCTTGTCTTTCCAAGGAGAACCTGTGAACCAGCCTTCTGTTTAAATGTAGCTTCTCTTTATTCTGATTTTGTCCGAGTGTTTGTTTTTATTTTCAAGACTGTCAAGATTAATATGTTCCAGTTCCTCCAGTAGTCTATACATGCATTGGTCAGTGGACAAAGTTTTTACATTTTCAATACCAATAGCTAAACTCAAGTTTATATATGTTTTAATGACCAAGTGATTCTTATATTCTCTCCCCCTTTCCTGCTTCTCTATCCCCACTGCAGAAGTCTAAGGGTCATTTTGCACTTCCCATTTTTTCCTGGAATATTATGACCAGAGAATTTATCATCACATGACAAGATTGCTGATTATAAGTCTCTCTGTATTAAGCAAGGCTGGTATTCTGAAAGTAGATGCAATTGTATTGCTGTGACCACACTAAAAATCTTTCCAGAATAGCTGAAAGTGCCAGACATTTCACTATCAAAGAGAACTTAAATTCATGATATGAGGAGGCATTAGAATTGGACTTTTTGGAGACAAGTAAGTTATTTTTATTTATTTTTATTTTTTATTTTTTGCTCTCAACCTGTGATTTCCTCACAAAGAGAATTCTCTGGTATGAAAATTCTCTCCAATGATATAGATGACCACTTCATGTGTCTTAGATGAGTTATGTAGGATGCTAAGAGATTAAATATCTTGTCCATGTTCATGAAGACAATTATTATAATGTGTAAAATAAGAACCATTTTGCAGATGAGGAATCCAAGGCAGAAAGCAGCAAGTTAGTCACAGAGCCTGGACTAGAATCTAGGCCACCTGAAAAACAGTCTAATATTCTTTCATACTGTTGAGGTACAAGCCCAAGCCAAGAACTTTTTCCCTTGGATCGGGAAGGCTTTTGTCCCATTAGTCTGAAGGGCCCGGGAAAGTCTGGGTGTTGGGGGGGGGGGGGGAGGGGCGGGGAATCTTGGATTCCCCTTCCATTTCTCCCAGCCCAGATATTCCCTATCTTCTATTTAGCATTCTTTTGACATTCCTCCCTTTGATCCTATTACCAACCACTCCCATCAGTATCCTCCCTGTGTTTGATCTATGGAGACCATCCCTGGGACCCCAGACTACCTGATGACACCTGCTTCTGGCCCAGGTCCTCCATTGTCTCTCATCTCCTGATTGCCTCCAGCTGTTCCCAACACTGGACCAGTCACCCCCTCCTTGGACTTCTCCTTAAGAGCCTCCCTAACCCCTCTTCCCATCCCCCTAGACTACCAGACCACCCCCAGATCCCTCCTACAGTCTTTTCTGTATTTAAGTTCCATCTTGCCTCTATGAAGATGCTCAGATTCAATCCAGCTCAGACTCTTGTCTAGCTGAGATTCTATCTGGCTCACTTGTGAATACAAGCGTTACAAATGCTTAGGCTCCTTAGGAGTCAACTCGGTATAGCGAATTTTTAATAAACTTTGTTTTTCTTTGGCTTTAAGAAGGCTTGTGTCAAATTCATTCAAGCAGGACCCAGACTGTCGGTATTTTGGAGTCCCGAGCACCCCTCAACCTCATCAATACCATTCTAGGTTAAGAATGTTACTCAAAAATTTAATACTAGTGTAATCCAGCTGCCAAATAATATTTACCAAGTGCCCATATGTGTATGCTGAAGTTATAATTTGGCTACATTTGAAGAGAGGTAGTAGGTAGAATCACGGGTTTAGACCAGATCACTTAGAAAGAAGAGGAGGAGGCGGCAAGAGGAGGAAAAAGAATTGATGAGGAAAACAATTAGAAAAAGTACTCAAAGAGGTAGGAGGAAAACCAGGCATGAAAATCAAAGGAAAAAAAATAATTTCACAGAGATGGGAGTTGGATTCTATCCCAGACACTGGAATTTACTACCTATATGACACTGAGGCAGTCTTTTAACATCCAGTCCTCAGTTTTCTCATCTAGATAATGAAAAAGTTGATTTTAGAAGGCCTCTCAGGGCCCCCTCCAGCTGTACATCTATGGTACTATGATCTTATATACAAAATTATCTGTAAAATGAAGAGACTAAATGAGGTAGTCTTGAAATCTCATTCCAATTTTAAATCCTCTGATTCCATGATCCAGTGATAAAGAAGGCTTTATTTTGGGATGACATATCAGTCTGTTCAAGGAGACTGGATTCTCTGAAAGCTAAGAGGCAAGCTGCAACACTCAGGATCCTAGGGCCCTTAGCAAAGCGTGAACTATAAAAAAAAGGAATAGCATGGATTCTGACTATTTAAAAACAGCCCAAAACAGGATATGTGAGAAAGTTCGCACAAAAATAAAGTTATTGGTAGTCAAGTATAAATATGCTTTTTGTTTATTTTTGAGGGGAGCACTATCTTGGTTTGCTTCCTCTACTGGTATTGTTTGATTGTTTACATTTAACAAAATGAATTAACTATTTTATGTTTTGTTAGTATAGATAAATGGCACAAAGAGAAGAAATGCCGATGTTTCCTTGGTCTGGACTTGCCCCTGCATTTGCGTTCTCATTTCCTGCTATGTTTATTCAATTCCAAGGTCAAAAACTAAATGCTAAGTATTCTTTTCTAACAAGAAGCGCCAATTCATTTGCTAGCACAGAATGAAGGAAGGCCATAGTCTAAGAATGTGAACAAACAAGCCTCTTTAGGACTGATGGTTATACTGTGATAGACTGGTGAGTCTTAGGATACATGGGACTGAAGAACACGTGGCTAAGTAAATGTCTGCTCAAAAAATCTCAGTGTTGGGACATACCTTAGAGTTTATTTACCCCAACTTTCCATCAAATGCAAGAATCTCCTAAAGAGATGGTCATATAGCCCCAGCATGATAATATAATGGGACGGGAAGCTCTCTATCTCACTCAAGGACCCACTGCATTTTTTTTTTTAACAGTTCTCAGTATTCCTTAAATTAAGCCAAGAACTATCTCCCTTTGACTTCCTTATTAGACTGGTAGATAATGGGAATTATGTAGACACAATACACGTGGATTTCAGTAAAACATTTGACAAAATCTCTCAGGTGAATGGGATGGAAAGATGAGGAATAGATAACTTTAATCTTAGGTAATGACTTAGACAATGTCTTGCACACAGAAGATATTGGATAACCTTTTGTTTAATTCAATTAAATTCCATTCAAAAAGTAGGGAATGAAGTTACCACAGAGGGGCATCTCTAGTGAAATGTCATAGGCATCTGATCTGAAGCCTGTGCTATTTAATATTATTTATTAATGACTCTCATGAACAGATAAACAAAAAGCACCTTTTTCAAATTTTCAGATGAGTGTTAATGTCAGAGGACTGAACATATATCCAAAAAAAATCTTTACTTCCTAGAATTATTTGCCAAATCATGTAGGTTAAAATTTAACAAGGATAAGCTCTTAGGTCTAAAATAGTCAACTGCACAGGTACAAAGTGAGGGCAGACATAACTAGACAAGAGTTCACACCAACAAGCCAAGGGACCTGGAAGTTTTAGTGAACAAGTTCACTAAGAGTCTAATGTAATCTTAAGCAACATAAACAGAAACTACAATTGCGAAACCACAACCGAGCACTATCTTTCTCTCTGTACCACAAAGTGGTTCTAGAGGAAAGTGACCAAGACTATGCCATAAGAGGACTGGTTGAAGGAATCAGAATGATTACCCTGGACACAAAAAGACAGGCAGAGGGAGAAGACAGGGCATAATAGTGATCTTTGAATATTTTTATCAGGCTGCAGAGACTGGATAAAAAGTCATAGAGAAGAAGATTTCAGCTCAATACAAAAATAAACTTTCTAACCATTATTGCTGTATAAAAGTGGACAGCCACTTGTTTGGGATGTTAGAGAAATGAGATTTTTACTTTGGGTATTATTTGGAGGAGATGTCCTCTGAAGTCCCTTCCAACTCTGAGATTCTACATCTCTAATACTTTCTAAGAGTTTCAGGGTTAACAAAAAAAAAAAAAAGTGGAAACTACTGCTCTGGAATATAAGAGCACCAAGCACTGGCTGCTGTTTGTAGCAAAATCCTCTATCAACAAGTTTTTTAGAAGAATGAAATACTGGTGTTCTTTGGCTTAACAGCTGCATGCCCATGAATAGATGACTTGATTTCCTTTCAAATGTACTTTTTTTGTAACTTTTCAGGAAGTATTTGATATGTGATGCTGCTGAATTAAATCAGAGATCCTCACTCATATTGATAATTTATAATCATATAGTTCTCTTCCAAGGAACTCAAAGTACTTTTACAAATATCTCTGAATACCTCACTAACTGATCTTCCCTCACAATAAGAAGGCTTCCAATTCAAGCACTTTCTCTCAACATTCCTGATATCATTAGATGAAGTAGACAACTGTTTGACAGCTACTAAAGAAATCAAATAATATTGGGAAAGAAAAGAAACCATAGTTCTGTCACACAGTCTGCAGTTTAAAAAAAAAAATTAAGTATATGCAAAGATGTGCCAAGAAAGTGCATAGCCTGACAGGTGTAGGGAATTATATTGGATTCATTGCTATGCATTAACCCAGAAAGGACACATGAACATAAGAATTATAGCTGTAAGCGTCCTTAGAGATAATCTAGTCCAACCCTCTCATCTTTACAGATGAGGAAATTGAGATCTAAAGAGGTTGTGATTTCTCTAGGGTCACACAATAACTAGCTAAGCTGGGATTGGAACCCACTGATTGCAACTCCACTATCTCTTCACTACACTCCCAGTACCATCACTAATTCAGTCTTTGATTACAATATTGGACAGTGGAAAGAACTCTGGGCTTGGAGTCAGAAGCTCTGGATTTAAGTCTCAAGTCTGACATTTACTAATTAACCCTGCACCTTCAAACAAGTCTTTTCCCCTCTCTCTGTTTATTTCCTCACCTATAAAATGGGGAGAATAATACTTGAGTAGGTAGCATGGTATGATGGAAGTAGCAGTATATTTGGAGAAAGAGGACCAGGTTTGGAATCCACAGTCCGGTTATTAATTACCTTGGGCAAGTCACCTATCTTTACTACTCATGTTTCCTACACCAGTGACATCCATGTCTACTCAAGTAGACATGGGTACTACCAACCCATGCCAAGGATCCCAGCAAGCCGCATCTTGACTTGGTTTTAAAATGTAATACTACCTATGTTTTACTGTACTGTTATTTGTTTTGTTAACGACTTCCCAACTGCATTCTAATCTGGTTTGGGTTGTACTCGGAAGTGCTCTGTGTGTTTGACACCCCTGATCTGGAGGACGTCAAGGATTTCTTCTAACTCCAAATCCTATAACCTAATTTCATAGGGGTACTGTAAGGGAAAAAAATCTATGCAAATGTCAACTGTTATTAAGATTATTCTTTTTATTATTGTTGATGCTAGTAGTACTAATAAAAGGAAGACAGGGTAGACAGGAATAGTAATAATATCAATAATAATACACATTAACATAATATATAATGGGGTAATTATATCTAAAAATAGGATAGACAAGAGGAGAAAAGATTAGGAAAGTAGGGTAAATTTTTTTTTTCTGTGCATAGATTTCCTATGTGCATAGATTTTTGCCCCTTGATGACTGAATAAAAGTATCACTACATTTTTTTAAACTGTTGCAATGTTTTATATATAAGCTGTATTAAATTTAAAAGTTAGGAAAATCATCACAGGTAAATTTGTGAAAATTTTTTATAGGAAGCCTTTCTACCTTGCCTCTCCCTCTCTAGTTAGCTAGTTCCTTCTCTCTGAGATTACATTCCATCTAATTGGTAGATAGATAGATCTTAAATGTACACAGGTATTGTCTAGGGTGTTTGCTGTCTCCCCATGTGAGCCTCTGAAGGACAGGGACTCTATTTTTGCCTTTCTTTGTAGCCTAAGCACTTAACCCCTTCCTTGGCCCATAGTAAGTGCTTTAAAATACTTGTTGAGTAATGATTATGGCATATACAACACAAAGCCTGAGGACATAAAATACCTAAGACCTAATCTAGATGGAATTTCAACAAGATAGCTGAATGAGAGCTTGCGTCTAAGTCCAACGAGCCCTATCACCTCAAAACAGCAAGAAAGACATCTAATAAACTAGCAAAGGCAACAAAAAAAGAAAGGAAAAATTCCCCAAAAGATAATTCCTAAAGAAAAGAACAGCAGAGGGCTACTTGACTGACTTGCTGTTCCTATCTGTACCTAGCACTCCCTATTCTCAGACCCCTGTATTGGGCCTCACTCCTGAGCACTGAGCAGCTGTAGGACTCTGCTGTTGCTGCTCGGAGCATCTATAGGGCAATGATTCAATGGGACTATCTCTTCCATCCTTCTGCTAGCCCCACTTCTAAGTAGTTAGAGGTTTATGAACTCATCCAACTCCAGTGATCTGGACAGGAAAGGAAGGCTATGAACAGGGAAACGTCTAGCTCTAAGTCTTCTCCAAATCCTTCTAGAACAGAAGAAAATAAAGTCAGACAAGACATTGGGAATAAGCTTAGTCTCCCCTTGGGATAGACAGCTAGGTGTTGCAGTGGATAGAGTGATAGGCCTAGAGTCAGGAATATCTGAGTTCAAATCCATCCCCAGATACTAGCTTTGTGACCCCAACCAAGTCATTTAATTATGCTTTTCTCAGTTGCTTCATATGTGGTAAACCACTCCAGTATCTTTGCCAAAAAAACCCTAAATGGAGTCACCAAGAGTTGAACATGACCGAAAAGACTGAACAGCAATCCCTCAGGATTCCAAAACAGCTAGAAATTCACCAAATAAGCTAAATAAATCATAATGATGACTAAAAGAAGGGAAATTTTCAGCAAGATGGCTGTATGAGAGGGTATGATTAACTGCAGTTCTCCATCATCATCATCTCAAAGAGGAGGAAATGTACCAAAGAGTAAATAACAAACCACAAATATAGAACATCATCTCAAGGAGAAGGAAGTGTGCCAAAGAGTAAATAACACACAACAAAGAGAGAACAGGAAAGAACTCACTACAAGATTAACTTTCCAGGGGAAAAAACAGTAGAGGAATTTTTTTAAATGAGAAAAACAATAAAAATAGACCCAACACAATGAATAAATACTACAAAATGAAAGGAAGCCATTCAAAACCACTGAAAAGAATATACATCAGTGTTGACCAAGAAATTCACAAAAATGACAAGTGAATAAGTGTAAAAACATCCAGAAGGGTTCAAAAATTGCAAAAATAAAAGAATTAAAAGAAATTCTAAAAGAGGAATAATAGAAATCAGAGCAATCGCCAAAACTCTGAATGAATTTTTCAAAAAGCAAAATTTAAAGCAAACAAATAATTTCCCCAATGACATTAGTCATTTCTTCTTTGAAGAAAAAAATGGCAGACTTCACACTCAAAAGTGTAGAAGTTGAAGAAAAATTAAGTAAAGGGTTTTCTAGAAAGATATGACAAAGATGCTAAAGGGGCTATAGGAAAACAAGAGTACTGGTGCATTATTGATAGACGTGAATGGGTTCAACCACTTTGGAAAGTAACTTGGAATTATATACAAAAATTACCAAACAATATGTACCTTTTGACTTAGCTATACCACTGCTAGGCCCATACACAAAAGAAATCTAAGAAAGTTCTTTATGTACAAAAATATTTAAAAGAGATCTGTTTGTAGGATGGCAAAAAAAAAAAAAAAAAAAGAAAGAAAAGAAAACAAAGAGGATGTCCAACAAGTGAGGAATGGCCGAATAGTACTTTGCATAAGAATATGATGGTATATTACTATACTAATCAAAATGAGGAAATAGATGACATCAAAAAACCCGTAAAGGCACATAAACTGAAGCAAGTATTATAAAAAATGAACAATTTTGAGGACTTTTACAAATTAATGTAGAGGGGGCAGAGCCAAGATGGTGGAGTAGAAAGACGCATATACTCTAGCACTTCCCCCACAGCCCACAAAATACCTGTAAAAAATTCAACAAATTCTAGAGAAGCAGAAGCCACAGAACAACAGAGTGAAAGAGATTTCCAGTCAAAGGTATACCTGGAAGGCCTGCAGGAAAGGTCTATCCCATGGGATGCTGAGCAGAGTGAAGACCAGCCCTGACTGCACTGCACCAAGAGGAAGAGGATCAAAAAAGCCTCTGGGGCAAAATCTCCAGCAGGGAAGGGTCCCAAATTCTTCAACCCACAAGCGACAAAGAAAGCTCCAAAGGTCAGTGTGGGAAGGTTTTCCAAACTGGGTGAGAGGGGAGCAGGGTCCCCAAAGCACTAGCCCCAGGCGGCAGCAGAGGTGGCAGCAGAGGTGGCAGCAGGAGCAGCAACAGCTATGGTGGCAACAGAAGCAGCCTGGGTCCACTGTCAAGTGGCTCAACTTAAAGCCTCTGGGGGAATTAAGCAGCTGATCTCAACCTCAGCCCTGAGTGGTGGCCCCACCCCCACCAAAAGACCCTGGGAAATTGAGCAGGTGATCTGAATCTCAGCCCTGAGCACTGTCCTGGGGGAGGAGGAGCACTACCTCCTCTGGACAAAGGATTCTGAAGTCAAGTAATGGGGGGGGGGGGGGGGGGAATGCCCAAAAAAGGGGAAAAAAAAATAAGATCATAGAAGGTTACTTTTTTGATGAACAGGTATCTCCTTCCATCCTTTCGGGTGAGGAAGAACAATGCACACTGTCAGAGGAAGTCAAGGCTTCTGCCTCCAGTACCTCCAAAATGAATATGAAATGGGCTCAGGTCATAGAAGAGCTTGAAAAGCAAGTCAGCAGCTTGTTAAAGGAGAACCAAAAAAATGCTGAGAAAAATAACACCTTTAAAAATAGGCTAACTCAATTGGAAAAAGAGGTCCAAAAAGCCAATGAGGAGAAGGAGGCTTTAAAAAGCAGAATTAGCCAAATGGAAAAGGAGGTTCAAAAGCTCACTGAACAAAATAGCTCTTTAAAAATGAGAGTGGAGTTCACGGAAGCTAATGACTATACAATAAACCAAGAAGTTACAAAACAAAACCAAAAGATTGAAAAAAATAGAAGATAATGTGAAACATCTCATTGGAAAAACAACTGACCTGGAAAATAGATCCAGGAGAGATGATTTTAAAATTATGGGACTACCTGAAAGCCAGGATCAAAAAAAGACCCTAGGCATTATCGTTCATGAAATTATCAAGGAAAACTGCCCTGATATTCTAGAACCAGAGAGCAAAATAAATATTGAAAGAATCCACCAATCACCTTCTGAAAGAGATACAAAAAGAGAAACTCTTAGGAATACTGTGGCCAAATTTCAGAGTTCCCAGGTCAAGGAAAAATATTGCAAACAGCTGGAAAGAAACAATTCAAGTATTGTGAAAATATAATCAGGATAACAGGATCTGGCACCTTCTACATTAAGGGACTGAAGCGCTTGGAGGAGGATATTCCAGAAGTCAAAGGAACTAGGATTAAAACCAAGAATCACCTATCCAGCAAGAGTGAGTATAATATTTCAAGGGAAAAAACGGTCTTTCAATGATATAGAGGATTTTCAAGTATTCATGATGAAAAGACTAGAACTGAATAGAAAATCTGACTTTCAAACACAAGAATCAAGAGAAGCACGAAAAGGTAAACAGAAAAGGGAAATCATAAAGGACTTTCTAAAGCTGAACTGTTAATATTCCTACATGGAAAAATAATATTTGTAACTCTTGAGACTTTTCTCAGTATTTGGGTAGGTAGAGGGATCACACACACACACACACACACACACACACACACACACACACACAGAAAAAGAATAGAGGTTGAGTTGAACAAGAAGACATGATATCCATAAGAAAATAAAATAAAATTAAGGGGTGAGAGAGGAAAATATTAGGAGGAGAAAGGGTGAAATGGAATGGGACAGAATATCACTCATAAAAGAGATAAGAAAAATCTTTTTCAATGGAGGAGAAAAGGGAGGAGGTGAGAGGGGAAAAGTGAAGCTTACTCTTCATATATGGATTAAATAGGGAATAACATGCTCACTCAATTTGGTATAAAAATCTATCTTACAATACAGGAAAGTAGGGGAGAAGGGGACAAGTGGGGTGAGGGGAATGATAGAAGGGAGGGCAAATGGGAGAAGGGAGTAACTAGAAGTAAACACTTTGGGGAAGGGACAAGGTCAAATGTGAGAATAGAAAAAAAAGGGGGTACAGGGTAAGATGGAAGGCAATATAGTTAGTCTTACACAACATGACTATTATGGAAGTCTTTTGCAAAATGACACATATACAGCCTGTATTGAATTGCTTGCCTTCTCAGTGGGGATGGGTGGGGAGAGAGGGAGGGAGAGAAGTTGGAATTCAAAGTATTAGAAACAAATGTTGAGAATTGTTATTGAATATAACTGGGAAATAAGAAATACAGGAAATGGGGTATAGAAATTTATCTTGCCCTACAAGAAAAGAGAGAAGATGGGGCTAAAGGAAGGGTGGGATGTGATAGAAGGGAGGGCACATTGAGCGAAAGGATAATCAGAATGCAAGGTGTTATGGGGTGGGGAGGAGGGATGGGGGGAAAAATTAGAACTCAAAATTTTGTGGAAATTAATGTCTAAATATAAAAATAAATAAATAAAACTAAAAAAAAGAAAAAGAAAAAATAAATTTAATTTTTAGTTTTAATTTTATTTTAATTCGGAAATTATGGTACCTAATAAATGCTAGTTAATTGATTGACAGACAAAAAAAATAAATTGATGTAGAATAATATGAGCAGAACCAGGAGAACATTTTATTCAATGATAATAACACTATAAAACCAACTTTGAAATGGAAAATATAATGACCTTTGTGATTCTAGAATCAATGATGAAACATCCTATCCTCTACAAAAGGTAACTGATTTAGGCTGAGAATAAGATATACATTCTTTTGTAGAAAGCTACTGTAGAAATCTTTTTGCGTACGGCAGCTGGGTTGCATGGCGGAAACTGCAGCAGACCTAGAGTCAAAGACCTGAGTTTCAAAGAAAACCTGAGATTCTTCCTAGCTGTGTGATTCTAAGTAAGTCACTTAACCTCTGCCTGTTGCAGTTTTGAGAACTGTAAAACAGGGATAATAACTGCTCCTACCTCACAGAGTTGTGAGGATCAAATGAGATAATAACTGTAAAGTCCTTAGCACCCTACCTGGCACATAGTAAGTACTTAACAAATGCTTATTCCTTTCCCCTTAAGTATATATGTGTGTGTATGTTAAGTATATATGTGTGTGTATGTGTATGTATGTATATATACATATACATGTATACATATATATGTATATATACATACATACTTATTTACCAAAAGGAATTTGGAGTATTTTTTTTTCCATGAGGTAAGGAGGAGGGAGATAAAATATATTTCTAATTTTTTTTTAAAGTAGAGAGGTAGGGGAAGTACTACAGATGTGAAACTTCATCTGAAAGTTCAGATGAGGTGAATGTACTATAAATTTTATTGAACTGTTTTATTTTGTTACAAGAGATAAAAAAAATTAGAATGATGTGTATGCATATATGTGGAATCCCTGATGAAGGCATGAAAAGAAAACAGGAAGGTTTTTTTTCATTTGATATTCTACATCTTTACAGTCATATGCTGAAAGGTATCAAGAATACAAGATCATACTGTGATTATTGTTTTCTGAACACAAAAAAGCCTTTGATTCAATAGAGAATAAGCTGCCTTAAAGAATGTCATCCAACACGGTGTTTCCTAATCTTATATCAAAATCATGCGAGACTCCTTGAAAGATGTACTCATGATAACGTAGTTCAATAATCCTCTGACTTAATGCTAAATGAAGCATAAAACAAGGGAAATACAAGTTTGTTGAAGGTGTTGCCCACCATCAAGGAAGATATTCCATGGAGAATCAAAATGGAAGAGGGATTTCCTATGAATGGTGAGGATTTCTAGATGCTCTCGTTCGTAGTTGAAACTGTACTGACTGCATTAAGCCCTAGGACACAGCAGAGCTTCCTAAATGAAAGTCATAATTACTAAAAAAGATTCTGACCTATACATCTGCATTGGAAAACTGAAGTGGATGAAAAGTACCTATTGATGAAAAATACTATTGCCAGCTTGTGACATGCATTTATGAATAGCCCACAGAGCTCATCCATCACCACAGGAATTTTGGACGGGCAGTGCGAATACACAGTGAACTGGGCCCCAGACTGAATAAGTGGATGAAAGAGAGCAAGACTGCCTTTGCAGTTCTCTTATTGACTTCAGATTTCCCCTGGAAACTATGACCCATCTTTTTAACACCAATACTCTTCTGGTGATGTTATATGGCTGGGAGTTGTGGAATACCATGTTCTCTGGAGAAATGATACTGAGGATCACTCGAGGGTACTAGAGGGGTGAACTGCATAAGAGATACATATCAATCTGCAAGCACCATAAGTATTTACATAATATCAGAAGATACAGAGGCATCTTCCTGCAGGTTGACTGGATTCGCTTTAAAGAATTTAAAGAAATAAACAACAGTTGCTCAGGATGTGTAGGTATGGATGGTTTCCAATATGAATCTCTGAAGCGAGTATCCTCCTTGATGAGAACACAGATTTATCAAAATATCACAGTGCTAAGCACTGGAAAGACAAAGACAAAAAATGAGCCCCTGCCTTCAAGGAGCATACATTCAACAGAGGGTAGGGAGAGGGAGTACAACATATATACATCTGTAAAATAAGTATCAATAAGACATCGTAAAGGACATATATAACTAGAAAAGGAGATGGCCCAGTCATATAGTGTAACGGAGAGTACAGGAACAGCCTAAATGATGCACTGCTACCTATGAAATTTTAAAAGACCAGAGAAAGACCTCAGGGCATATGGTAGATCTTCTGTGAAGGATTTTCTCTGACACAGGTTGGTGCTTAATAAATACTCATTTATTGGTCTGACTTGCCATTGGCAAGAATCCCACAGCACAAGAAGATATGGAGAGATTATGATCTGCCTGTGTGAGAATGCTCATCTAACTGAAGAGACAACTCCATCAAACTATCAGAGAACTGGCATACCTACCACAGATTTATGCATGGATTTTTCAGATCCAAAAAATTTACCGAGAACTAAGTAATAAGTAATTGTCACCTTTTATTTTAAAAACCTGGTATGCATTTTAAAAGTGAGAAGATAATGAACACTATGAATGGAATCATCTTTTATAGATGACTTCATCTTCCTAGCAAGTGGGCACAAAAGTGACTCTTTAAGCAAGTAAAATGATAAGAAATCTGTTTCTCTATGTTGAAAACATTTTTCTGTCACTTTCTTTTCCCCTTTCCTTCCCTGTAAAATAATTCTGAAAGCTTGCTTAGTTTGCTATGTGGCTCTTTGCCATGATGAGGGAGCCCAGCAGAACTTTAGCAGAAGCTTATCAGGGATTTTTAAAGATATAAAAAAGTCTGCATGTCCCCAAGAACTCCTCTACCTGATATTTCATGTGTGGCGATCTAAAAATATCTAAAACAAATCACAAACCAACATAAAATTTTAAAATTTACCTGAAATTGGGATATTCTGAGAGACTGATAACTGAACATCTCCTGTTCCTGGTGGCATGTCAATAACTAAATAGTCCAGTTGACCCCAGTCTACCTATAAATCAAAATGACAAATATGTTAAATAACAGTAGTGTACAATAGCTGAGCAAAGCTTAGTGAAATTAATCACAGTGGTCCATAACTATGAAAGAAATTAATGGCAAATGATTTGTCACCTTTTTTATATCTTCCCTGTATTGAATGGCCAGGAGTAATTTCCAAATGGCTCCTAGTACTGGCGCTGAACTCATCACAAAACTGGCTCCTACTGAAGAAAAGACTTTACTTCTATTTCATCAAATACTTTGGTATTATAATTGAAAAACAGTCTTTTTTTTTTTTAGATCACTTTGTTTTGTGAGTTCTTCATTCTCAGTGGAGGGCAACGGTATAAATTTAAAGTGAGAAATGTACTTATAAAGATACTACTGCAAATAACTTAAAAAAAAAATGATGGAAGGTCCAGCATCATTCAAGACACTTAAATATTATTAATGTTCCTATTTCTCAAATGGTAAGCTGTAGGGAACTCCAGGGGTAAGTGAATCTCATAGCCAGTGCCATGAATACAAATCACTCCTATTTACATAGCCCTCTAGGGTTCCCAAAGCACTTTCTTCAGGAAAACCCAATGAGTGAGGCAGTCTTACAAGGATTATTATGCCCTTTTACCTGTGGAGAAAACTGGACCCTGAAACAGTAAAGTGATTTGGCCACTTGGAAATTTACCACCTGAGCAAATCTTGGCTGGACTTCAACTTTCTCATATGTAAAATGACAGGGTTGAAATAGATGTCCTCTAAGGACCCTTCCATCTCTAGATTTATTAAAACTGTATTGTTCTGGTTCTCTGAAGTCAAAGTCATGTTTTCTTATAAACTAAGACAATGATATCAAACTCACAGAAACAGGGGCCACTAAAAACCATACATAAGAATCCCTGCAGGCTGCATACTGACGTAGAAAACCACACACTAATATGAATTATATCTTATTGAATTTATATTTCTTTTGTTAAATATATCCCAGTTACATTTTGATCTGGTGCAAGCCGCCTTGGAATACTGTGGGCAGCGTGTTTGACACAGGTCTGGATACTGCAATTTCCTGAAGCTTAAATCAAAATGAAAACTCAGTAGACTCTATATACTCTCTCAGGTAAAATCCCACCTTCTGCAAGTAGCTGCCACCTTCCCTTTGTGATGATTTCCTATTTATCCTGTATGGATCTTATTTGTTCATAGTTGTACAACTTCTCCCCCCACTAGATTGCGAGTTCCTTAAGGGAGGGAACTATTTTTGTTTCCCTTTGTACCCTCAGTGTACCTGGCACATAGTGGGAGCTTAATAAACACCTGTTGACTTGATTTTTTTTTGTTAGTATATTGCTATGGTGTTAACTAATCGAAATATGAAAAGGAAAAAAACTGACAAATTACAACAAAGTAGAACATTAGACCACAGAAAACCAAAAAGTAATCCATAAATGACATTAATGACAATACTAATGGACTAGTGTATATAACACTTTAAAATCTATTACCTCATTCCCTTTTATTCAGGCTGGCACACAGTAGGCACTTACTGTTTATTGACTGACTGATTGATGTTGCAAGGCATCAATTTATCTATATGTTGTAGGTGAAGAAAAACATTAGGCCTGGAGTCAGATCAGATCCCACCACCAACATTACGCACATGAACTTGGACAAGTCACTTAAATTCAAAAGGCTCAGTTTCCTTACCTCTTAAACTTGATAGACTCTGAGGTCCTTTCTACCTCTAAATCTGCAATCTTAAATCTAAAAAGTCAATCACATATACCCATACACACACACAAATGTGTACATTACACATAGGCACACACACATACTCTTGCATTCTACTTTTCTGATCCAAATTTTATTATATTATAAACTACAAGAAGCCCTGATACCATAAAAGGCCCTGATATGATGAACATCAATGGACTTCATTTTCAGTACAGAGCACTTGGCTTAGAAAATAGGTAATAAAAGCAACGTATTCCAAAGACACACCATGCCTACGGCCTACTAAACTATTTCAGAAGATGATAAAATAGGATCATTTTCATTTTATATTGACTGAATTTCAGCAAAATTGCTCCCCAAAAGGAACTTCCTCGAGGGTAACTGGTTTCTAAAAGCTGCTACATTTTGCACAGAAACTCCTTGGTACTGAAAGACTAATGTGCCTCTGTGTTTCAGGGAACATCAAGTGACTGGCGCCAACAAGTTATCATTGTTGTTCCTTGGCATTTAATCATATTTATCTGTTTGGCTCTGGTTTCTCCCTCGTTAAAATAGAAATACTGTCAAGGCCCCGTGGAACCCAAAATATTCCTTTGTTCCAACAGTTATCTCCTGATTTTAAAATACAGGAGTAAAGAGAACAGCTTAGTGCTAGTCAACTTTCATTAATACTGAACTGTATTGGCTGACAAAAAACCCCAGTTCTCTTAAAAGGTGAACAGAAAAGTGGTGCTTCTAATATAATTTGAGGTCTCCTCAGATCCTGCTTTTCCTTTGCTTACTCATATAAAGTAGGTTTTACTAATTACATAAGAATAGGTATCAAAGAAAAGTCAACCATTTCAGCTACTGCAAAGTTCTCAACAGGCCAAAATTTCTTATGAGGAAACTAGAAAATTGTGGACAGCTAGAAACATTTAAGTCAACAACACAAGGAAGATTTTTAAAAGAAAACTTCTGAAAAGGTTTTTACTATTTTAAAAAGTTCAAGTCAGTAACTGTAGAGAAGCCCAAAACAAGTCTAAGCAATTGCTTAACAACCGCTACAATTTCATTTAATTCAACAAGCAATTTATTAAGCACTTTTTATACGTTAGGCACTGCAGACACAAAGACAAAAATAAAATAGTCCCTGCCCTCAACAAACTTCCATTCTACTGAGGCAATACAATAAAAACATAGATAACACAATACAAAACTTGGTTTTCATCTCACTGCTGCCATGGTTCTCTTCCTACTCTGGGACCAATCCTTCTTTGTCTCTACAGGATCATCATGCATGTCCCACTGCCTATGTGTGAATGCATCTCAGGCTCTCTCCCCTGTCCTGGCTACTTTCTCTCTTTCTAATGAGCTCATCAGCTCCCATGATCCAAGTATCATCTCCATGTAAATGACTCCCAAATAGACAATCCACCACCTCAATTCTCTTCTGAGAAGCCAGCTTGGAGATTTAATTGTGTGCTTGATATCTCCAGCTGCCTACTCAAAAACTCCATCTGTATATAGCATAGGCATCATAAACTCAACATAAACACAAAAATTAAAAAAGGAACTGAAATTTGCCCTTTAAATCCCTATCCCAACCCTTCCTAATTCCCTAGTTTTGCTCAGGGTAGCATCATATATCTGGTCACCTTGATTCAAAAATCTCAAAATCATCCTTGATTCTTTACTTCCAATTCACCCCTCTCTATCCAATCAGTTGTCATTTGCCGCAATATTTCATGCCTCTGTCACTTTCTCTGTGCTCATACCACTCCTGGTCATCCAGGCCCTCCTGCCTCTCAGCTAGGCTATGGCAACAGTCTCATTATCAGTTTTCCTGCTGTCTTTCCCATGTCTAATCATATTCCATACAATTACCAAATTTGATCCTTCTCATGTCACTCCCCTTCTAAAGTCTCCAGCATACTAACTGTCATGTCATTCACTTATCTCTGGAACGTCCAGTTCACTATTCTGGAATTTCTCTACAATAGTCCAGAAGCCCTTTACATGAAAAGATCATTCCACCCCTGAACTTTAAACCCCTGGAATTTCCATACACTCCAAACCTGTGCTGTCTTACCATGATTTCCTGGTTCCCTCCAGAATTTCCATTTTAAGAAGGTCACCCAGGCCAGCCCTGTCTTCATTCCTCTGTATCCTACAGTCTGGACCCTCCTGGACTTAATCTAGAATGCTCTTTTACTGAGTATCTCCATCCCACCTCATATAGAAGGCAACACAGTTTAACCTTAATGATTCCTTTATGATTTCTCTTCCATGTTTACCTTTTTATGCTTCTCTTAAGTCTTGTATTTTAAAGTCAAATTTTCTCTGGTCTTCCCATCAGGAATACTTTTGAAAGATCTCTATTTCATTAAATATCCATTTTTTTCTCTTGAAAGATTATACTCAGTTTTTCTGGCTAAATAGTTCTTGGTTGTAATATCAGCTCTTTTGCCTTTGAGAATACCGTATTCCAAGCCTTCTGTTCCTTTAACATGGTAGCTGCTAAATCTTGTGTGATCCCGACAGTGACTTCATGGTACTGGAATAGTTTCTTTCTTGTTGCTTGAAATATTTTCTCTTTGACCTAGGAGCACTGGAATTGGGTTGTCATATTCCTGGCATATGTCATTTTGAGATCCTTTTTAGGTGATGATTGGTAGATTCTTTCCATTTCTATTTTACCTTCTGATTTTAGGACATTGGGGTAGTTTCACTTCATAATTTCTTGAAATATGATGCTTTCAGGTAATCCAATGATTCTTAAATTATCTCTCCTGGATCTATTTTCCAGGCCAGTTGCATTTGCAATGAGCTATTCACAATGTCTTCTATTTTTTTTATTTTGTTTTATTGTTTCTTGAGGTCTCGTGGAGTCATTAAGCTTCCCCTTTCCCCATTCTCTTTTTTAAGGCATGATTTTCTTCAGTGGACTTCTGTGCCTCTTTTTCCATTTGGTCAATTCTGCTTTTTAAGAAATTATTTTCATCAGCAAATTTTTGTATTTCTTTTCCCATTTTGCCAATTCTGTTTTTCAATTCTCTTCAGTATTTTTGTGCCTCTTTTTTCCAAACTGCTCATTGTCTTTTCAAGATCTTCTTCCTTTTCTTTACCTATTTTTTACTCTACTTCTCTTATTTGGTTTTTAAAAATTCCTTTTTACTCTTTGAGGAATTCTTGTTGGACCTATGTCCAATTCACTTTTTTTTTTTTTTTTTGCCCTTGAGGTTTTGTTTGTAGCTGTTTTGACTTCACTGTCTTCTTCTGAGGTTGCGTCTTGATCTTCCCTGTGACCATAGTGGTGTTTTATGATCAGATTCTTTTATTGTTGTTTATATAGTTTCCCACCCAATTTAGTGATTTGGAACTTTTTTTTAAATGTTGAGCTCTGTTCCCATTGGGTGGGAGAAAGGCAAGAAGGAGTTCTGTATCAAGTTTCAGGGTATTCTTTTATTGTACCTTGTATTCATTTGGGGTTTTGTCCATCATTCCTGGACCTTTAGTGAAATAGATGGGCATTTTTTTCAATTCTTTAACATTTGTAGTTAAAATTTTGAATTCCAAATTCTATCCCTCTCTCTCTTCCTTCCTCCCTGAGACAGTAAGCAATCAGATACAGGTTAATACATGTACAATTATATAAAGCATTCCCATATTAGTAATTTTGTATAAGAAGACTCAAAAGAAAGTGAAAAATAGCATGCTTCAATCTGTATTCTAACAATTCTTTCTCTGGAAGCAGATAGTATGTTTCATTAGTCCTTTGGGATTGCCCTGGATCACTGTATTGCTGAAAACAGCTAAAGCTTCAGGCTTTTTGCACTGCTGTTTTCAAAGCTAGTTTTTGGGGTTTGAAAGTTTTCATTGCTTCCAAGTAAGTGTGATGTGGTGTGTCACTGCTCTCTTGATATTCACCCAGGAAGTGCCTCTGATCCCTTCAGATTATAACTGATGATCCTCCTTGGGATCCTCCTGCCATGGGACTAGAAATGATACTGTTCCTCAGGGTCCCTGATTACTTGGGGTTGGAAGTGATGCCCCTCAGGGCTTCCACTCCCTCTTGTTTTAGAGTGATCCCTCCACCTTTAAACTGTGACCCAGAAATGGATATAGGCAGTGCTGCTGCCAAACAGGATCTAGTCCTGTGTTCAGCGATAGCACCTGTAATCTCTTTTTGACCAGTTGCTGGTCCTCTTACCATGTATCTCTGGCTTGGGAGCTCCCAAAGCTGTTGCAGCTTCTGTCTCTACCACTTAGTCCCACCAGTATTTCCCCCATATGGACTCCAGGCCAGCTTCCTCCCTTGTGTCACAGATCTCTCTTTCCAATCTCCTATACTGTCTTGGGCTGTAAGAATCGCTCAGTCTGGTGTTCTACTGACTCTGCCACTCCAGAATTCAATTTGAAATGCTATTTTAAAGTTGCTTGGAGGAGAATGTTGGGAGAACTTGGTTGAGTGCTTCTCTATGTTACCATTTTGGCTTCACCCCAAACTCAGTTTCTTCATCTGTAAAACAAGGGGATTGGACCAGAACGGCTCTAAGGCCCTTTACAACTCTATATTTATGATCCTATGTTCACTCCCTAGTACAAGCAGAAAAGGTCCTATTATATCACATTATTTAAGGGCCAGAAAGGACCTTAATATTCCAGCCCTCTCATTTTTCACTTGAAGAGGCCACGTCCCAGAAAAGTGAAGTGATTTTCTCAAGGTTACTTAACTATTTAGTAACAGGGCCAGAACTAGAACCCAAGTCTTCTACCTATATACATGTCTACATTTGTGGAAAAAATTTTATCACTTTGTAGGATAAGATATTCATTTAGGGGTTCTAACTTCTTTGGAATCTAAGAGCAGCTTAGAAAGTGCATTTAGTAGCAAAATAACTTCTTTACAGTTAAGACTGAAAGACTTTTACAGAAAATGAAATCTTCTGGATGAAAGTTTGGTTTCTAGGCTTTACGGTCAACACACACACACACACACACACACACACACACACACACACACACACACACACCAGTCTCAAGAGAGCAAAAGTCACTGTGAATGACTCCAAAAGCACTTTTTTAGAACCCTATTAAAACCATATATTGTTACCCTCAGCAACATTACATAGCCACAGTTGTTTCATTCCCCCAAACCTCTATCATGTCAAGGGTTATTCCATCTTGGTCCCTTTTTCCAAGGCATCAACCACCTAATAAGGCAAGCTATTTTTAGTTCAGGGGGGTTACAGGGTAAGACTGGTCACAGAAATAGCAAAATGAAGGAAGAAAGTGGGACACATTCCTATCTACTAACACTCTTGAGATTTCTAAAAAACTTTTATAACTCCAAAAGCCTATATGAATTATTGTACTAACCTTTTTTAAAAAGTGAAACATATAGATATCATTGATTTATATTATAATTTGGCATCTCATGTAGAGTTCACAGTGGTACCTATATTATCACAGACAAAGAAAACGCATTTGAATTATTTAGATAGCCTAAGTAAATAATGAAGGGACACAATTCCTTTTCATTATATTTGTAACTTATTTTAAAGACATGTCACCTTACTCACTATTACAGGGCACTATGAGAGGGTCTATCCTAATATTCAGCAAGGGTCACATGGTTACCATGGAAATCTTGATTCTGAATTCGTTAACTTTGTGTTCTTAAAGTATCATTCTAGGCTTCAACATCCAATCATCAAGTTCTTATTTCATTTTAAATCAATGAGGTTCACTTTCTTATCTTCTATGAATAGAAAATGTTGTACGTGTAGCTGTTTCAATTTAAGTGAACATGGCGTAGCATTAGACCAAATAATAAAAAATAAAATGCTTCAAAAGAAAAATTTTAAAGTGCCTGCATCTTTTTGATCAACTGATCTTTGAGACTGTCTTAATAGATTTTATTCACTAAACTTTTCTTTTGAGAAAAAAAATCTATCAAAGGAAAGCCAACTGTAAGAAATCATAGCCATATATACAGTGATATTTTATGAAGTTATAATTCATTATAATGTCTTGGATTTAAAATTCTTCTTCAATCACTTTTGTAATAAAATCAGAATACGAATAAAGAGACTTGGGCAAAAAAGGAGAAGAAAAAAGGAAGAAAGCAGGGTGGGAATAAGTAAGGCTACAGGCAATTTATACATACGACCTAATATTTATTTGTAAGGAATTCACTTCAGAGAAAAACAGAATCCAAGCATAGGAATTCACATTTATCTCTATTAAATTTTATGTTTCTAGACTGAGCTCATCATTCTGGCCGTTTGAGATCGTTTGGAGGCACCACCGTGGTCCTGTCTCTAATACTATTACCTTCATTACCTTGGGCAAATCATGCTAATCTTCTGAGTCTCAGGATCCTCATTTGTAAAATGGATATTATCATACCTATAGTAGTAGCTGTTGAACAGTGTTATTGTAGAGCTCAAGTGAGATAATGCATATAAAACATTTTGCAAATCTTTTTTTTCTCTTTTTCTTTGTTACATTTTAAGACCAATATCTGAGGCAGATTTACAAATATATGTACAACTGTACGACGTATACTACTCTTTATCAGTTCTTTTTCTGCAAGTACATAGCATCTTCCTTCACGGGTCCTTTATACTTGATCTGAGTATTTAAAGTATTCAGAATAACTTGGTTGTTCCCAATTATTTTCCAAACATTACTGCTGTTAACAGCATAGAACATTCACTTGGTTCTGCGCACTTCAATTTTCATTCTTTCATGCAAGTCTTTCCAAGTTTTTCTAAAATCAACCAGCTCACCACTTCTTACAGCACAGAAGTATTTCATCACAATCATATACCACATCTTGTTTAGCCATTCCCCAGTTGAGTGGCATGCCTTCAATTTCCAGTTATTTGCCATCACAAAGAGGACTATTATAAACATTTAGAACATAAAGGTGCTCTTCCTTTTTCTCCCAATCACCTTCGGGAACAATCCTATAGTGGTCGTGTTGGGTCAGAGAGTATACACAGTTTTATAATTTCTTAGACATAATTCCATATTGCTCTCTAAAACAGGTGGATCAGTTCACAGTTCTGCCAACAGTATATTAATGTTCCAGTTTTTCTACATTCCTTCCAACATTTGTCATTTCATTTTGCAAATCTTGAAGCACTATATAAATGCCAGTTTTATTATTTGGAGCCTGAATGTGTCACTTAATTGTTATCCACTTACTTATCTGTTTACATATCCTATCCTCCCCCAGACCCTCAATGGATTATAAGGGCCCTGAGACCCTTGAAGGAAGGGACTGTTTTTTGTTTATCTTGGTAGTCTTAAGGCCTACCCCAATGGCCCAGTATGCATTTAGTGAATGCTTTCAGTTGGACTGGATCTAAGGTATTAACTAGTTCTCTCCCAATTCACATCATCTGTAAATTGAATAGCCAGGGCATCTATGTTGTCCAAGTAAATGATAAAAATACTGAATAGCCTAGGGTCCAGGACAGTAAAGACCTCTATGATCCATAAATTTGGATGGGGCCATACAATGAGCTCCCAACTTCATTAACTGTATTTTCAGTCAGCCTACCTTTCTACATTCTTTCTGAAAAATTTTCATTGTTTGGGGGGCGGAGCCAAGATGACGGAGTAGAAAGACACACATACGCTAGCTCCAAACCCACAGCCCATAAAATATCTGTAAAAAAGCAGTCCCAACAAATTCTGGAGCAGCAGAAGCCACAGAACAACAGAGCGGACAAGATTTCTGTTCCAGAGAGCCCTGAAAACAGACACCAAAGGTCCTTCACGCCCCACACCCGGAGCCAAGCCCAGCCCTGCCTTGGCTGCGCAGCACCGAGAGGAGCAGATCCGAGCAGGCTTCAGGGATGGAATCTGCAGCGACCACCCGGCTCCCTCCACCCACGGGCCCCAAAGGTTGGTGAGAGGGTCTTCTCGGTTTGCCAAGAGGGGAGTGGGGTACCCTCATAACCCAGGCCCCCTTTGGAGGCAGCAGCGGAGGCGGGAGCAGACCAGGGCTCCCCAAGCAGCCAGGAGCCCGGATCCATTGTTGAAGGTCTCTGTATAAACCCCCAGAGGGAACTGAGTCCCGAGAGGCAGCCCTGCCCCCACCTGGGCACCTGAACTTAATCTCACACTAAATGGCAGCCTTGCCCCCACCAAAAGCCCTGAGGCTGGGAAGCAGCATTTGAATCTCAGAAGCCAAGTGCTGGCTGGGCAGATCTGGAGGCAAAGTGGGTGTGAAGAGAATACTCAGAAGTCAAGTCACTGGCTGGGAAAATGCCCAGAAAAGAGAAAAAAAATAAGACTATAGAAGGTTACTTTCTTGGTGAACAGGTATTTCCTCCCTTCCTTTCTGATGAGGAAGAACAATGCTTACCATCAGGCAAAGACACAGAAGTCAAGGCTTCTGTATCCCAGACTACCCAATGGGCTCAGGCCATGGAAGAGCTCAAAAAGGATTTTGAAAATCAAGTTAGAGAGGTAGAGGAAAAACTGGGAAGAGAAATGAGAGAGATGCAAGAAAAGTATGAAAAGTGGGTCAGCAACTTGCTAAAGGAGAACCAAAATAATGCTGAAGAAAATAACTCCTTGAAAAATAGGCTAACTCAATTGGCAAAAGAGGTTCAAAAAGCCAATGAGGAGAAGAATGCTTTAAAAAGCAGAATTAGCCAAATGGAAAAGGAAGTTCAAAAGCTCACTGAAGAAGATAGTTCTTTCAAAATTAGAATGGAACAGATGGAGGCCAATGACTTTAGGAGAAACCAAGAAATCACAAAACAAAACCAAAAGAATGAAAAAATGGAAGAGAATGTGAAATATCTCATTGGAAAAACAACTGACCTGGAAAACAGATCCAGGAGAGACAATTTAAAAATTATGGGCCTACCTGAAAGCCATGATCAAAAAAAGCGCCTAGACATCATCTTTCATGACATTATCAAGGAAAACTGCCCTGAGATTCTAGAACCAGAGGGCAAAATAAGTATTCAAGGAATCCACAGATCACCGCCTGAAAGAGATCCAAAAAGAGAAACTCCTAGGAACATTGTGGCCAAATTCCAGAGTTCCCAGGTCAAGGAGAAAATATTGCAAGCAGCTACAAAGAAACAATTCAAGTATTGTGGAAATACAATCAGGATAACACAAGATCTAGCAGCTTCTACATTAAGGGATCGAAGGGCATGGAATGGGACATTCTAGAAGTCAAAGGAACTAGGACTAAAACCAAGAATCACCTACCCAGCAAAACTGAGTATAATACTTCAGGGGAAAAATTGGTCTTTCAATGAAATAGAGGACTTTCAAGCATTCTTGATGAAAAGACCAGAGATGAAAAGAAAATCTGACTTTCAAACACAAGAATGAAGAGAAGCATGAAAAAGTAAACAGCAAAGAGAAGTCATAAGGGACTTACTAAAGTTGAACTGTTTACATTCCTACATGGAAAGATAATATTTGTAACTCTTGAAACTATTCAGTATCTGGGTACTGGGTAGGATAACACACACACACATGCACATGCACACGCACACACACATAGAGACAGTGCACAGAGTGAATTGAAGAGGATGGGATAAGATCTTAAAAAAATGAAATCAAGCAGTGAGAGAGAAATATATTGGGAGGAGAAAGGGAGAAATGGAATGGGGCAAATTATCTCTCATAAAAGAGGCAAGCAAAAGACTTATTAGTGGAGGGATAAAGAGGGGAGGTGAGAGAAAAACAAGAAGTTTACTCTCATCACATTCCACTAAAGGAAGGAATAAAATGCACACTCATTTTGGTATGAAAACCTCTTACAATACAGGAAAGTGGGGGAGAAGGGGATAAGCAAGGTGGGGGGGATGATGGAAGGGAGGGCATGGGGAGAAGGGAGCAATTTGAGGTCGACACTCTTGGGGAGGGACAGGATCAAAAGAGAGAACAGAAGCAATGTGGGGCAGGATAGGATGGAGGGAAATATAGTTAGTCTTATACAACACGACTATTATGGAAGTCATTTGCAAAACTACACAGATTTGGCCTATATTGAATTGCTTGCCTTCCAAAGGGAAAGGGTGGGGAGAGAGGGAGGAAAAGAAGTTGGAACTCAAAGTTTTAGGAACAACTGTCGAGTACTGTTCTTGCCACTAGGAAATAAGAAATACAGGTAAAGGGGTATAGAAAGTTATTTGGCCCTACAGGACAAAAGAGAAGATGGAGACAAGGGCAGAGAGGGATGATAGAAGAGAGAGCAGATTGGTGATAGGGGCAATTAGAATGCTCAGTGTTTTGGGGTGGGGGGAGGGGACAAAAGGGGAGAAAATTTGGAACCCAAAATTTTGTGAAAATGAATGTTAAAAGACAGATAGATAGATAGATAAATAAATAGATAGATAAAAGATTTTCATTGTTAGAGATGAACTTGACACATAAAAAAAAGGTATCAAGAAAAATTTATTAAAAATGGAGTTCAGAGGAGGGAAGGCCTTCCACACTCCTTCCTTGAAGGAATGGGCAGCTTCCAGCATGGCCTCCAGAAGGACTAGGACCAGGTCAGGACGAGGCCAGACCCTTACAGAGTTCTGGCCTTTGCACCTCTCCTAGCCATGTGACTTCATGTTATCCCCTGACAGGCTTTCCCTCAAACACTTATTGAGCATGCTCATTAATTTTCTGACCTTCACCTCACCCCGGATCAACCAGAAGTGTGGAAATAAAACTTACTCCCTGTTCCCACATCATGAAAAATGGTGTCAAATGCCTGGCTGAAAACAACATATACTACATCTAGAGCATCCCCCTGACCAAATAGTTTAATAATCCAGTCCAAACAAAAGGATATTAGGTTAAGCTGGCATGACCTGCTGCTCTACATCATGTGAGTTCTTAGAGATTACTGTTTCCCTGTCTAAATACATGCCAAGCATCAATTTGCCATCAATAGCACATCTGCAATCTTACTGACACAAAGTCAATTCCAATTAACTCCTTGAGAGTAGAGACTCTCTCATTTCTGCTTGTGAACTCAGTGCCTGGCACAGGGCCTGACATACAGTGCTCACCTAATAAATGTTTGTTGATTTATGATTGGGTGATGGGAGGGAGGAGTTTCCTGAAAAGATTGATGTGAATGTGCAAAGAATTAATTAAACAACTTAGCTATATAAAGATTTGTACAGAAGACAGATACAAAGGCATGACATGGAAGTATAAGAATAGTATAAAAGTATTAATGCTTAAGATGAATTGGGACTGAAGAGGAAAGCTAACAAAAAGCAGAGGTTTAATTAGTATTGAGGAAAGAAAAATAATCAAAAAAGGTAGGGATAGTATTGCTGTTTAGGGTAGGTGGGATGATGATAATTAACAAGAGAGTTAAAGCAGATCTGTTGAAGTCTTCTCCAGTTTATTTTTTTCTGCCAAAGAGAATAACCCCTAGACTGGAAAAGGCAGGAGGAAATAGCTAATAGAGACCTGGCAACCAATATAAAGAACAAAAGGGAGAACCAAAGGGCCATGGATGAACTAAAGTCAACCGAACCAAATGAGCCATTGTCAATGATATTCAGAAGGCCATGGAGCTGAAAAGGAACAAGAGTCCTGACTTTTCCAAAGAAAAAAAGAAGTAAGAACAGAACTTGTAAACTGTACTTCAGTGAGATGACTTCAATTTCCAGCCAAATTCTTGAATCTATTATTCAAGAGATGGTTAGTGACTATCTTGGCAAGAAAGGGGTGATTTCATCAAAGACCAATCATGCTAAAGCTCATTTTGCTTTCTTTTGTTTTTTTAACAAGATAACTAAATTAGCACCTCAGGGAAATGCCATAGATAATGTTTACTTAGATTTCCACAAAATATTTAATCAAGTATCTCATGCTAATCTTTGTGAAAAAAGGTAAAGAGATATGAACTAGACCAGTGGTGTCAAATTCACTAAATCCGATGTAAGGATTCCTCTGGTAATGTATTGCTTTAGAAAACTACATGTTAACATTTTCTGCGTTTTACTACATTGTTATTTATTTTGTTACATATTTCCCAATTACATTTTAACTTAGTTCTAGCAGCATGCGGGAGTATTGTGGACCGTGTAGGCATGTTTAACATCTCTGGGCTAAACAACGGATTCTGAATTAAATGAACTGCCAGAAACTAAAAGTAGTCATTAATGGTTCAATGTTGACAGGAAAGTAAGTCTCTACCGGAGATCTGGAGGCCTATGCATGACCACATGAAATGTGCTAGGCCCTATATGCTCTTTTTCTCAATATTTTGGATAAAGGTCTATATGTCATTCTTATCAAATTTTTAGATGACATAAAACTGGGAGTGATAGCTAACATACGAGATGACAGAGTCAGAATCCAAAAAGATTTTGACAGGTTAGAATACTGAATGAATCTAATCAAGTGTAAGTTAATAGGGTTAAGTATAAAGTCTTACACAGAGGCTCAACAAATTGCCTTCACAAGGAAAGAATGGAGGAGGTATGATTACTAGTCTAAAGATGACCTGGGGGTTTTAGTGGACTGCAAACTTCATATGATTCAAGTGTGACATAGTAGGCAAAAAAGCTAATGCAATTCTGGGTTGCACTAAGAGAAGTCTTGCTTCCATGGCTGATAAGCAGGTGATAGTGTTACTGGACCCAGCCCTGAGAAGTACACATTTGGAGAACTGTGTTCAGACCCAGAAATCACACTGTAACAAAGACAAAAATAAGCTGCAGAACACAGGCAGGATGGCAATCTGAATGGTGAAGTAATTCAAGCCCATGCTACTCTGAAATTCTGTACTTCTGTGTTCTATGGAGTATACTGTCTACACAAGTACAGATCACCATCTACTCGTGTTTTCTGATCCTGAGAAATTCTTTCACACATTCTTCCATAAATCCCCCTCAGAAGATCTACCTAACACAAGTATAGACCTTCCTGTGAGTCTTAAAATATTTTGTGGATATCAGTGCCACACTCAGGCCTGTCTCTTTTATTCTTTTTGCTCTTACTACATGACCTGACCCACCTCTCTCTCTGGTCATTTATGTCCTTGAGAATGTCTTCTGTGCTATTTATTATATGCAAGTTGTTACTGGTAATATACTGCAGTGTGCTCACACCCACCAGATGTCTTTCTATTTATGTTTACAAAGTGCTTAGCACAGCGCTTGGCACATAGAAGTTGCTGCCTGGCAGAGAGTAAGCACTTAATAAATGCTCATTGAATGACTGACTGACTCCTAAGATTGTGATATTCTTGGCCACAAACATCACTTACAGAATACTGGTGTGAAAAAGGTGAGATTTGGTGGAAGGAAGCAAGCAGCTCAGGATCACTAGAAGAGTTATAATTTCCCAAATGTAATTCAGCATTCATTCTTCCTCTTCTTTAATTCTTATTGTCTACTACAGGGCCTCTCCACGCAAGATGCATGCACTAACTAACCCACAAAATCACTGAGCTTGTTATAGAATCTGATGAACTCAGAAGCCTCAGAGGACATCTGGTCCAACTCCGATCTGAAAAACGATCACCTCTCCAACATAAGAAAGATTCACCCAAGGCACATTAGACCTATCATGTGAGAATATACAAGAATTCACATAGTATCTAATCTAGGCAGTGGCATCCCAGAGTCAGCTCTTATTAGCATAGGAAAGTCAACTGTTAAATTGTGATCACTGAAACCTCAGAAACTGGCAAATGTTTCATGTGTTGTTTTCTCGATTATCTAACTTAAGGAAGGGATGGAGAAAATGTTAATAGTGAAAACTAAACTTAAAAGTATGTCATTTGTATTTTTTTGTCAAACATTTACTAGCACACTTCTGGGTCTAGGCATGTAGGCAGCACAATGAGATAGAATGCTAGACTTGGAATCAGAAAGACTGTCTTAGCTATATATATATATATAACTTAAGGCAAGTCACTAAATCTCTCAGCCTCAGTTTCCTTATCTATAATAGAGAGATAATCATAGCACCTATCTTATAGAGTTGTTGTGAGGAGGATAAAATGAAATAATACATGCAAAGTACTTTGTAAACTTAAAGGCATTATATAAATGCTGGCTATTATTAGTGTCCACTATTCCTCTGCTCTGGCTACATAATGAGTCCACCTCCTATTCCAATCATACATTGCCTGAATGGCAGTTTCTGAGAAAGGATGGATATCTAATTTATGGCTCAAGATACCCTAGGTTGAAGTCCTACACCATACATAACAGTTGCATGACCATGGACAAAATACTTAAATTCTCTATGCCCCAGGCATGTCTCTAAAACTTTAAGTTAAAGAGAAATTGCTGATCTGCACAGAGGGAGAACTCTGCACACTGGAACTTCTGCTCCCTACGTCACAATAATGAAATCACAGATATGGACAAAGTTAAATAAATAAATGTTGTGCCACTTATTACATAAGTCATCAGCAGTAACATGCTGCACCCCATTTATAATTATGAGACAAAACTTTTCAGACCTTTAGGTGCCCAACAATTTTGATTCTTTGGAGACTGTGGTGTTTCATGAGTCACAGCCTATGGCAACGTTAAGTGAATACCAGTATTTCAAAGGGTGAATTTTTGTATCAGACAGAAGCTTGGGATCACTTAAAGCACTGAGTAATTTCCCAAATCCTCAATATGGCTGGCTCTCTTCTTCCTAATTCAATTTTGTACAAGCTCATTATCATAAAGGGCTTGGCAGAGTTAGCTCTGCCACATGCCCAAAAGCCACAAGAAATGCCCTTTTAGAGATCAGCTGGCCAACTTGCTTTACATTTATTGTAAGGAATATGAGCAAATAGACTACCAGAAAATAATTACAGCTCATTGCCAACATCTATTGAAAAGGATAATGAGGAAGAAAAATTCCACGATGAAACTGATGAGATACCCCAAATTAAGTCAACATATATCTAAGTATTCTGTCTCTTCAATGCAAACATGAGCTTAAGGGAAAATGTTGAAACATCTGTTGCAACAAATGGGTCAGAATTAAGAAATTAAAAAAGCCAAATGCATACAAGGTACTCAGAGGTCTCCTATTTATGCATCTTGGATATTCAAGAAAAAAAATGAGATCACTAGACATGAGCACCAAACCAGGAGAAAATGAAATTTACTACATTCTAACAAACAGAAAACAACTGGTAATTGATGAAGGACTTATTTGAAAAATCAAATATATATGCATATATATGTATATATAAGATGGCTAGCTTGTGAAAGCAAAAGAGAAAATTAACCCTAAGCTAGAAGAAAGAATAAAGATGAAAAGATATGGCACGCAATATAACAGGTTTTACCTGATCCAAAAAATTTAATACTAAGAAATGGGAACTAAATAACAAAAAAGATAACACGATAAACTGTTACCATTTCCCAAATAAGTTTAATTAAGGAAAATGTAATCACCACAATTAGGAGACCAGAAGAACCCAGAAACTGCCTCAGCGAATAAACTCTCGAGCTCACTGCCAAGAGGAGAAACATCAGTCAAGGCCAATGCCAGCTTGGAATGTAAATATATGTGCAAAATCTTGTGGATAAGGGAAGATTATGAACTGTATCACTCCATAAAACATCCAAGTACAGCACAGGGAAAAATGAGTTTGCAAAAATCTTGGGGAAAGACCCAATTAAACTACAAGTATTTAAAAATGAAACTGGAAAGAAGAAAATGAGGGGGAAAAAATGAAAGTACTCTTTAATGTGAATAATCAATGTAATTTAACAATAATGTTCAGTCTGGATTATAGAACTCTATATGGACTTTTAAGAAGAGGGACACATCTACAAAAGACATGTTGGGACTACCATGTAACTAACAAAAGAAACAGTCTGTTAAAGATCAAGATGTACGTGAAAATAGAGGGAAAAGAACACTACTGAGGTAGTAGGCTAGAAACACGAGGTTCAGATACAGCTCTACCACTAATTCTTCCTGTGATCTTAGACAAGTTATTATTCCTCCTCTATGGCAGAGAAATAAGAAATGCTCTGTCTGTCTCACAGAGATGCTGCAAGGTTAAGCTGAGAAAATGGGCAGAGAAACATTTCACTGTTTTCACTCGAGCATGGGTTCCTTTTCCTATTCATTACTTCAGTAGCCTCAAAATGGGTTTCCTTGCCTCTAACCTTAATGTTACTTCTGTTTACTTGCTTTTCAGGGATGTCTGATTCTTTGTGACCCCATCTGGGATTTTCTTGGCAAAGACACTGCAGAGGTTTGTAAATTTCTTCTCTAGCTCATCTTACAAATGAGGAAACTGAGGCAAACAGGATTAAGTGACTTGCCCAGGGTCACACAGCCAGTCAAGGTCTGAGGCTGACTCCATGCACAGCACTCTACCCACATGGCCACCTAGCTGTCCAAGATTTCTAAGGTGTGGAAGTAGGGAAAGTTCTATAAGCAGAGCAGCTTGGTGTGGTATGGGATCATTTTGTTGTTCAGTCATTCAGTCTTATCCGACCCTTCATGACTCCATGACCTTACTGGAGTGGTTTGTCATTTCCTTCTCCAATGAATTAAAGCAAACAATGTTTAAGTGACTTGCCCAAGATCACCCAGCTAATATGTCTAGACATATCTGAACTCAGGTCTACTTGACTCAATGTCCTGCATTCTATCCACTATGCTGTTTAACTGCCATGAGTGGGACCATGAGTGGATCTCAAATCTCTGTGGAGAAGCAGAGAATCTGTAAACAGATTTTTGCCCCCTAAAACATCACCCATAATCTCACTGCCAAAATCAAGGATTGAACCAGGAACCTTTCTATCTTCAGTCTAATGTTCTCCCAACTAAGCTATTTCAGCCTAATGATCCTAGTGGATAATTATGTACACGTCTGAATACGTAATTCCTCTGCCCAAAAGCCTTATGTGGCCTCCAATGAGGTCCGTTGGCATTCCAGGACCTTCGCAACATGGTACTGCCCAGTCATTCAATACTGCTTTGCACCAACACTGGATTATTCCCAGTCTCCACTCCTCCTTTCCAGCCACTTTCTTGCTTTTGTGTTCATACTGCTGCCTGCATGTACATGCTTTCCATCTTCTCAAACCCATAACTTACCTCTTGAGAATTTTATGCATCTCTCAAGATTCTAACATCAATGCAGCCTGCCCTGAGCTCCCCCAAAATTCTTTTCCATTTGGTATTCTGCACCTTTAAATTCTAATCAGGTTCTTTGTTGTATTATAATTATTTGCACAGATGTCAAAACCTCCTGCTAAACTGTCAGGTACACAAGGATGGTAACTTTTTGTTGTTCAGTCAATTCAGTTATGTCTGACTCTTCATCAGACTCCCTAGTGGGGTTTGCTTGACCAAGATGCTGGAGGGGTTTGCCATTTCCTTCTCTAGCTCATTTTACATATGAGGAAACTGAGGCAAACAATTAAGTGACCTGCCCAGGGTCACATAGTTAGGAAGTGTCTGAGGCCATAGTTGAACTCAGGAAGATGAGTCCTTCTGACTTCAGATCTGGTACACCACCCACTGGACTATCTAGTTGCCCCAGGGATAGAATCTGTGTCTTAATCTCTGTATTTCTTCAGTGGGACAGCACAATGATCTGTTCGTGGCAGGCATTTAAAAAATAGCTGTCAAATTGAAAGGACTTTGAACAAAGTTATATATACTATATAAGTATACTACATAGTTACTGAGTGCTATACATCAAGCAAAATAATTTAAGTTTTCAATACAATTTTGCCATGAGGCAAAATTCACATTTTAAAACTATACCATTGTCTTTGTAAGGAAATAGGTATCCATTTCTCAATTTACCAAATATCAAAATCATCTGAACAAGTAATTTTAAAATGCCTTTTCCAGATGCCTGGATGACTCACACACAGCTAAATGGATTTTCTTCAGATTAAGGCAGGGAAAACAACTCTCGAGGGTAAAACTAAGCATGAAAATATTCAGTTAAAATATAATTTTAGAAATTTTGAAATGACTGAAAACGAAGACTTAAGAATAAAACTGATAGGATGTCACCTCTGGAAAGTGAAAATATAATTCTTAACATTTATATTTTAGTGACCCCTTTCCACGTTCTCTATGAATGTTAAAGTCCAAGACAAAATCATCTGTAGTTTTATAGCTCAAAGTAAACAGCAGTGCTAGCCATAATTTGATTTTAACCTGAAACAAGGGCTTTTAAGGAAAATATCAAAATAAGAATATGTATGGCTCTGAATTTTTCCCTGTCTAGACACACTCAACTTTTTACAAGGTCCTTCATCCCACATCTTTATATTAGATACATATATCCTTACAACACATCAGAGAAAACTGAGATTACTAAATTGCAGCACAGTGAAAAAGAGGCCTGAACTTTTAAGTGTCCCATTAAAACGGCATCTGTTTCTTCCTTCTCATTTAAGTAGATTGGTCATTAGAACTCCACTGGCTCACAACAATTCTGTGCCCTAATGAGTCAATGAATTTGGCAAAGCAACTGGAAGCTGTGCTGTAGCACATCCAAAAGGGGGACTTCCTTGGGTGTATATCCTGCTTCTGCTTATAAATAGTTATACACATTTAGTTCTCTCTGAATGAAGCAAGCTAAATTATGATGGAGCCTGATCTTAATTCAGACACTATATTAGACATAATTGTATAAAATCTCCCTCTCTGGACCTCAGTTTCTCACCAATAAAATTGGAAGATAAATGCTATATGAAGGAAAGTCACATGAAAATGATATCATTAAACCACTAACGGGGCATGGAGGTGCAGGGGGAAGAGCAGGAAATGTTAGATTTGCATGATTCCATCCTAACACTTTTTCAACATCGTATATTTATTGAGACAGTTAAGACTTTATTAAGTTTGTTCCCCATTGTTAGAGAGACAAGTTCAATAAACACCACAAATCAACAGATAAGATTATAACAAAAGTCATCAAGTAATGATCATAAAAGCAAAAAAAACATAGTAATTTGAACCGCAGTTAAAATGACCATGATTCTAGCTCTAATATCAAAAACGTCATCCATGCCCATCAAATTGCGGACAAACTGTGACATATGAATCAATAGAACACTGAGCTATAAGAAACAATGGAGATTAATTTATAGCTACTTCAGAAAACTTGTTTGAACTGATGAATAGTGAAATGAAAGGAACCAGGAAAACAATTTACATAACGATCACAATAACAAAAAGAAAAAATACTAAACCAATACAATTCTGATCAATGCAGTGACTAACCGTGACATCAGTGAAATGAGGAAAAAGCATTTCTTCTATCAACAGAGATGCAGTGGGCTACAGGTATCCAATGAGTCACGCTGTTACGAGACATGGTCAATATATTTATTTGTTTTGCTCAGCTGTACTTAGTTATGACAGAAGATTCTACTTGGGAGAAAATAAAAAGAGGAATTGGAAAATGCTAAGAATGTTAAAAAGAGACAAAGTCAATAAAATATTTTAAAGTGTCATTTGTGCCTCACAGATTATGATGCAAGTTTATTAACTCTAGTTATAGCCTGATCAGTCTTCACTGACAATGTCAGTCATGAACCTGCAGTGCAGTCACATTAAAATCCAGAAAGAATCCCCATCTCCTGCCTCCTACTTCCACCCCGCAAATACTCTCCCTCCCTCAGAGTTTGAGATATTATTTTGTGCTATATGACAAATGCATATTTTGCTGGAAAATTTCAAATAGTAAGTATCAAATATTTAGTGGAAAGCTGATAGTTCTATTCAGAGAAGCAGAATTCTTTGCCAAGAGTCACTGGAAATCTAAGTGAGACTTGTAATCATGTGTGGTAAACAGTAGACTGCTATACTGCTTGAGGGTGAAGGAGTAATAACCAGTCTAAGAGAACCTTGGTCTTTCTCAAATAATACCAACAAGCTAAGGCTATGTTACATAAAAACTTAAAAATAAAATGAAGATACAGCCTAGTCCTACCCCATAAAGGCAGCTGATTTCACCCAGGAATTTTGTTTCATTTTCCTGCAGTATCACACACTATTTATGCTAATGGTAAATTATGTATGGAGTGTAACGGTATTTGGGTGAGAATATAGTTTTACAGAAACAGTTTTTTTTCCAAAACTATCTCATCATTTTTACCAGGGTTTTAATCAGACCGCAGAGTTCACAGTGACATTATGACGACTATAATAATTTTGTACACATGCAGATATATATATATATATCTCTAATGATTTGCAGTTTCCATAGTACTTTCACATGAATTATCTCATTTGATCCTCTTGACAACCTTGTGAAAGAGCCAAGACAGGTGCCATTATTCCCTTTTTACTGAGGAAGAAAAA
Source organism: Notamacropus eugenii (assembly GCF_028372415.1). Lineage (NCBI taxonomy): Eukaryota > Metazoa > Chordata > Mammalia > Diprotodontia > Macropodidae > Notamacropus > Notamacropus eugenii. The sequence goes on along the minus strand of NC_092878.1, from coordinate 48,470,848 downwards.
AGACTTAGAGAGGTTAAGGGGCTTGTCCAAAGTCACATAATTAGTAGATGAAGGTATTGGGACTAGAAGCCGTGTCTTCTGACATCCACTACATCCACTACAATTGCTTTGAAAGTGTGAAGTAATAGAATGTTCCAGGGCTGCTCAAATTGTTTTCAATTTCTCATTAACATTCTTATCTTCCCTTCTATGCTTGTTTTTTAGTTTGGAGGCTATTTTTAAGCCAGCTTAATTTCTTCAAAGCATTTGATCTATATTACTTTTTTAGTTTGGTTTACATAAATTTACACAGAGTTTTAGATTCTAAGGGACTTCAAAGATCATGTAGTCCAATCTATACCAGATTAGGAAGGTACTCTGTAACAAACTCAGCAACTAGCCTCCCCATGAAGACTTCCAGTGATAAGGAACTTATTAAATCTTGAGGCCCATTCCATTTCCACATAGCCATTAGGAATATTTTCCTTACATTGAGCGTAAAGTTGCCCCTCTGGAGTCAAGTAGAATGAGTCTAATCTCTTTTCTAGGGGAGACTTTTAAATATTTGAAGACAGTTAAGCCATTCCTAAGTTTTTTCTAGGATAAATATCAATTATTCTTCTAACTAACCCACAAATGGCTATATTTCCAGGCTACTCTTCATTCTGGTTAACTTCCTCTGGAATATTCCAATTTGTGAAGGTCCCTCCTAAAATGTTGTGTCAAGAACTGAACCTATTCTCCAGATATAGTCTAGTCAGGAAACGACACCAAGGCTTTCACTTCTGCATCTGGACCTTTATTACTATAGATTCATAAGAGCTTTTTTGGCTGATGGTTCAAATTGAACAATCAGCAGATTGTTTTCAATTTATTAACTGGTTTCTATTTAATTTTCAACATTTACTTCCACAAGTTTTAATTTTTCTCCCCCTCCCTCCCAAAGACAGCATGCAATCCGATATGGGCTCTACACACACATTCCTACTAAATACACCTTCACATCAGTCTTGCTGCACAGAAGAATTGTAAGAAATGAGACAAACCATGAGAAAGAAAAACAAAAAACAAAACAAAAAAGAAAATAGTCTGCTTTGCTCTGCATTCCAACTCCATAGCTCCTCCAGATAAGGATGGCATTTTCCATCACAAGTCCCCTGGAACCTTGTTTTAGGTCCCTGCATTGCTGAGAAAGACTATGTCTATCAGAAACTGTCTTCACACGCTGTGTTTGTTTCTGTGCACAATGTTCTCCTGGTTCTTCTCACTTCACTCAGCATCAGTTCATATAAATCTTTCCAGGTTTTGATGAAGTCTGTCTGTTCATCTTTCTTATAGCACAATAGTATTTCATTACATTCATATACCACAACTTGTTCAGCCATTCCCCAACTGATGGGCATCCCCTTGATTTCTAGTTCTTGGCCACCCCAAAAAGAGCTGCTATAAATATTTTTGCATATGTCGGTTCTTTTTCCATTGTTACGATCTCTTTGGAATACAGCCCTAGAAGTTGTATTGCTGGGTCAAAGGGTATGCACATTTTCATAGCCCTTTAGGTATAGTTCCAAATGCTCTGCAGAATGGTTGGATCAGCTTACAGCTCCACCAACAATGAATTAGTGTTCCAAATCTCCCACATCTTCGCCATCATTTATCATTTTCCTGTTTTGTCATGTTAGCCAATCTGATAGCCAATCTGTGATACCTCAGAATTGTTTTGATTGGCATCTCTCTAATCAATAGTGATTTACAGTATTTTTCCATATGACCATAGACAGCTTTAAGTTCTTCCTCTGAAAACTGCCTGTTCATATCCTTTGACCATTTGTCAATTGGGGAATGACTTGTATTATTGTAAATCATCAGATTTTTTTTTTTTTTTACAATCTCCTATTCTTTCATCTCTCCCTCTTCCTCAACTCTTCTTAAATCTACTCTCCATCTTCACTGAAACTCCATTGCTTTTTACTTTCCCGCTCCATTACATCTATTCTAACCTCACTTTCCTTTCTTCTCAATCTTGATCCTGTAATTAACCAGTTGATCTATATACACTGTCCTTAACCTTAACCTCAACCTATATACACTGTCCTTTTGTTCTTACTGTGATTTATTCCTTGCCAAACCCCAGTTCAAAGTTACCTCTAATGTCTCCCTTTTTCATTCCATCTTCTCACTTTGCTGCTGGAGTAGTTCTAGACTAAGTCACAATCATGCTAAATCCAAGAGAAATTTATATTATATAACTTCACATGAGATCCTCACTACTGTAAAGAAACCTCTTTTCTCTTCCATGACTGACTATCATAGTCATCACAGCGGGTGTTGTAAACCTTTTCTCTAATCCTCAAAGTCCTACGTCTTTCCTTTTCCTCTTCCCTTTAGCAAAGGACCACTCCCCCTAAACTTAACTGAGAAAATAGCTGCCATCTGTCCTGAGTTACCTTTCCCACTTATTTTGTACCTCACAACCCTTTGATATAATAATTTTCTTCTTCTTTGTTCCAATCTCTAATGAAGAAGTGGCCCAGGCCTGCAACAAAGTCAATTCTTTCATTTGTGGCTTTGTTCTAATACCTTCCCATTTCCTCTTCTGCCCTACATAAAACTCCTAGAAAAGATTATCTTCACTTAACGCCTCAATTTCCTCACTGCCCATTCCCTTGCAACTCCTGACTATATACCATGCTCCATGGTTACCAACAATCTCTCAATTTCTAAATCTGATAGCCTTCTCTTCATCTTCATCCATCTTGGCTTCTTTGCAACTTGTAACTACTGATTTCTCTCTCTTCCTGGATATCTTTATCTCCCTCCCTGGATTTTTATGCTTCACCTGGTTTTCCTAATTGCAAATATTCCTATTTGACAGCTTCTTTTCAGTCTATTTTGTAGGATCATAAACCTCCACTGTCCCATCTGTGGAGGCCAAAGGCTCTGCCCTGTACCTTCTCCTTTACTCTCTCTGTCCCCTGTCTATTGACTGTTGACTCTGTCTCATCAGCTCCCATAGGTTCAATTAGTATCTCTAACTTAGGGGTGTGTGTGGGTGGGTGGGTGTGCGTGTCTGTGTCCAGTCCTAGTCTGTCTGTCTGTCTGTCTGTCTGTCTGTCTGTCTCTCTCTCTCTCGCCCCCCCCCCCAACCTCCAGGCATATATTACCTGTTGGCATTTGGATATTTCCACCTACCTGGATATCTCCTGCAAATCTCAAAATACATATATCAAAAACAGTACTCATCATCTTTCCCACTAAACCTACCCTTCTTTCAAACCTTAATTATTCTTCCAGCAGGCATCACCATCCATTCAGGAATCTAGGTTCGCTATCCAGGGAATTAAATCCTTCCCTACCATAAAATCTCTTACATCTTTCCTTTTTCGTTTACACAGCCACCAACCTAGGTTCTAATGGCTTTACATAACATCCTCCTAATCTGACTTCCAATCTCCAGTCTATCTTCTCTCCAATTTATCCTCCACAGAGCTGCCAAAATAATTTTCCAATAATGCACAAACCTAACCATGTCACTCTCTTTCTTAACAAAACTTAGTGGTTCCCTATTGCCTCTAAGACAAAATGTAATTTCTTTTAAAATCATGTCCTTCGTACATTTCATAACAATTCCATCTCTACCTTCATCCAAAGCCCTGAATAATGCTGCTTCATTATCTCCTCACGGATCTGGGGTTTTAATTACCTTCTAATCATTTTTATTCTATTGCTACCAGTCCAAAATGCTTGTTTTAAGATTTATCTTTTCTAATGTTTTCTTGTAATACTGCATCACAGTTCTGTGTCCATTTCTTGCATATTTTCTTCTATATCTTCTGAAATAATTTCTATTGCTATCCCTTGATTTCCATCACCCAGATTTCCCAATTTCCCATCTCCGTAACTCTTTCAGAGAGTCATACTTTATTTAAGGGAAAAAGGAGACAGTTCAACAAAAATAGCCAACACATTAATGAATTTCAATATTATATTTAGTGTTTCATACTCAAACAGAGTATTTTGCCTCTCTCTGCAGAGGACTGTCCTTATATATAATCTTCTTTGAAGCTAAGCTTTGTCATCATAATTTCAAAACATTCAGTTTCAATGTCTTTGATTTTTGTTTCTATTGGCATCATTTTATTCATTGTACATATTGTTCTGATTCTATTTATTTCACTTTGCTTCAGTTTATATAATTCTTCTCATACTTCTCTGAACTCATCATATGTTCTCATAACATAGTAATGTCCTATGTACCATAACATGTCATGCACCATGACATATTTCTTTATTCCTTAACTGATAGACATTTATTTTGCCTACAGAAATGCGAATGAACTGATGCAAAGTTAAGTGAGACGATCCAGGAGAACAATTATTACTATAATAGCAAAACTGTAAGAGGCGAGAAAAAAAAAAAACTTTAAAAGACTTAAGAGCTCTGATCAAAGCAATAACCAAACACAATTCTAGAAGATGAATAATAAAGAATATTACCCGTCTTATAAGAGAGAAGTGGCTAAAATGCAGAATGAAACACTTTCTGACACAACCAATGTGGGAATTTATTTCTCTTATATAAATCTATTTGTTTCAAGGGTTTTCTTTTTCTTTTTTTTTAAGTTGGAGGAGGGGGTATGAGTGGGAGAGAAAAGAAAAGAAATGGTTGTTGACTGAAAAATTATTTTTTAAAAAATCATGATAATGACCAAGCATGATTTCAAAGGATTGATGAAGAATCCTACTCATAACTTAATGGAGATGTAATGAACTCAGGATGCTGAAAAAGACACAATTATTTTGGACATGGCCACTGTGGGGATTTATTTTGCTTGACTATGCCTATTTGTTACAAAGGTTATGTTTTTTTATTTTTCTTTCTCAAAGATGGGGGAAGGAGTGAGAGAGAAATCAATATTTGTTAGCTGAAAAAAATCAGTTAAAAATAAGTTCATTGCTGAGAAGGAAAGTCATCTCATTCCCTCAATGAATTTGTGGGAAAACTGACAATTAGATCAGATATGATTTGGAGATGAGACCCTAAAGAAGGAACAAGCTAAGCTTACAATAAAATGGCCAATATGATGATGACACAGATATACGGATACAGATATAGCTATAGATAATCCTATACCAGATCCAAATACCTGACCATGCCATCACTAACACACTCCCTCTCCCTCTGGAAGCTATTTGCTAAGGTGCAGACATAAGGTATAAGCAGCTAGGTGGTACAGTGGATAGAGTCCTAGGTCTAGAGTCAGAAAGACTTACCTTCCTCAGTTCAAATCTGACCTCAGATTTGCTAGTGTGCTAGCTGTGCAACCTTGGGAAAGTCATTTAACTCTACTTAGCTAAGTTTCCTCATTTGTAAGATGAGTTAGAGAAGGAAATGACAAACCACTCCAGTATCTTTGCCAAGAAAATCCAACTCCAAATAAGATCATGAAAAGTTGGACAGGACTAAAACAAATAATTGAACAATATACATTTAAAAATTGTTAAAACTTTTCTTGATAATAGATCCTGACATTTTGTGTTCATGTACTATGTTCAATAATGAATGTTTGGGGTTTTTTTGTAAAAAGTCACTTAAGACTCTCTACACTTCCATTTCCTTACTTGTAAAATGAAAGCCCAGGGCTAGATAATCTTCTGAAATCCCTTCCAGCTCTATAATTTATGATTTCCTCCTTTGGGGAAGGTAAGCTACAGTATATTTCTACCATAATTTTACCTCTTTTTCTCTCCACTGAGTCTCATCCAAATGTTCTCCACTATGCTATTTCTCTCGAGTTCACAGAATTTCTCACATGTTTTTGATACGTAATCAATAACTTTTATCTACAACCACAGGTCATAAAATCACATATTTAGAAGTTACCTTAAAGATTATGATATAACCCCTTCATTTGAGAGATAAGGAAACCAAGGTAAAGAGAGGCTAAGTGACTTGCCCAAGATTATATAGCTATTATGACCTATGGAGCAGTTCTCTGACTACAAGACCAATATTCTTTTCCATTGCACAATGTAATAGAAATATAAATACCAAAATGATATTTACATGACATTTGCAGACTCTAGATTCCAAGAGTATCCATATTAGGGTTTGAGCTAGATTAGTTTAACCTACACATATAATTTATTCATTAAATGATAAAAAGAGAAATTGATATGCAAAGTCTATTTCAACATCAAATCAAAGCTTACCAAAACCTGGATTATTGTTATTGATTCCAATCAGGTCTTAAAAGTGTTTTTACGTGGAAATATAACTTGCATGTAAGTAAACAAGAGCCAATTGATAATACAACATTACCCTGTGGCACATGTAAAGAGAACTGGGTTTGAAGTCAAAAGACTTGAATGTGAATCCTAGCTTAAGTCTTAGCCAGCCTCCTTGGACCTTAGTTTCCTCATCCTAAAAGGAGCAAACTGGATGAAATGAGCCCTGTAAGGCCCTTTCCAGCTCTAAATCTATAATAAATTAGAAGCAAATAATGAATGACCCTCCCCATCAGTCACACTAATTGGGATTGAATAATAGGGTCGAGATATACACAGGACTAAGGGAAAGGTTTGGTTTGGAAAGGGTCTCCAGAGACAGTGAGTTTTAAGCAGTGTTTGTGAGAAGGAAAAGGTCACTAAGTATAATAGCTTGGTAGCTGCTGATAGATTTGTATGCATTACAGTGTTCAAAATGTTGCTATGTTGCAAACACTGCTGTAAAACATTTCAAATTGTGGGAATGTAACTGTACTTTGGTTAAGTACAGCATCTGTCTTATTAAAAAAAGCTTTTACTTGACATTTATTGTTAAAGCAACGTAATTAAGTGCTGTGTGTTTCCTTGTATTTTCCTATATTCAGAATCATCATGAATGTTTATATGTAAATGAGTACTATCAAACATCATTCTTATGTGACAAACTATATTCCAAATATCAGCTATTCAAAATGCATATTCTGAATAAGTCTTCCAAGCAGCTTGTTTATAATACACAATATGTGCAAATCCCTTAGATGCTTTGCTTTTAAACATGATCCAGAATATGTAAGAGAACATTATATGTAAGTATGCCCATATTATACAGCCCGAGCACCTCATATTCAGTCTCCACTTGCTTCCTCATCTACCTCCTCCCACAGAGAGGCTGGGAGGGGGAGTGGGAAAAGAGAAGACATTCTGTTTGCTCGAGGCTAAGCCTCTTCATCCCCCAATGTTTAATTCACCTAATCGTGATTATCGGCCCTCTAGAAGTTAATAATTGACAGCTGCAAGAACCTTCCTTTATCAATATCCTGAAGTCTCATTTCTTTTCTGAAGGGTCTACTTAAACTTCAGTCCTTTAAATCCAGACTATGGAGTAGGAATCTACAGAGGGTGCTGGAGGAAAGGAAGAAAAAGGGAAGCATGGTGTAAAGCTTGAAATGACACAACATCAGAACACCTGGTCTCATTCCCAACTCTGCTCTCATCCTGTGTAAGTCCCTTATTAACCTCTCTAAGCCATGCAGTCTCATTTTCAAAATAGAGATCACATCATGCATTACTGTAAATTAATGAAATGACTTTTGGACATTGGTCACACTGAATCAGCATGAAACAATCCCCTCCAGGGTCTGATAACCACCAGATGAAGAGTTCAATAAAGTCTAGACCTCAAGAGCTCAAAACAGATTGGGAAACCATGATGGCATTTCCAAAGGGCAGCAATAAATGACTAAGCAATGTGTCAGTATTGTTATAAACTTGGTATGAATTCTTTTAGATGACAGAAGGAGAGTCATAAACTGGGATGAGAGTTAAAAAAACTATTACCAAAAAAAAAAAAAAAAGCAGATCAGATATTCATATCATCTGGTCAACATATAAAATGAGGTACTTGCAAAATTCAGTGAATAAAGAATATAGAATCAGATTCACAGGACCACATACTAGGGTCACAGACTTAAAGCTGGAAGGTCCCCATTTACAGGTAAGGAAACTGAGTCTCATGGAGGTTAAAGGACTTGCCCAAGGGCACACAGAGAAGATGACAAAGACAAGACTCAAACCCAAGTCAATCTACCTCTCTTTTACTATACCAAAGGACCGAAGATTTTATTTTCATCATAATGAGCTGAGATTCTCTCATAGGTGTAAGGAGTCACACAATAAGATACTGTATTCTAATTTTGGCTCTGCTACTAACCATCTATGTCCCTCTGGCCAAGGCATCTGGCATCTCAATATCCTGTTTCTTTAACTATTAAGGGTAAGGTTTGACTTCTAAAGTTCAATAATTCTCATAATGTCAGTCAATTGCCTCTATGGCAGCCAGAGAAGCCTCTATATCTTTCCCTAAACCACTGATACTCTGCCCTTAATTTTAAAGCATACTCTGACAATTACTTAAAAATTCAAATGATTTTACATCGATTATGTTTTAGATCTTTATTGACATTTTACTGTTTTTTATCACCTTCGGTTCAAAACAACTCTCCTCAGAAAGTCATCCCTTGTAACAAAGAATAAAAAAAGGGAGAAAAATAAAATTAGGCCAATCAAACCAATCAAAACATCAACCAAAGCAGTAGAAGTAGCATTTAAGCTAAGCCTTTAAGAAAGCCAGGGGTTCTGAGAGACAAACTCTGAGGAGCTTCTTGGACATCTGGATGTCCCTCAGACGTCTCAAACTGAATATATCCAAGACAGAACCCATTATTTTTCCCCCCAAAATTCTCCCCTCTTCTGAACTTCCCTGTTGTCACTGACCACAATACCATTCACCCAATCACCAGGCTGGCAGTCTCAGTGCTATCCTTTATCCCTTATTCAACATATTCACTCTGCAGCCAAGTCTTGTTATTTATGCATTCACATCAGCTTTACCAAGTAACACTTGATAAGTATGTAAATATCATATTTCTTATACGCAAAGGTTGACCTCATTGAAGTGTAAGGCAAGACAGTATGTTCAGAAGGCACTACACTACCCAGGAGGAACAAAATCATGCAGCATTTCCAAGATGCATTTAACAGCTTTTGATATCACAAAGCACTTTCTTCTCTGGAGTTTCCAAGAAAAGAACGATCATAACACAAAGAATACAAGAAACAGTGCATGGCTAGAAGATAACTTAGTCAAAAACTACAGTTGACTTCCCCATCCCAACTCCCACCTATTAAGGATTTTTAAAATTTATAGTCAGAGACAAAGTAGGACAAAAAGATAATCCAATCACTAAGAAATGAATGACTTTTAAGACACCGTTCCTCTGTGGAAGACTATGTATTTTATGTCTTTTAAAATACACATTACTATTTTTTTAATAGATAAAAACCTTATTGAATCAAGTTGGTCTGTAAATATTCTTAGGACAGTTTGCCTGGACATGAATTAGTATAAATTCAGAAGTAACTTAGGGGGTAAAGAGATAGTGTACTAAAAATAATACTATTAATATTGTTCATTAAAGCAATAGTGTGTTACAGATGGATCTATTTCCACTAACTGGGATGGAGGCCGATTATGAGGGATGAGGAAGAGTGGGGAGGAGTAGGGTTTATCAAAAACCCTGCCATACTAGGATTTAATCAAATAGAGATTGCTGCAACCTGGAAACATTTTTTTAATGTTATTGTAATGAAATATCATTACCAATAGGTCATCAATGAAAATGATCTCTGTTTTTAAAATACTCTGAAGGAAAATACTAACATTTTTATTCAATGTAAAAAAACAGCTATAGACCTATTCTTCAAATCTAAGGACAATGCTAATGACCCACCATCTGTGGATCATGTACTTTGAGTTGTTTTTACAGTAGTGGAGATGGGTTCCCTTTTAGTTCTCATATTCCTTCCTATAACTAATAATTACCTGGTATTTTTCAAGTCAGCTAGCTATTAAGGGGTACAGCTTATGTCCATGAAACAAAGTAAAATCAATTGGCCCACAGATTAACAAACCTGATTATACTAATTGCTAATTTGAAATCTGTGGTAATTCAGACAGACAATTTACTTTTGCACTATAGATGTTTGCTTATCAAATAGAGAAAAAGACTCCAGAAGAAATGTTTAAAATAGTTTAGAAAATCTTCTCTAAAATCTCAAAATCATTTTAACACTATGTTTTAATACTAAAATTGTGCAAATTAGAACTTTTCTTCCCTTTAAAATTTCCCACAAAGTCCTGTTTGGATCCTTCCTAGTGGCACAAAGTTGACTCTTTGTTCTCAAAATGCTTTCAAAGATCCCAAATTGTTCTCTATTACAAAACTTCATTTTTTTTCTTAATACAAATGTTATCCCAGTGATCTGACATATGGTTTTGGTTCTTGAAATACCACAACCTCAAATCAGATTTGTAGATGAACCACAAAGGAAGAGACATGACAAGCGCAAGTAAGTTTCAGTGCAGTTTCAACAATGACTCTTTCACAAGTGAATAATATCCCTCATGTAAAGGATTATATTATTATTTTAAATATGAATATATTTCTATTATGATCAAAATAGGAATGTTATTATTATTTTTATATATCATAATTAGAAAATGAAGTGCACCAGTCATATAATGAGAGTGTGGGATCACAATATGACAGCCGAAGACTGAGCTGGTTGGTTCGCACAAAATACAAAAGCACATAAAGACCTCTCTCCTACAACAGGTCCACAGCAAAGCATACATAAAAATTATATAACATGAGAAAATATGGACAAAGTATGATCTGTCCAAATAGAAGGAAATACCTCTATCAAAGAAATCACATCCTGAGTGAATTATTCTTTGGGCAGACACAAAGAACTCCTTTTGGTAATACTGCTAGCTCTTGTTTTATGTTATATGTGCCTGAAGGTATTAGGAAAAGAAGATTATATAGCAAAGTAATTCAATGACTAAAAATCTTCTGATCTTACCTTTAGAACTCACTAGTCATTGGCACTGACCTGTCTGTAGACTCCTAGCTCTTAAAAGTCCTAGCCCACTACTTCATTTTTGGTCAAACACATCATTTTGTAACATCAAAACCCAAGTCTTCCCTCATTTGTCTGTAAGCTTCTGCTTCAAGGAATTCCATTTACAATGAAAAGCTACTACTGTCTTCCTATCCACTACACTACATCCTTCCCTCCCTTTAAACTGCCTAACTCCAGAACCAATTCCATCCAGTGAGCATCCTCAATCAGTAAGGGCTTTAAAAGTCAAATAGAGGATTTTATATTTGATTGTGAAGGTAACAGAGAGCCCCTGGAGTTTAAGTAGGGAGGGAATGATATGTTCAGATCTGTGTTTTAACAAGATCATTTTGGCAGCTAAGTGGAAGATGGACCAGAGTACGGAAAGGCTTGAGGGCAGGCAGACCACTCAAAAAGCTATTAAAATAGTTTAGTTGTAAGGTGATAAGTATCTGCACTAAGGTGGCGGTTGTGTAAATGGAAAGAGAGTTGGAGTTGTATACAAGATGTTGTAAAGGTAGAAAGGACAAGATATGGCACCAGAGATTGGATATGTGAGATGTGTATAAGTAAGAAGTCAATAGTAACACTGATATTGCAAGCCTGGGTAACTGGCAAGATGGTGATGTCCTTGGCAGTAAAGGTGAAGCAGAGGAGAAGGGAGTGTTTCAGGAAAAGATAATGAACCCACTTTGGGATATAAGCTTAAGATGCCTTTCTAACACATGCACACACACAGATGTGTGTATGTATATGCATACATATACATATATGTATATATCCATATCATATCATAGACCTCAAAATTGAACTCATGGAAACTGATGAGTTCATGTCTCACTTTAGCAAAGTGGAACTTCTCTATCATAGAATGAAGCTACTACTGGCCTACTTGATGGTCCTGGAGCAAGACACATCATCTTTCAACTTCATGCCTTTTCTCTGGCTATTCCTCACATCTGCAATGTTCTCCTTCATCACCTCTGCTTCCTGGATTCCTTGACTTCCTTCAAAACTCAGCTTAAATTTTATTTTTTGAAAGAGGTTTTTCCAGTTCCTTTCTCTCACTTTTATCCTCCCCCTCCATTGGTACTGTCTTTTCTATATGATTACCCTCCATTTATACTGTAAAAATCTTATATGTAATTAACTCTTTGAAGGTAGGGACTGTCTTTTTTTTTTTTTAACTTTTGTATTTGTATCCCCAGTACAGAGCACAGTGACTGACACAAAGAAAGTGTTTAATAAATGTTTTTTGATTGATCAATTAACTGATAAAATGCCCTCATTATGGGCCAACTCCCTTCAATTCTGTGCTCACCTAAGAAATATTTTAATAATTAATATAGTTTCCCAGGTTTCCCTAGAAAAAGAGATAGAGGACTAATCAAACATTACTCCCATTGAAAATGAAATAATTAGGCATGCTAGTCTATAAATTAGTGCTCCAAGAATTTTATTAGCATGAATCAGTTTCCCTAAAACTAATTGCTTTTGGTTGATCTGATGACCAAATTTTTGGACCTCAAAATTTTAATGACCCATTTCTAGAACAGAAGAAATTGAAACCTGAGGTTTTAAAATATAAAATATATATAATATTTTATAGTTATATTTTATACATACATTTATGGATGATACATTCTTGCCTTTGGCTTTTCTGGTTATCACATTATTTCTTATTACTTATCTGTAATATATATTTTCTATGTGTGTATATATGTTATATATACATACATACACATGCATACAAACATGCTTTTTCAAGCTCTCATATAGACCTATGATCTTATCAATGTAGAAAATTCCTCCAAAAGTGAAAATCCCAACCCATCCATATGTTTGATAATTCTGTACAATACTCCATGGTCTTCCATAAATTCACTCAAGATCAATCTAATGCATTGAGGGCCTTTCTCATTTTTCTATCGACACTGTAAGAATGCCAGCAGAGAACTTGTTTATCCAGTATGACCAGCCCCTCTCTTTGTCTGATCACATGCTTCTTTAACAACATCTTTTACTTCAGTTCTCTTCTGTAATTCCTTGCTTATATTAGGTTGAAACCTCTTCACATCCACACCGAGTCTCTCCAGTGCTCTATAAGCAACATTCATTTTCAGTTCCTTAGAGACTATATTGTTCCAAGACTTGCAGCCACACAACACCAGTGGAATACTGGTATTAAAAAGACACACTTATTTCAGAATTAAACATGAATTCATTAAAAGAGCTCTGTGATTTCCCAAAGACAATCCAACCCATTTTCCTCCTCCTGTGCAACTCTGAGCCCAACTTTCTGTCTCTCTGTAGAGTCTAAGATACTTGAGCTGATGGATGATAACAGGCTGTCTCTCTAATGAAAATCCATTGACTGAATAATGGATATTCTTCATCAATTTGCTTTTTTGTTACATAGTTAGACCATACTCTTGAATCATTATGGATTTTATTCTGCAGATTCTGGAATGTTTCAAGATCTGATGTAACTGAAACAATGTAACCCACAATCAGGGGCATCTAGAAAACATCACTATCTACATGAAAGCCTTCTTTGCCTTGGATTCTATGCTGAATCTTTTCCATGGCAGTGTTACACATCTTGAGGAAGCTTAGAGATCCCTGTCTGGTGCCTCACCTCATAATGATCATCAGAAGTCACAGTCAATGAATAAGAATATTTCTGTCCTATTTTCAAAAGAATCATATCACTCTGACACATGCATGAGAAACACCTTGCTGGAGAAAAGCCTTTAAGGCCACGTTTTGCTCTATCAAATGAAAGGTTTTTTTTTTTTTAATAGTCAACAATAATCAGTAGAATCTTTATATTCTCTTTATTTTGGTCAATTATATAATGGTGAAGATAGGAGACTTCTCAAAGCCTATTTGCTTCTAATGTCCTTATGACAGATGCCTTCAATAAGAGTATATATAATTTTCATAAGAATTTTTTGAATAAGAGAAAGTAAACATATAGGGCACTAGTTGTTAATGCTCTCTTAGTTTTCTTTTTTCCATTTTAATAAGGTCCAAGATTTTTTTTTTACAGTTTTAGTATTTTCCCTGGTTTTTTTTAATCAATTCCATAACGGCCTCACACGTATGGAGGTACCCAGCAGAAATCTCCTTTATGTAACTGGCCTAATACAGATGCTGATCTTGTCTTTGTTCTCTTTTGGGCTCATTCCACCTCCTCTATAAGTATATCCAGATGTTAAGAGCCCATTAACAGTCCACATCTATATGAACTTATTATAATAAGTGTTTATATTATAATGTGTTAATATTATAATCGGTATTTATGTCCTTTACACCATCCATCATTTTTTGACATCAATAACTTTTTAAAACTGATAAAGTTTGAGTTCTTTAATTTCATGGCATTATATATGGGGAAAGTAAAATGTACTTTTATTTTTTTGCTTAAAAAGATCTTGTTGCCAAACCAAATAATAAAGTGGAAAATCAAAATTGAAAAGGTAGGAAGAGATATAACTATAACCAAAACTTCTAGTAACTTGAAGATGAGGTCTTGACTTGGTAGCAACAAAGATAAATCTGTGATTAGAAAAACACTATGTGATATTGTTTCAAGGCTGTTAAGTTATAGCATATGGTTAACTGAAGTCCTATAATGGTGCCATAGTTCTCATCTATGGGAGGAGAAATATCTTTCTGCTGTTCTAGGAATAACTTGACTTTTAAAATATTTTTCTTACCTGGGCAATTGACAGAATTTCTATTCTGTGCATTTTGAAATAGTCTGAAGGTAAAAGAACTCCTTTTAATGTAATAGAAACTAAACACATTAAATGTCTTGTTCAGGATATGTAGGGTAGGTATGTTGTACATGCAGGGAAAACACATTTTATGTAAACTGGTATTCAGGAACTAAAAATAATACCATCAAAATTTTAACTCTTCATTTTTAAAGATAATGGTTTTTATATCAACTATATAAAACTTTAAAACATCATCTGGGAAACTGCACTTAGATTTCTTTTAAAGTCAAAATTAGATTTACAAAATGAAAATGAAAAGCTACGCTCCATATTTCCAAAGACAGCACAGGTAAGGTAAAGGTGGAGCTAAACTTGGAGTTAGGAAGACCCGAGTTTGAATCCTGCTTTCTTAGCTAAGTGAACACAGGCAAATCATTCACCATTCTGAGCCCTTTTCCTCATTTATAAAATGGGGATAATACCTGTAGCACCTGCATCATAGAGTTCCTGTGAAACTCAAATGAGATTAATGTATGCAAAGCATAAGTGCTATATAAATGTCAACAAGGGTAAGAGTTATTATTATTATTGAAATATCAATTGTACATCCACAGCTTGTTCCTACATAACATTTTGCAGTTTGTCTCTACTATTAAATTATTCTTTGTATCCCCCAGTGCTTAGCACAGTCCTTGGCACAGTTAGTGCTTAATGAATGTTTACTGACTGACTCAAAAATCAGTAATGTAAGAGTTACTGGAGTTTAGGCTTTCTGAAATATTGTCTTTGATATGGTCATTCTCTGCCTTACAATAAACTGCTAAATATCCTTGCCCTTGTTAGAGGGAGACGGAGCATGTTCCCTCTATAGATGATAAGAGACATCTACAATCCTACCTTTAGGCATCAGACCCTTCACCGGCAAAACCAGAATCACCAACATTGGGAGGAAAAGTCTCAGGACATCATCTAAAGAAGTGTCCATTAACACCAAGCCCTGACTGCCTTCCTTCCCTAGTACTTGAAAGATGTCCAACACTCTTATTGGCAAACTATCACCTCTTACTCCTACAACAGCAGTGATGAAGCACCACCTACTTTCTAAGTGAACTCCATCCTCCTCACCCACTTTGCAGTTTCTGTTCTCTCACTTCTATCCACCTCAGTCCTACTCTTCCCAAGTTCCAGTCATGCTCTGCCTGCTCCTTTTATTATATCCTCTGGAAGCCCATTATTTCATTACCAAACTTCCTTTCCTCTTAGATCATATCCTCTCACAGTCCTTCTATCTTCTGGCAATCATAAATACCTAGTTTCCCACAGAACACACTACATCCCTGTCCATCCTTCCCAGTATTGGATGTACCTTCTCTCATGCCTGGACACACTCCAGAAGAAGGTACCATCATTCAGGATCCTCTCTTTAAGGTTCACTCTAGTAAGTCAGTCAATAAACGTTTATTAAGCACTTACTTTGTGACTATCACTGTGCTAAGGGACGCAAAAAGAGGTCAAAAACACTCCCTGTATTAGCTGTATAATCCTAGTCAGATCCTTGTGGCAGTTATGTACCAGCCCCCAGGACACTTCTCCGTCTTCCTCAAATTCAGTACTCAGTCCACAATCTTCTTCTCCATCCCAATCCCTACCTTTTATATTAGCAAAGTTGATTTGCTGAAATTAACATATAAAAATCCCCTCAAACACATTGGTCTCCCAGTTCATCAATTTCTTCAGCTCCCATCACCTACAGCTTCACTTCATCTCAGCCACAAACAGTGATCATAACATTACTGATCTATCACCCACAAATATTTCACTTCCATGATAAAGACTTCTGAAATTCCTCTGTCCAACCATAACCTCCTATTGTTCTATCTCTCCCTATTCCTCACTCATTCGAAATTATTCTTTGTCCTCACTCTGACTCCATCCCCTCCCTGCTCTGGCCTTTCTTCCCTTCACAATTCTGACCTTATGAATAACTAGTTTAACTTTATTTGTCCTCTGCTCTCAAATCTCTTGTTACCTTTCCCTGTTACCACTCATGCTGGACCAACTAAGGATCCAAATGAGGACTGTGCCCACCAACTATTTCTCCTCTGATCTCCTCTACTCTTACGCTGTAACATCCTGAAGGAAATCACACAACCATGCTGCCTAGGGCCACTAAAAATTTTTGGCATCCAATCTCCACTAGGCCTTTTATTCTGCTCTAATGGACTATCATATTCCCCATATCAGTTATGTCAAATCTCTATTATTTCTTCAAGCTTCTCACCACCTACTATCCCTCCTTCTAAGCAAAGGATCTTGTCTCAGACTTTACTGAGCAAATAGAGGGCATGAGCAATGAGTTCTCTCCTCCCCTTTTGTACATCTCAAGCCTTCTGACATATTGGTCCAATCTCTCCTCTTCTATTTCAGTCTCTGATGAGATGACCTTACGTATGCTGCTTCTCCTAGAAAGTAATCTCCTTAATGTCAGGGACTATATGTATGCGTGTATGTATGTGCATATGTATATATACACATATATGTATATGCACACATATACACGTGTGTGTGTATATACACACACATATGTACCTCCAGTACTTAACACACCATGTGACACATATTGAGTACTTAATAAATGCTCTTTCATTCATTCGTTCTCCTCGCCAAAGCCATTCCCTCCATTTGTACCTTTGATGCAATCCCCTGCCATCTCTTCTAGAAAACTGCCTCCACAATCCTCCCTTCTCTCTCTAATCTTCCATTTCTCCAAATCTACTGCCTCCTTTCCTGATGCTACAAATATGCCCAAGTCTCCCCTATCTTTTAAAAGAGAGTTACTTGATTCTACCATCCTCTCAAGATACTAAATAAGCTACTGTTGCAAGCTACTGAGGTGGCTAGTTGGCACAGTGGACGTAGAGTCAGGAAATCACATCCTGAAATCATATTCAGCCTCAAGTACTTACTGTGTGACTAGTCAAGTTGCTCTATTTGCCTCCGTTTTTCATCTTTAAAGTGAGACTAATAATTGTGCCTATCTCCCGTCAAGAACTTAGAACTATGCCTGGCACATAGTAGGCACTGGATAAATGTTTGGTAACATCATCCTTTAAAAGACTGTTACTTGAATGTACTATCTCCTCAAGATACTATATAAGCCACTTATATGCTACTGAGGCAGGTAAGTGTCCCAGTGAACAGAATGCTGAGTCAGGAAGAGCTGAATTAAAATATGACCTCAGACACTTAATAACCATGTAACCCTGAGCAAGTCACTTAATCTCTAATTGCCTTTGTTTCCTCAGCTGTAAAATAGAGATAACAGCAACACCTACCCTGCAGGGTTGTTGTGAGGATCAAATGAGATTATATATCAAGAGCTAAGCACAGTGCCTCTCTTGTAGTAGACACCATATAAATGTTTATTGCCTTCTCTCCCTATTTGGGTATGCTTTCCGATCTAAACTTGAAAGAAAGTTCTGTGTTACCAACTTAATAGACAAAAGGGTACAGTGGAAATAGCATTAGATATAGAGTTGGGGGCCTGGATTTTAATCCTGATTCTCTCCTTATTAGCTGAGTCACCCTGGGAAAGACACTTAACATCTTTGTTCCTCATCTGTAAAATGAACAGAGCTAGACTAGACAAAGGGTTCTTAAATGGAAGTTTTTAAAAAACATGTTAACTGTATTTCAGTATAATTTGTTCCTTTTGTGATCCCAGATATTTTATTTCATGCATTTGAAAACATGATTCTGAACAAGAAACCATAGGCTTCACAAAGCTACCTGAGGAGTCCAGGACAAAAAACAAGGCTAACAACCCGTACCTTGGCTTAGATGACAGATGCCCAAAGTTTCTTCTACCCTGAAAATTCTGTGACCCTAAATTCTGTCCTAGTCTGGACATTTCCCTCTCATTACCTGAAGAGGTTATTTGAGGACATTCAACACTGTAACAGCATACTCCCAGGTCTGTGACTCTGGGGGCAGGTTCATAGTCACTAATAATTGAGAGTCACACGACAAATGGGTGCCTTGTAGAGTTGGCTGCAAAAACCTTTCTAATACAGAATCACAGGTCCTAAAATGCTCAAGGTTTCTCATATGAAAAAGCTACATGTGGATCAAGAGTCAAGGTCAAAGTCTATAACCATTTATTAGGTACCTATCATATGCCAGGCTTCCATTCTATAAGAATCATTTAGCTGAAATTTAATATTTTTAACAAAAATAATTCTCTGGGCTTTGTGATCATTTTTTGTTTCTCTTTCTATTGTCTGGTTACCACTTTTCCATCTCTTTTGCTGAATCCATATCTGGGAGGCAGTGTAATAAAGTGAAAAGTGGTCCTGCATTTGGAGTCTGAGGACCTGAGTATGACCCTTAGATTTGCCATTCAACATCTAGGTGACTTTGAACAAGGCACTGAATCTTTCTAGAGTCCAGTTTTCTCATCTGTGAAACTAGTGGGTTAGAGAAGATTAGTTCTAAGTCCCTGTGATCCCATTAATAGCTCATAACAATCAATAACATTGATGGAATTTTGCAAAGTGTTTTAGATAATTGCAAAATGCTTTAAAATATTATCTCCTTTGATCCTCACACCAACCCGGTGAGTCGGATGCTATCATGATCCTCATTTTAAAGATGAAGAAACTGAAGTTAAGTGAGGATAACTGTCATGCCCAGGGGTCATCCAGCTATCAAGTGTATGAAGCAGGATTTGAACTCCAGGTCCACTGCACCACCTGGCTGCCATAAGACTTTCTAAGACGTCCATTCTTTCCACTAAATACTGTGATGGCTGTTTTGGAAAGGTAACACAGTATAACAGATAGGACAGGGGATTTTGAGTCAGGAAGTCCTGGTTATAATCTCAACAAATCTCAATACTTACTAACTGTGTGGTACTTGGCAAGTCATTTAAACTCTCTGTGCCTCAGATTTTTTTATCTGTAAAATAAGAAAGTTAAATTAAATGGTCTCAAAGTCCCTTTCAGTTGTAAATCTATGATGCTAAGATCTTGCCCCCTAACATCTCTAGACATCCTCCAATAATCTACCCTAGGTCTTCTCTTTTTTCTCTATACCCTGTCTCTTACTAGGGGACAGCTAGGTGGCATGGTGGATAGAACACTGAGCCTGGAGTCAGAAGACCTGAGCTCAAATTCAACTTCAGATATACTTATTAGATGTATTTCCCTGGGCAAGTCACTTAACCTCTGTTTGCTTCATTTCCATAAAATAAGAATAGTAATAATACAACCTCCCTCCAAACATTACAATACAACAAATGTTAGATATATACATATATGTATATTAAGTGTGTGAAAAACTAATCTTATCCATTCCCAACACAATATAAATAATTAATAAGTGCTTGAGGATTGACTGGCAATCCCAAGATTGAGATATGCCACCCTAGCCTCTTTCCTGAATTCTAACCCCACATCACCATTTCCAAATGGATGTTCAGAAAGCATCTCAAATTCAATCTAAAAGATAACTTTCTCTCCTCAGATGCCCCCTCTTCCAAACTTTCCTACTTCTGTCCAGGATACCACAACTGTCTAGTCATGCAAGTTCATAACCGCAGAATCATCTTTAACTTTTCACTCTCCCTCATTCCTCATAAACAATCAGTGGCCAAGTACTGTTGATTCTTCTTCTTAACCTTTCTTCCATCTTTCCACTCACATGTAGCCACCAGAATATTTTAGGCCCTTTTCATTTTTCACGTGGACTCCCACAACAGCCTCCTAATTGATCTCCCTGCCTCATTTCTCCCTGTTAAAATTCATATACAATTTTCATGCAAGAGTTTTATACATGCCAGTGGGATGCTTATTAAGATGGTTGTAAACATTTAGGTTTAGAAAGGCAAAAATATTAGCTAGAGAAATAGGTCAAGAGAAGGTAGTAATTGATGAAGCCATGCCTCCCCTCCCAAAATGATACCTAAAAATACTCCAAATCTAAATATGGATTAATATTGATCACACAAAGAAGTTATATTTCAAATGTCATACTAGCCAACTTCACCAAGAACCTTCACTAGAAGTACATTAATGTTGAGGAGTTTGCCAGAAGAGCCTCAAAGCATCTTGTACTCAATAGCCACCTATACTTATTAACACCTTGCTATCACTTCCAAACCTTTATAAACATCTACTCAGCTCCTTCCTATTAAATTTATTTTTTAATTTGAGCTTAAATACTTATTCCCTCTGTGTTTTTTTTTTAAACAAAGATTTTGGGGCGGAGCCAAGATGGCGGAGTAGAAAGAGGCACATACAAATAGCTCCGAACCCACAACCCATAGAATGGCTACAGGGAAGTAACTCACGGCAAATTCTGCACCCAGAGGCCACAGAACATTGGAGCGAGGGAGATTTCTGTTCCAGAGAGACCTGCAAACCTCTCGCGGGGGTCCTTCGCGCGGCGGACTGGGCGCCAGGACTGGGAGCTGAGTGCAGCCCTGCCCCGGCCGCGGCCGCGGCACCAAGAGGAAAAGATCCGAGCAGGCATCAGAGATGGGATCTCCAGCGGCCACACGGGTCCCTCCACCCACAGAGGGACCTGCAAACCTCTCACAAAAGGTCCGTCGCGCTGCAGATGCGGAGCCCAGCCCCGACCTGCTGCAGCCGTGGCCGTGGCACTGAGAGAAACAGATCCGAGCAGGCTTCAGGGACGGGATCTCCAGCGGCCACACAAGTCCCTCCACCCACAGGTGATGGGGGTTGGTGAGAGAGTCTCTTTGGCGGGTCGAGAGGGGAGTGGGGTGCCCCCATAATTCAGGCCCCCCGGGGAGGTAGAAGCTGAGAGGCGGCTGCAGACAGGGGCTCCCCAAGCGGGCGGGAGCCTGAATCCATTGTGGAAGGTCTGTGCATAAACCCTCTGAGGGAACTGAGCCTGAGAGGCGGCCCTGCCCCGACCTCAGCAACTGAACATAATCTCATCCTGAATAGCAGCCCTGCCCCCGCCAAAAGCCCTAAGGCTGGAAGCAGCATTTGAATCTCAGACCCCAAACGCTGGCTGGGAGGATCAGGAGGCGAGGTGGGTGTGAGGAGAATATTCAGAGGTCAAGTCACAGGCTGGGAAAATGCCCAGAAAAGGGAAAAGAAATAAGACTATTGAAGGCTACTTTCTCGGAGAACAAACATTTCCTCCCTTCCTTTCTGATGAGGAAGAACAATGCTTACCATCAGGCAAAGACACAGAAATCAAGGCTTCTGTGTCCCAGCCCACCCAATGGGCTCAGGCCATGGAAGAGCTCAAAAAGAATTTTGAAAATCAAGTTGAAGAGGTGGAGGAAAAACTGGGAAGAGAAATGAGAGGGATGAAAGAAAAGCATGAAAAGCAGATCAGCTCCCTGCTAAAGGAGATCCAAAAAAATGCTGAAGAAAATAACACCTTGAAAACTAGCCTAACTCAATTGGCAAAAGAGGTTCAAAAAGCCAATGAGGAGAAGAATGCTTTCAAAAGCAGAATTAGGCAAATGCAAAAGGAGATTCAAAAGCTCACTGAAGAAAATAGTTCTTTCAAAATTAGTATGGCACAGATGGAGGCTAAGGACTTTGTGAGAAAGCAAGACATCACAATACAAGCCCAAAAGAATGGAAAAATGGAAAACAATGTGAAATATCTCATGGGAAAAACAACTGATCTGGAAAATAGATCCAGGAGAGACAATTTAAAAATTTTGGGACTACCTGAAAGCCATGATCAAAAAAAGAGCCTAGACATCACCTTACATGAAATGATCAAGGAAAACTGCCCTGAGATTCTAGAACCAGAGGGCAAAATAAATACTGAAAGAATCCACAGAACACCGCCTGAAAGAGATCCAAAAAGAGAAACTCCTAGGAACATTGTGGCCAAATTCCAGAGTTCCCAGGTCAAGGAGAAAATATTGCAAGCAGCTAGAAAGAAACAATTCAAGTATTGTGGAAATACAATCAGGATAACACAAGATCTAGCAGCCTCTACATTAAGGAATCGAAGGGCATGGAATAGGATATTCCAGAAGTCAAAGGAACTAGGACTAAAACCAAGAATCACCTACCCAGCAAAACTGAATATAATACTTCAGAGGAAAAAATGGTCTTTCAATGAAATAGAGGATTTTCAAGCATTCTTGATGAAAAGACCAGAGCTGAAAAGAAAATTTGACTTTCAAACACAAGAATGAAGAGAACCATGAAAAGGTGAACAGCAAAGAGAAGTCACAAGGGACTTACTAAAGTTGAACTGTTTACATTCCTACATGGAAAGACAATATTTGTAACTCTTGAAACATTTCAGTATCTGGGTACTGGGTGGGATTACACACACACACATGCACACACGCACACATACAGAGAGACAGAGTGCACAGAGTGAATTGAAGAGGATGGGATCATATCTTAAAAAAAAATGAAATCAAGCAGTGAGAGAGAAATATATTGGGAGGAGAAAGGGAGAAATTGAATGGGGCAAATTATCTCTCATAAAAGAGGCAAGCAAAAGACTCATTAGTGGAGGGATAAAGAGGAGAGGTGAGAGAAAAACATGAAGTCTACTCTCATCACATTCCACTAAAGGAAAGAATAAAATGCACACTCATTTTGGTAGGAAAACCTATCTCACAATACAGGAAAGTGGGGGATAAGGGAACAAGCAGGGTGGGGGGGATGATAGAAGGGAGGGCATGGGGAGGAGAGTGCAATTCAAGGTCTACACTCATGGGGAGGGATAGGATCAAAAGAGAATAGAAGTAATGGGGGACAGGATAGGATGGAGGGTAATATAGTTAGTCCTATACAACACAACTATTATGGAAGTCATTTGCAAAACTACACAGATTTGGCCTATATTGAATTGCTTGTCTTCCAAAGGGAAGGGGTGGAGAGGGAGGGAGGTAAAGAAGTTGGAACTCAAAGTGTTAGGATCAACTGTAATGTTCTTGCCACTAGGAAATAAGAAATACAGGTAAAGGGGTATAGAAAGCTATCTGGCCCTACAGGACAAAAGAGAAGATGGAGACAAGGGCAGAGAGGGATGATAGAAGAGAGAGCAGATTGGTCATAGGGACAATTAGAATGCTTGGTGTTGGGGGGGGAGGGGATAAAAGGGGAGAAAATTTGTAACCCAAAATTTTGTGAAAATGAATGTTAAAAGTTAAATAAATAAATTTAAAAAAAAAAAACAACAACAAAACAAAGATTTTAACTGTCTCCAATGCCTGCGTCTAGAAACAACCAATTCAAATCAATAACTCCTGGACTGTGAACAAATATAACAAAACTCGTGCATCTATATGAATACTCTCCTTTACAGTAGTCATACTGGGAGACTGGATGCTGCTCAGAATGTTTCTGGAAGGCCTTCTTTGGAATAGATTTCAAAGTGAATATCTAATAATGCTAGTCTAATTATTTTATAATCACTCCATTTTTTAGACTAAAATGTAATTTACTCAGTTTGATATTCTATTTCATGGGTCTCAAATTACTTTTGGCTATTTCTAAATATCAGATCCACCCTTGATGATCAAATTCACCTATTTATGCCACCACTGAAGATATTCAAATGAAAGTGACAGTCTCTGAACATACTTCAAAATAACAGCAGCAGTATTGAAGGAAAAAGAAAATATATAGCCTCCCAAGGAAATAACACTCATTTGGATGTAGATGTTTTGTTAGGCTTGTTAAATTTTATTAACTGCCTTCACTTATGATCACAATTATCTCTTTTTATTTTTGTATTTAAGACATGTTTGGTGGAGCTCAGTGCTCCAGATCGTGTTTAAAGCTGATATTCCAAAAGCCTTTAGACACAGCAAAAGACATTTCCCTTCAACATTCAAATTTAGGATTTGTTTAAATGCCTTTTTCTTATTTCCTTCTTATAAGATACGTTACAATATAATCCAATATATTACAATAGAACTGTTCCTAGTCCATGTGAATACCCAACATACAAAGCCCTTCAATGACAGTGATCCTTCCAACCTATCCATGTCTACCTATCCTGTCTCATCCACATCTTCCCCCAAAGTTGTGAGATGGGGGCTACCCAATGTGTTAGGGGCCTTCCTTACATTCTCCTGACAGTGAATCAATACCACTGGAGCAGATAGGTTGTCCATCAGTTTCTCTTCACTCGTTCTATGGTTGTCTGCCTGGCTCATCGTTCTCTCTGGTCGTACGTTTCTCCAATGATATCCCTTTGCTCCACTAACTGTAATGAGCTGCAACTGGCTCCCATCTACCATGCATCTCTTGCAGGGATGCTCCACTTCAATTCTTCAGTGGATGTGGTATTCCATGACTCAGAGCCACACAACATTTCTAAAATAACACTGGTACTAAAGCTCTATATAAAAGAGACTTACAGTTTCATGAATGAATAATCTTCACCTTTTCTTTAATATTTATGAAAATTCTCATTTTTGGTATATGTTAATTTTAGGGGAAAATGATCAAATGAACATTTAAAAACAGAATACTGATGTTTAAAAAAATGATGGGCCTTTTCAGAAAGATACTTCAAGTGAATAAGAACTACATAATTTCTCAAAGGCACCCACTCTCCTCCTATTCAACTCATAAATAATAACTAAAATTTACCTTTTAGACATGCAGACCTTTTCACACTTGGACTTCAAAATCTTTTTCATCATTTTAAAGAAGAGACCCAAAATAAGGTTATGAATAAGTAAAACTGAGTCACTGAAAGTCAACTTAGGCAAGACCTATCCTGGTGGTGACATGTTCCTTATGGTTTTAAAAACATTCTGAAGTAAGATGTTGTATAAATATAAAGTTTTAGTAACAACATCATTTTATGAGAAGAGAAATTGAGGCATGAATTTGTTGGGTGATTTTGCAAAGCAGGGAAAGAACTCTATGTAGAGTCTTAGTGTCCCCAAGTGAGAAGACAACTCAGAATTCATCTAGTCCAAATTCTAACCCAAAGCATGAATTTCATCTCCAGCCTTCCTGACAAGTGGTCATTTCACCTCTGCTTAAAGACTTCTAGTATTGGGGGAATTCACTCAGAACTAGAATAAAGAAAGACTCAAATTCCAGATCCTCGGGCAGCTGCCATGACTCTCTCAATAGCATAACTGGTTGCATTTTAATAACTGAGGCTCTAGCAAGCTTCACTATCCATGCTATTCCTGAATCCAGCTGCTTATATGACTTTGTTAAGACAGTGACCTTCCTGTTCATAGGTGCATATGACAACATGCTTAATGCATCCATTCAGTAGCTACTTTTAAAATAAATCTATCAGAAAATTTTACAGTATAATACAGCAAAAAAATGAAAAGGCCCATTTAAGGAACTGTCAGATTCCATTTCTCCACTTTGGTTAGGAGACAATAAATATCAAGTAAATGGCACAAGCTCTACTGCTGGAACAAAAGTAGCTTAAAAGACTGACTTCATTTTTTTTTTCCACTCTATAATACAACAAAACTTGGATTTCAGCTGACAATTTCTATACTAGGTTTCAGCCCAAAGCAATTTAGAAACAGACAAGTCAGAAACTCCTTAAAAATAAATTAGGGTTTATAATCGAAATGCTGACAGACTCTTCTTTATAATGACGCCGGGTGAGACCACTATATTTTAGAACTGTGGATAGCACAATGTGTATGCAAGTGCTTTATGTTAAAATGCAACAATACTCAACTTATAATTAAATGAGGACAATGAACAATTCAATAAAATATGGCTACGGAGAAAGTGGGACACGACAGGAAAAGACATCCAATAAAATATAACACAAAAAGGGATTTATTAAAGCTTGCCATTTTGAGCATTTTAACAACAAAGCAACATAGATACAAATGCTAGGGTGGGGTAGGGGATGAGCACACAAAGCACATACCTTGTAGAACCTAAAAATAGTTTAACCCACTGTGGTTGGTAGACATAATACTTACTTATGTAATAAAGGAAACTTTATATGATGGGCATACCTTTGTTTTCGAGGAGGAGAATAACTGTTACCAAAGGAGACCTTTCCCCTTCATTTTCCTTCTTATTTTTTATGTCTTTACATCTGCTAACCTCCAGCCACCACGCTAGCCCATCCCTCTTAAGACTACATAGTTGCCCTCCCCTCAAAATGCTCAGTCTCAATCTCTATCACTATTTGTTTCATTACTTTACCACATAATGGTAGCACTGGCAATTTAAAGGTCTTTAAAAAACCAGCCCAGTAAGAGAGAAGTGAGACAGGTCTTATACACACATTAGAGACAATATATCATAATGGAGAGAGGATCAGCATTAGAGTCAGGAAGACCTGGGTTCAAGTCTAGCCTCTGATATGCACAGGCTAAGGAACACAAGTGCTCTTTGCACTATTTGCTTAGAACTAATAGTGAGGTATAGTCCTTTCCTTCTGCCAATAAGCAACAACCAACCTGTAGTATCCTAAAGTACTCTCTAACTATCCTAATCTTCTATAACATTATCTTTAAATCCCAGGACACCAACTGAAGAAGAATACATAAAGATCTAGAACTTAAAAAAATTCACGGATGGTAAAAGACTATTCAAAACTAATTCACTTTTTAAATGTGACTTTCTAATCCTGCCCCAATTTCTGCAAACTAGAAATGTATTTAATAAAAAATGTACTCATTACAACAAAATTCCATTATAGCAGCACTAACTAGATCTAACCACACTTTGAGGAAACAAAATACCTGAAGATCCAGATTCACACCAAAAGCAAATTAGGGGTGATGATTTACAACAGAATTCCTTTAAAAGGTGATGACCACCAAATGCCCTTCATTTAAAGCATTCAGTTCTCAAACTGAATCATTTGAAATATCAGATTGAAATTGGTGATTCAATTTGCAAATGTCATAGACATAAAGCCCTTGACCATTCTAATCACTCTCCTCTGGACATACCCAGCTTATCAGTGTCCTTAAACTGTGATGTCCAGAACTAAACATAATACTCTAGATGAGGTTTGACAAAAGAGGACTCTAACTTCCTGAAAGGTAGGTTGCTTAATGTAATCCAAGACAGCATCAAATTTTGTGGCTCCAGCATCACTTGGGCTGATTCATATTGAGCTTGCAGTAAAATAAACATAAAATAACATAAAATCCCAAATCTCTTTCAAAACAACTCTTGTCTATCTGTATAGCCCCCCAACTATGAAGTTGGTTTTTGTATCCAAGTAAAGATTTTCCATTTATACCTATTGAATTTCAATTTATTATATTCAGTCTAATATTCTACGTATCAAGACACTTTTATATTGTTAAATATTTGAGAGAGAAAGTTCTACTCTTTATTATGTTTAACATAAAAGAAGTCATATATTCCAAGCCACTTAATCCAACAAGTATTTATTAAGTGCTTATGTAAAAGAAATTGTACCAAGGATAGTACCAAGGATAGAAAGACAAAATGAAAAATGGTTCTTGTAGCCAAGGAGCTTACAACCTATGGGAATATTCCATATTCAAGCATTTTTCTTCGTACTGGCAAGGTATATGGCTTATTCTTTTGATATCTCTATTATTACCCAATATATTGATACAGATATGTTACCCAAGATATCTAGCCAACCTTCTTTATTTTGCAAATGAGGAAGCTAAGGTTCAGGAGGTGCTTGATAAACAGCTACCAAATGAATGAATTAAAGAACAGACTTCAGGAATCAAGTTAAACCTCTACCCAAACCCTGAATCTGTCTACAAAAATGTTGACAAGCCACTGAATAAAAACCTTCAGTGACAGTGAACTCACTGATCATCAAAGTGGAGCACTTCATTTTTAGATAGCTCTAATTTTTAAGAAGTTTATGCTTGCTTACATCCACTACTCCTTGTTCTAACCTCTAGGGTCTCACAGGAAAGTTAAACTAAATGTTCTCCTATATAACAACCTCCCTTAAAATATTCAACTGCTACTACACATGCCCCAAATCATCTCTCAGATAAATATCTCCAATTCCTTCAACTAGTTTTCATTTTACATCTTTAGTTTCCCTAAATGTGTTATAACATTTTGTTATATGTGTGTATATATATATGTGTTCATATGTGTATGTGTTGCAGTTTGATATTCCTAATAGCACATAAGCTTCTTGAGAGAAAATTGCTTCATTCTATTTGTATTTTCAGCACCTAGAATAGTTCCTAGCACAAAGTAGATACTCATCAAAAGTTTTTTGATTGATTGACTCCCATCCCACATCACCTCTTCCATTTACAGAGTTGCTCAAAGACCACTCACAGCAGTTTACCAATCACATCCTCACATTCATAGTATGTATTTCATCTAGGACAAATGTAACCCTAAATTCACTAAGGACAGGTACACACTCAGTTTCCCCTCATTTATCTTGGGTTTCAATTCCTAGTTAACCAATTTTTGTTCTATACTTCTCATTATGAAGACTGTTCTCTTTGGTAGAAAAAAAAACACAATAAATTGATTAAGCACCTACTATATAAAAGGGACCGTGTTAGCAAGTCACACTATTTGTGATAGATAATTTTGATGGAGGATAGGTTGGTGAAGGAAGAGACTAAAATCAAAGACACTAATTAAGAAGTTATAGCAGGAGTCCAGATGACAGGTGATAGAGTTTTATGGGAGCAAAGACAAGGCGAATGGAGATAATAGGGATACCATAAAAGCTTCAGAAGTAGGATTCACAAGATTTGGCAACTAATGGGTTATGGAGATTAAGGAGAGGTAAAAGGCAGGGCTGGCACCTACACTCTGGATAACTAGAAAGATGATGGAATCCTTGGCAGAAATAGGAAAGTATTTAGGATTTAGGTGGATTTAGGAGGAAAGATAACAAACATTTAACATGTTTGAGCTATGCAATGGCAATTGCTAAGATAAGATGAAATCATAAGAGTGATTACAATGAACATATATGTATGCGTGTATATCATCTGTGTACAGATAATCACTGAACCTATGGGACAGAATGAGCTCACCAAGGTACAGAAAAAGAAGAGAAGAGCCACCAAGACAAAACTGAAGAACACTTCAGGGGTGGAGGTGGGTAAAAATTCAGAAAATCAAACAAAAAAGGCACAGTCAGACTAGTGGGAGAACCAATAACAAAAAAGTGCCATGGAAGCCAAGGAAGGAGAATATCTACGAAGAAAAGATGGTTGACAGTACTAAAAACGGCAGAGAGGTCAAGGAGGATGAGAATTGACAAAAACTCACTGGATTTAATGGATGACTGAAGATGTGGAAAGGAGCAGTCTCAGTAGAAATGGTGGCACTGAAAAGCTAGGCTGCAAATAATTAAGAAATGATTGGGAAATGAGGAAGGAGAGAGAAGTATAGATGACTTTTCTGAAGTATGTGGCCATGAAAGAGAAAAACTATGAGGAAAAATTAGTACCAAATAAGGGATTTTTTTATTCCCCTTAAAGGATGGGAAAGAATTGGATACATCTGTATGAAACAGGAAAAGAACCAGAAGACAGGGAAAGATTCACAATGAGATGGAATAATCAAAAGACAAAGAAGGGGATGAGATAAAGAGCATAAGTAGAGGAGAAGGGCCATCCTGCCATCAGAGACTGAAACAAAGGAGAGAGTGAATAGTGAGGAAGAAAGACTTGAGGTGTGGTACATAGAAGATGGCACTTACACGGAGGTCACCTCAGTTTTTCTCAAATACAAGGCAAAACCACTTCAGAAGAAGTGGTATAGGGGTCTTGAGAAAATAAGAAAACATTTGTAATAGCTACATCTAAGAGTGTAAAAGTCGTTCAGGGAACAATAATCATCCTTGACTGGGCTTTTTGAATCTGTCATGATCTGACTCCAATCTACCTTTACACAATTATTGCACGCTATTGCTATTCCATGAAAATACCATTCCGTCTTCCATCTTTGCATCTTCATAAACTCACAGGCTTTAGAGCCAGAAGGGACCTAAGAGCCAGTCAGTCAAGCAACTAACATTTATTACAGGTACATACCAGACATCGTGTTAAGCAATGAATATAGAAAGAGGCAGAACCAAACAAAAACACTTCCTGCCCTCAAAAATCTCACTGTCTAATGGGAATGACAACATGCAAACAACTATGTACAAACTACATACAAATGTACATACACATATAAAATACATATACATATATGCATTCATATATGAAAGATAAATTGGGGATAACCTCAGAGGAAAGGCAATGACATTGAGGAAGACTAGGAAAGGCTTCTTTAAAAAGGTATTTAGAAGCAAGAGGTGGGGATGAAGAGGGAGAGAGTCCTTGGCATGGCGGGGACAGCCAGAGGTAGTGTGGTCCAACCCTCCCATTGCAGAGGCTGTCCTCAATGCTTGGAATGCATTCCCTCCTCACCTCCACCTTGCAGAATCACCACTATCAAAGCTTAGTTTAAGTGACACTTCCTACAAGAATCCCATTCTGATCTTTCTCCCTCGTTTATTAATACCCTCCTCTAGAAATTACTTTATGCTTACCTTGTACTCAACTTTCTATTTACATAATTTCCATAATGTCCTTCCTTGTCCCCTCCTGAACCATATTACTTCTATATACTATAGCAATTTTTCCTTTTTAAGGGTTTAGAGGTGGAAGGCACCAACGAAAAAGAGCCATCAAGTCCAACTTTCTTGTTTTATAACTAAGGAAAGTGAGGGAGGCATGATAGTAGTTAAGTGCCTTCCCAAGGATCACACAGGTAGTGTATCTGAGTTGACCTCTATTAAAAGGCTATGATCACAGCAGGCAGGATGAGAGTCTTATCAGGAATGGTGGCAATAAGGATGATAAAAAAGCTGGAACAGACAGGACTTAAGAAACCAAAACTGATTATTTCTAATTTAATCTCTTTGGAATGCTCTGTAATGCAGTACTTTACATCAGATTTACATGAGTCACAAGAACAAGTCTGGCACCAGCTTATAGTTGATCCCAAGGAGTCACATGAAGAGAGATTTCGGCTGCTTCCTCCCAATCTCAGTAGCTCACCTCTATTTGCTATATGGCCAATATAACTGGGAGAAGAAGAAACAGAGCAAATTTTCACCTTTTTTTTATTCATATGGGCACCTCAGCCCATTGTTGCCCCAGAGCAAACATATTTCTAATTTCTAAAACTATGGTTACTTACCAGAGAGTCATTCCTTCACGTGGCGTGCGCGCGCGCGCGCACACACACACACACAATACACAGGAGAAAATTAATCCTCCACTATAGTTCTACTGCAGAAGCTCCCAATCTGATATGCGTATACTCCCAGTGAGGAGGAGGAGTTTGTCAAGTAGGTATGGAGAATATTTGGTAAAGAACTATGTTGTTCTGTTGAAATTAATTTATCTATTTTTTCTTATGCACATAAACTTGAGAATTTATTTCCTTTTGAGGTTTACTAAAAGATAAGGGGTGCTTTTTCCTCCACTGATTATTTACTATTTATCCTATAAATAACACAGCCTGTTTATGCATATTTGTCTCTCCCATTAGACTGGGAGCTCCTTGGAGGCAGAGACTATCAGAGGTGCCCCAGCACTTCACATGGTGCCTGGGACAGGGCAAGCACTTAACAAATGCTTACTGTTTGACTGACTATGGCAAAAAAAAAAAGTACAAAAACTGAGCTGTTCTTAAGCTAGAAAGACTTCAAGCAGAGGCCTGGACAAAGACTGTATGTCCAGCTAAGTTTGTAGAGGCTTGTCAATAAAGGCCTGGACACCAGATGGAGTGTTTTGACCCTTGGGATGGCAGCTAACTAAGATTCAACCATGTGACAGCGGAGGGAAGGCACTAAGACATTTACGTCAGTGAATGGAGTACCTACCCTGATAAAATAATGAATATTTTGAAGTACTGGAAAAGAAAAGAATATAATAATAGTCTTCCTGAAATGGGTATATTAGAATTATAAGAATTGATCAAAATGACAAGGTATAAATAAACTGGGAATAGCGATTAGGACTAGGATTTCCTTAGTATAGGGTACTTTCAAGTGAGGAAACTTCTTCAAGCAAATGCAGGCACCTTCTCTGCAACTTACAGAGCTGCCTAGGAGTCAAGTGACTTACCCAGGATCATCCATTTGTCAAAGGTAGGAGTAGAAGCCATGTCTTCCCAGCTAGGCCAGTTCTCTACTATACTATGCTGCCTCTCCTATATAATTTTTTTTATTATTAAATGAAGTGTTATTTTCAAGAAAGCAGATGAACTTGACAAACATTTGTTTCAATTAAACAAATATTTAACGAGGTCCTACTATACGCAACACACTGTAGTGAAGCATTGGGAAAACAAAGACAGAAACAGAATAGTCCTCACCCCCAGAGGCATAACTTCTACTAGGCAACACAATTATCTGCACAGCTAATTAAATAGAAGAAAAACTGAGGAAGGAAAGAAAGCACTAACGACTGGAGGAATAAGAGAAGGCTGGTAAACCTTGCTGACATATAGTCCAGGATATTGATAAATAAGACTTAAGGCCAAGCAGCAATGAGCCTATCAAGTAAACATAATAATTGTGAGGAGACTAAACAACATCAAATCCCCTGACTTGGAGCAGAGTATTCCAATCACTACACTATTATAGGTCTTAAGTTAAAATATATCTCTATCACATATTTCCAGAAATGGTGGTGCCCTTTAAAGAAGGAAATCTCACTGTACCTTTCCTCAGGTACTGCACAAGTGATTTCAGCTGGCCACCTTCTCTAGCCCACACAGTGGAGGAGATTCTTTAAAATAACCCCCACCTCAAACAAAGAAAATTCAGAATTTCTGCAACCATAATTAGTCAAGGATTTCTTGCCCTGTGTCTGGTGATCAGATGTCCATTTCCATGGAAACTGAAAAAAATGAGCAGCAGCCAAGAGATGTCAGAACATGTCGGGTTCAGTGGTTGAGGCTGAAAGCTGCAAACAGCATTTTGCACATAGAATCAGCCAGCTTTTGGCTTACAATTGATTACTGAGTTGGACAACATCAGCACATTTGGGAGGAGCGACTAGGCAGAACTACAGCATGGATTGTTTGGATTTAGGGTTTCTTTTAAGGCTGAGGTTCACTGAATGGCAAATAAATTCTATACTGTTCCTCTCAAAAAAGATTTATAGTTTCAAATTACTAACTTAAAATATGTAAATCCATCTAAATTTTGTTAACTTTACCTCCTTCCAAACGTTACTTGATGGTAATAACTGTCAAAGGTACCACCATGCCCCTAGTTGCCATGTTCACAATACTCTTGATTCTTCACTATTTCTCAAACCGCGCCCCCCCCACAATCTAACCTGTTGCCAAGGCCTACTGATTTCATTTTCATAACACCTCTCGCATATGTACCCTTCTCTACTCAGATACTGACACCACCTTGGTGCAAGTCTTCATTTCCTCATTCCGGACTAATGTAATATCCTGCTGGTTGACCTGCCTGCCACAAACCTCGCGCCCCTTCCAGTCCATCCTCCATTCAGCTACCAAAGGAATTTTTCTAAAGCGCAGCTCTGACCCATATCACCCTCTCATTTTCAAGATAAAATGCAAAATCCTCTACTTGGCATTCAAAGCCCTTCAGAACATCCCCACCACCCCCACTTTGCAGTCTTCTTACACCTTATCCTCACCCAAGTACTCTTTGATCCAATGACACTGGCTTCCTTGAAGTTCCTCAAACAAAACACTCCATCTCCCCACCATGGCATTTGCCCTGGCTGCTCCCAATACCGGGAATGCTCTCCCTCCTCTTTGAAATCTCCTGGCTTCCTTTAAGTCCCAGCGTAAATCCCACCATCTATAGGAAGCCTTTCCCAATCTCTCTTATCTCTAATGTTTCGATCAGTTGATTATTTCCTATTTATATGGTATCCAGTTTGTTTGAACACACTTGTTCCTATATTGTTTCCCCTATCAGATTGTGAGCTCCTTGACAGCAAGTAGTTTTTTGCCTTTTTTTGTATCTCTAACACTTAGCACGTCTGGCATACAGTAGGTACTTAAGTCTTTATTGACTGACTAAAGTTTCTTAGCTGCTAAGAAACAGTGAAGCACACCCACCATGCCTTTTGCCTGTATTGGTACATTCATGAATATCTGGTCACTGGGTTCAAATGGCTCTGGAGAAGTGAGGCTGGTGACCAGCACAGCCCTCCCTCACTCAAAACAAAGTCAAGTGCAAGACATGTCATCATTTTTCTGATGGCATGGTCTTCTTCAGCAATGAAGGATGATCACAACAACAACATTCATAGAGGGAAGCCAAGTAAATTCTAGCAGTTTACTATCACTAACTTAAGGAAGTTAGTGGACAGTTCTAGACCCATAATTCTTTGGTGGTTGGGCAATACTTGCAAAATTTACCAATTTCAGTCCAGAAGGACAGAGTAGTCATTAAATGGTAATTATCAACTTAGCAGGAGGTCTCCAGAAAAGTGTTGCAGGAATACATGCAGCAAAGGCCCTGTGCTGTTTAACATAAGATTATGCACAGTTCTAGAACTGAAAGAGAAGCCCAAGGAGACCTAAGTCAATCCCCTTCATTTTACAGATAGGAAACTGAGCCCCAGGAAGATTACAACATCGCATTATGGAGGGGGCAGAGCCAAGATGGCAGAGTAGAAAGACACACTTATGCAGGGTCTCCCCACACAGCCCATAAAATACCTGTAGAGAGGGACTCTCAACAAATTCTGAAGCAGCAGAAGTAGAGAACAACAGAGTGGAGGAGATTTCCAGCCCAGGGTGACCTGAAAGGCCCACAGGAAATGTCTGTTGCACCTGATGTGGAGGGGAATCCAGCCCAGCCTTGGCAGCTCAAGAACAGCCCTCAGGAGCAAAATCTCCAGTTCCAGGAATCCCCAGTCCCAGTACCAGCAG
This sequence comes from Notamacropus eugenii, assembly GCF_028372415.1. Taxonomy (NCBI): domain Eukaryota; kingdom Metazoa; phylum Chordata; class Mammalia; order Diprotodontia; family Macropodidae; genus Notamacropus; species Notamacropus eugenii. The sequence goes on along the minus strand of NC_092878.1, from coordinate 48,435,315 downwards.
TTCGAAGATCCCTCAACCCACAGGTGCCAAAGGTCAGTGATGGGGGTTTTTTCAGCTGGCCGGGAAGGGGAAAGGCCTTCCCATAGCTCCAGCCTTAGCCAGCACCCGCAAAGGCCACATCAGGTAGGCAGCAGCAGTTCCCACCTAAGCCCCTAGAACAGCCTGCATCCACTGTTGGATCGTAAAACCCCTGGGGGCACTGAGGAGCTAATTATTACCTCAGCCCTGTGTAGAGGCCCTGGGGGAGTTGGTGTTTATCTCACACTGAATGGCGGCCCTGCCCCCACAGTTTAACTGAATCTCAGCCCTCCAGTGCTGGCTTGGTGGAACTGGAAGCCAGGTGGCTGTGGAGAGGAAACTGCTAAGATTCTGCGCACAAAAATCTCTCCTACTACCAGATCAGTGTACATACTTGATTGTGCCACCTAGGAGGAACTGAGATCTTACAGATTCCCAGAGTATACCCTACTCTTGACAAAGGACACAAAAATCAAGTAATTGGTTGGGAAAATGCCCCAAAAAGGGGAAAAAAATAAGACTATAGAAGGTTACTTTCTTGGTGAACAGGTATTTCCTCCCTTCCTTTCTGATGAGGAAGAACAATGCGTACCATCAGGGAAAGACACAGAAGTCAAGGCTTCTGTATCCTAGACCACCCAATGGGCTCAGGCCATGGAAGAGCTCAAAAAGGATTTTGAAAATCAAGTTAGAGAGGTGGAGGAAAAGCTGGGAAGAGAAATGAGAGACATGCAGTCAAAGCATGAACAGCAGGTCAGCACCCTGCTAAAGGAGACCCAAAAAAGTGCTGAAGAAAATAACACCTTGAAAAATAGGCTAACTCAATTGGAAAAAGAGGTCCAAAAAACCAGTGAGGAGAAGAATGCTTTGAAAAGCAGAATTAGCCTAATGGAAAAGGAAGTTCAAAAGCTCACTGAAGAAAATAGTTCTTTCAAAATTAGAATGGAGCAGATGGAGGCTAACGACTTTATGAGAAACCAAGAAATCACAAAACAAAACCAAAAGAATGAAAAAATGGAAGATAATGTGAAATATCTCATTGGAAAAGCAACTGACCTGGAAAATAGATCCAGGAGAGACAATTTGAAAATTATGGGACTGTCTGAAAGCCATGTTCGAAAAAAGAGCCTAAACATCATCATTCATGAAATTATCAGGGAAAAATACCCTGAAATTCTAGAACCAGGGGGCAAAATAAATATTGAAAGAATCCATCAATCACCTCCTGAAAGAGATCCAAAAAGAGAAACTCCTAGGAACATTGTGGCCAAATTTCAGAGTTCCCAGGTCAAGGAGAAAATATTGCAAACAGCTAGAAAGAAAAAATTTAAGTATTGTGGAAATGAAATCAGGATAACACAAGATCTACAGCTTCTACATTAAGGGATTGAAGGGCGTGGAATATGATATTCCAGAAGTCAAAGGAATTAGAACTAAAGTCAAGAATCACCTACCCAGCAAAACTGGGGAAAAAATGGTCTTTCAATGAAATAGAGGACTTTCAAGTATTCTTGATGAAAAGACCAGAGCTGAAAAGAAAATTTGACTTTCAAACATAAGAATCAAGAGAACCATGAAAAGGTAAACAGCAAAGAGAAGTCATAAGGGACTTACTAAAGTTGAACTGTTTACATTCCTACATGGAAAGACAATATTTGTAACTCTTGAAACTTTTTTCAGTATCTGAGTAGTTGGTGGGATTGCACATACACACATAGCACAGGGTGAGTTGAATAGGATGGGATCATATCTTAAAAAAATGAAATTAAGGGGTGAGAGAGAAATATATTGGGAGAAGAAAGTGAGAAATGGAATGCGGCAAATTATCTCTCATAAAAGAGACAAGTAAAAGACTTTTCAGTGGAGGGAAAAAGCAGAGAGGTGAGAAAAAAACATGATGCTTACTCTCTTCACATTCGACTAAAGGAAGGAATAAAATGCACACTCATTTTGGTATGAAATCCTATCTTACAATACAGGAAAGTGGGGGAGAAGAGGATAAGCTGGGAGGGGATGATGGAAGGGAGGGAATGGGAGGAGGGAGCAATTAGAAGTCAACACTCTTGGGGAGGGATGGGGTCAAAAGAGAGAGCAGAAGAAATTGGGGTCAGGATAGGACAGAGGGAAATATAGTTAGTCTTACACAACACGACTATTATGGAAATCATTTGCAAAACTACACATATATGGCCTATATTGAATTGCTTGCCTTTCCAAAGGGGATGGGTGGGGAGGGAGGAAGGAAGAGAAGTTGGAACTCAAAGTTTTAGAAACAACTGTTGAGTATTGTTCTTGCATACAACCAGGAAATGAGAAATACAGGTAATGGGGTATAGAAAGTTATCTTGCCCTACAGGACAAAAGGGAAGATGGGGATAAGGGAAGGGTGGGATGTTAGGAGGGAGGGCAGACTGGTGATAGGGGTAATTAGAATGCTCAGCATTTTGGGGTGGGGGGAGGGGAGAAATGGGAAGAAAATTTGGAACCCAAAATTTTGTGGAAATGAATGCTGAAAACTCAAATAAATAAATTCAAATACAAAAAACAAAAGATCGCAGTATGAACACAGGACCTCTGGCTTAGTGCTCCCTCTATTATACTACTTCGCCTCCTTATAATAATTTAAAGGCACACTCACTATATCTTCAGGTGACACAAAGCTGGGAGGGAGAGCTAACACATTGGAGTCAGGAGAGTCAGGATCTGAAAAGGCCTTGACAGAAGACTGGGCTAAATCTAACAAGATGAATTTCAACAGAAATGTGAATGTAAAATTCAAAATCTTACACTTGGTTTCAACAAATCACCTTCACACTTGTGAAAACATAGTTAGACAGTCATTTGTGTGAAAGGAAAAAACTCTAGTAGTTATAATCAGCTGCACGCTCAACATGAGTCAGTTGCATGATGTGGCAGCCAAACAAGAGAGAGTCAAGGTGATTCTGGGCCACATCAAGACATAATAACTAGGAATAGAGAGATGATAGTCCTTCTGGACTCTGCCCTGGTCAGATCACTTGTGGATAGAGTTCAGGTCTGGGCACCACAACTTAAGAAGGACACTGAAAAGCTAAAAACACCCAGGGGAGAAAAACCAAAATAATAAAGACCCTTGAGTCTGTCATCTGAAGATCAACTAAAGAAACCAGGCATCTTTGGCCTGGACAAAAAAAAAGACTCAAAGAGGACAGGGGCCATCTACAAGTAGATGAAAGGCTGTCATGTGTAAAAGGAAGTGGATGTTTTCTCTTTCACACAAGAAGACAGAACAATGGGTGAAAACTATCAAGAGACAAATTTAGGTTTGACATCAGCAAGAAAATTCCTGACAATTGGACCTGTCCAGAAGTGGAAGGGGCTGCCTAACGAGGTAGTAGGTTCACCCTCATTGAACATCTTCCAAGCAGAGAGACTAGATAAACACTTTTCAGATGTGCTACATGGGTTTCCTTAAGGAACATGGGTTGGACTTGATGGCCAGTAAGTCATCTTTCCGCTCTAAAATTCTTGGCTGCAGTGACTATAATGAAACATACTTTTCTATCATAAAGGTGAGCACTCTTTGAGAGCAGAATATTGCACATAAAGTTACACTTGATCCTTCTATTATTTGTTTTTGATAAACTTTTTCTTTGTTACAAGGAAAGGTTCAACGAAAAATGAAGGGGAAATCTGGATATGACTCCATATGACATCATTAAAGTAATTTTTTAAATAAGAAAGGCTTGCAAAATCTCCATTACTCAATTAATATACAAATGTGGCTCTCATCATTAAAAAAAAAAAATACAAGTCATATAAAACCCATTTCACCTGGCCTCTTTGCTCTTCACATATCAGATATTTCCTCAGGAGTAAAGGGGCTAATAATTCTCAATCAACATTCCAAATAACCTGATGGTAACAAAAATTACACCTATGGATCACATTCGATCCTGACTACTATAATATGGTACACTCTTCACAAGGTTTCTTAGAATCATCTAAGAGTTTGAATATTTGACTGTGTCAGTTACAATTGAGTTTTGCATCACGGATATAAGATCAACTCCACACAGGACTGAGAAAGAAAGCCATTTCACTTCACTGTATCATCATTTCCTCAAGACACCTTGGGAATGACACTAGGTTATAAGTTTCCATGGACTGTTTTCAGGACCAACAAGCAAAACATTTGGAAAGCAATCTGAAAATGTAACAGCATTTTTAAAATACTGATATTAGTAAATGAATGTTATAGCTATACTTACTGGCAACATTACATTAAGCATTAATAGTCAAATATATTGTGGATATTTTTCAATGAAACATAAATTTAAGGTGAAAGCAATTCTTAGCTTTTTAATGAAATCAAATTTACACTCACCTCAACAATCAGCAGTATTTTTTAAAAGTCATGAGTATAAAATATTGCAGCAAAAGGATGAGACAACCAAAGCCTTCAAGTAATATTAACATAGTATGAGAGATCATACTGATTGAAGCAAAGAATTCTCATGTCAAATCTTATATTTTTAATTTCCCAACTTCAGACTATTATCTTAAAAGAAAAAAAAAGATGTGGAACCACTCTCAAGAGCTAGTACATAATTCAAGTATTTTTTTTAACCTGATTTTTTTTTTCCTCTAGAAAGATGCAGGTAATTAATGCAAAACCAATTTTTAAAGGTCTGGTATTTGATGTAACAGATTTGTTTACATCAATTTATGTACAGGCTTGGTATAAACACAGAAATATAGAAGGGGAGTTTCTTTGTGTAATTCTGAGTCATTCCTATGTGTGGGTTTCTTATCATTTGAAAGAAAACTGTAATTTTATGTAACAAAAATATGAACACAAACAGCTGGATATGTAAATTAGCATTATTCAAAGCAAAGAATGGTCGTGCCATAAAAGACCAAAAAAAAAAACCAAACCCCAATCCTTCATTGCATAAAAATTTATAAACAAATATAATTTATTGTAGAATATAAGAAAAGCAGACTGGTATAATGAATAGAGAATAGGCCTCGAATGAAGGAAGACCTGGATCCAAGTCCTGTCTCTGACACATGTTGGCTGTGTGACTCCAGAAAAGTCACTGAATCTTTCAGTGCTCAAAGGAACTCTCTTAGATGAGAAAATGCAAAAAAGTGGCCATCCGCAATCTATACTGGTGGAGACTGTTTCCCCAACTAGGAGATCCTTATACTTCTAAAATCATGGGCTGAGAAGTTACATTTTTATTGGCTATCTGAAATTCTCTACCTCCACATGACTCCTGACTTCCCTGGACTCCCTCAGGTCTCTCTTAAGTTCCACCTTCTGCGAGAAGCCTTTCCTGGTTCCCTTTAAGGTTAATGCCTTCCCTCTGAGACTGCCTCCAATCTATCCTCTATATACCTTGTTTGTATGTAGCTGTTTGCCTTTTGTCTCCTCCATTAAACTGTGAGCTCATTGAGGACTGGAATTGTTCTTGCTTTTATTTCTATCCTGAGCACTTAGCACAGAACCTGGCACATTGTAGACATGTAATAAAAGCTTATTGAGTTGACTTGACTAGTCCTAATCCCTCTAAGCTCTATCATGGCAGGGACTATGTTGGGCTTTTTTGTCTTATTTTGGTTTAATCTTCATATCTCTAGCACTTAGCAGGGTAGAGTTGCTTAATAAATGTTTCCTGAATTAAATTACAGGAGTCAAAGGGATGGAAGAATAAATGAAAGGAAGATAAGTCCCATCTACGCTTTCAAGGGAAAATCCATCCACTTCTCACTCGTTAAAAAGAGCCACCATATCAAATGGAAAACAATGTATTCTCAGAGTCAATTACAAAATGAAGCTACAGACCAACTTTCCTTTTCCAAACCATTACCTCTAATATCACAGCTTAAATTCACTTTCCCTCCTCCAAAAACACATAAAATTTTCCTGGTCCAAGTAGGCTCTGACTTTTTGTTTTAAAATATGTCTAAACTCCTTGAGGACCTATATGGTTGTATTTTTATCTTTGTATTCTAGAGCCTTGGAACTACTGCCTACTGAACTGAGCTCAATCGAGTATTCTGTTCTTGGTGTCAATTTAAAATTACTACACATCCTTGTGAGGACTGCTGAATAACCCAATCCCTTATCTGAGCAAGAAAGGGGAAGCACCTCCTCCTAAACACTCTTTGATGTCCAGCTAGAATGAAACCCAGTCAATCCTGAGTGTGCAGGATGGTGGGAAAAGTGATCTTCCTGAACTATGAAAGACCAAAGAGAACAGGTGAAAACAGAAGACAGTCTTTCTACACACTGTACACTTCCACTGATGTATAGGAAAACATGAAAAGTTGTATAACCAAAAAAAAAAAAAACCAGTTTGCCTCACAAATTCATGGGTGGAACCTTAGACTCCAAGAAGGAGACTAATGTTGTTAGGATTTAAAAGGAATATGGAGGGAGCAGAGTTGAGCACAAAATTCTGAAAACAAAAATCTGTCAGTTCATTTTCCTTTAATATAGCTGTTCAAAAAATACTGAGTGCCTATTATGCAAGGTGTCAAATAGGATAAAAAATTACGACCCTCAGGGTACTTACAATCAAGTAGGAGCCAGCAATATATTCAGGCTACCTATTAGCCCCCAAAATCCCACAGGAAGTAGTACCCTCCCTGCACACATGCATGCACACACACTCATGCAGGTGAGAACACACTTTCCAGCCCATTCTGAGGATGGCAATCACATCACTACTCAGTAACACAATTGCTCCATTACTTCGTGGTTGACTACTACATGTATCAATTCATTCCAGTGACCAGGAACACTCCCCTCCCTGGCCACCACCCACCTTGTAAGGTTGTCTTCTCCTATTAGAATGAGGGCTCCTCTGGAGAAGGAACTGTCTTCCTTTTTGCACATGCATCCCAACATTAGCACAGGGCCTGGCACATAGTGAGCATTTCATAAGTGCTTTTTCACTCACTTACTCAAACATAAAACATGAACACAAGCATCCTTAAGAGAAGGCAGTAATGAGTGTCAAATGGGTTGTACAACTTGAATGTTATGGGATTGCAAAGGAAGTAAATAGAGCTTGCTGCTGTCGCTACTGAGGAGGAATTCAAGGAAGAAGCAGTTGATTTATGATACTTGGTGCACAAATGTCTGTTGAGTCACCTGGACTGGGGGTAGTGATCACACTAAGACATTAGAACAGCTTTGCTTCACACTCAGACCAATCCAGAAACCTGGGCTTTGTGCCTGTTCCTCTTTATATTCTCACTGCTTTGCTGTACAAAATAATTCATTTTACATTTATTTAAATTTAAATGTTTTTAATTTAATTTCTCACGAGGAAGGTGGTGAAGTATAAGCATTCCCATTTTACAGATGATGAAATTAAGGTACAGAGAGATATGTTAAGTGACTTGCCCAGGTTCGCACACTGGGTAGATTTCAGAATTATGAATCCAACCCAGGTTTCATGAGATGAATTGTGTTCTCTCCACCACAGAACCCCATGTCCCACTCAAGGATCACCTTAGCGTGGCTCAGGAAAAGCTTTTTAGAAGGAAATGATTTTTTAAGTTGATCCTCAAGGAAATGACATAGCTAGATCAGCACAAAAAAGGGGCAAAGGAGGATTTATGCACGAAAGAATACTCAACATTTAACTGTAATATAATAAGTATTCCTTTAACTGCCACCCTTTTGTAACTAATTCTGTTTCCTGCTCGACTGAGTATTTCTCCTATGACCTGGAGATATATTAAAATAATAACAATTTATAGAAGGCTTGAAGGCTTTTAAAAATACATACAATATTCTTTGAACCTCAATGCTTAATAAACAAATCCTTAATAAATGCTTCTTCCAGAAGGTGGGATTTTAGCTGAGATATGAAGAAAGCCAGGAGGCAGAAGTAAAGACCAACAGAATTCTAGACAGCTGGTGAAAATATACAGATGAAGCCTGACAGCCAAGTGCAGAAACTCCCTCTACCAACAATTCAATGCTTGTTGAATTGAATTAAATCATTCAGCCGTTTTCAGTCATGTCTGACTGTTTGTGACTCCATTTGGGGCTTTCTTGGCAGGGATACGTTAGTGGTGGTTTGTCATTTCCTTCTCCAGCTCATTTTTACAGATGAGGAGCTGAGGCAAACAGAGTTAAGTGACTTGTCCAGGACCATACATCTAGGAAGTGTCTGAGAGGAGATGAGTCTTTCTCACTCCCGGCCCAGCATTCTATCCACTGCACCATCAAGCTACCCAGAATTGTCAAGTAGTGCCTACATAATAAGACATCATAACAGAACATTAACCAGAATGATCAGTACTGTATAATATGTAGTTCTGTGTTACATCTAAAGTTCATCCTTCATCTACCAAAAAGGTAGCCTGGTGAAATAAAGATAACATTGGACATGGAGTCAGCAGGGCCTGGGTTCAAGTTCTACCTCAGATACTTACTAGTTGTGTGATCATGCACAAGACACTTTAACCTCAGCGTGCCTCAGTCTCCTCATCTGTAAAATGTAGTTGAATTCAAAAAACCTGTAAGGTTCCTTCCAGCTCTAAAGCTATCACCCTATGCTCCTTTTCATGAGTCATTTTACAACAAGGCTTAGAAAGTAAAACATGGGGCCCTTGTGAAAAAGGACTAATTCATGTTTGTCTTTGTATCTACAATGCCTACTACCGTACCTAGGACATAATTAATAACTTCATTAATAAATACTGGAATCTGAAGTACTGCAGTTCTCTTTGCCAAGACACTTAAAAACTTCCTTCAAACTAAAATAAAAACTGGAGTTATATAACTTTTCTGTTAAGGACCATAAGGGCAGGTATCATTCCATCCTGGCCTAGGGCCCTTCAAATCCTTGTTGATGATGATGAGGCTAGCCAAAGGGTTCCCTGACTCTAAAAAAGGCTGACGCACAATTTCTCCTATCTAGAATACAAATGTTTCGGTGGTCCTGAGGCTGGGGTCCAAACTGAAGAAATTAAGTCATGCTAGATTTTTAAAAGCTGCCTGATTAGAAGAGCTGTCACAGTGTCTGAATTGACCTTCAACTAATTTAGATTTTGATCTCTCATCTACATAAAAGGAATACAAAGATAATTTGAACACACCTGCCTTGTGCATTAAACAAACTCTCCAGTCCCTTTCTCTCAAGTGCCAAGTAGAAAAGACAAAAAGTTTCAAAACAAAAAACCTGGAAAAGATCCTTACGGATCCTCAGAATGACTAGTGCTTACTTCAAATGAAATCAGAATCAATTAATGTTATATTCCCTTTAATGACTCATAGAGATGCCTTAAAAATCTGAGTGATGAGGTTGATGGAATAATCTCCAACATGAGAATAGCTGAAGCACCTGATGGGGCCAGCCCATAAAATGGAATAAGTGAGATTAGATGCCCCAAAATTGATGATAAAGGACATTCAGTGGTTTTACCCAGAGTTAATGTGCAAGTCTGTGAACTTTTTCTATTTGATGCAATAAATTTCATTAGTATGCTCAGATCTAGCTCACTTAATTATCTTAAGAACTTCATTTAATATTTTATCTCTCTGCCTGAGTGTCTGGGAGCTTCTGAAATTCAATACATCATACTGTAAATCTAGATGAAGAGGGTAATTTACATTGTTTATACGTAGCTGAAGGAGAAAGAATGAGTTATTTCCTTAGGACTTGTCTAAACCAAAGGGCTACTCAACGTTTGGGTTTTGTTTGTCAGTTGTATCGTGTAACTTCTGAATCAGAAACTCTACAGATATATCATTGTGGCTAGATAGGAAGAGGTCAGAACAGATACAGTCATTATATCTGTCATCCAGCTACTGAAATTTGAGGTCAAATTTAAGGTCTTTATGTATATCCAGTGGTTGACAAAAAATAGTTGCTTAATAAATGCTAGATTTCTTGAAATCTTGAACTCCAAGTATCTATTCTAATTATTTTATTGCATCGAAATTGTTACATAGATTACTACTTGATATCAAATAAACTTCCACTGGAACATGAATATACATACATATGTATATATTCATTTTCCTTTCTTACAAGGCAAATGTTTGCCATATGTGTGTATACATATATATACACACACATGCATGTGTGTACATGTATGTGTGTGTACAGATATAATATCTAACATATATTTCTTTTAAATGCAAACATATGCCTTGCTAGAGAGGTAGCAGGGCTTATAGATGAGTTGATAAAGGTAAACTCAGCAACACCCTGGTTAAATTCTGCCTCCGATTCATATAAGCTCTGTGACTACAAGCGAATCACCATACCTCTCTTAGCTTCCTTGTGCACAAAATGAGTATCATAAAACCTGTAGCACCTATCTCACTGTGTCATTGTAAGACTCAATGCTCTTTAAAAACCTTAAAGCACCATGTAAATGTCAGTTTTTATTGTTATGTCATTTTCATCCGTTTTCATGAAGTTCAAATAGAAATGATCCTGGGACAAGTCACTAGCTTCCTAATATCATTTTATATTTAATGATCAACAAAGTGCTGTACAGGTGGGAAGACCTGTAATTAAATAAAATTATTGGGATATAACTTCATCTTATGTAAGTACACTCAAGGTATCTTCAGGGCAATTCAAATAGCAGAATGGACAACAGGGACAATATGTAACTAAGCCTGTTCCCAACGCAATTTTGAATTTTTTTTTCTGCTGGGTCTTTATGTGAGGTCCCTTTAAGGTCCTAAGGTACTGCCCTTTCTTATGGAACAGTTTGCTGCTAAGTTAAGGCTGTGTTGCTTAGCAAGTCCTATGAGTTATAGTTATTCTTTGACTCATAACTCTGAGAAAATTAATTTCATCTTACATGCTACAAGCTACAGTTATGTGGATGATTATGAAACAAATTTAATTCATCTGATTACAGCCAAAAGATGATAACTTGGTTGCTAACCATATGGTATGGCAGGGTCATTCACAGAGAGGACACTTAGAACCCAGAAAGAGAAGAGATAAAGGAAGCAAAGAACTGATTTCACAACTGCATCTGCTAAAGCATGAAACTAGAAGTGATGTATACTGAAGATACTGTTAAGAAATAACTCTGATCACGCAGAGAAATAAACAGTTTGCAAGCAGAGAATCAAAGTTGCACAGTGTATCAATTAGTTTGACTAAGATGTCATGGCCCATGAGGTGTTAGACAAGAACAGTAAGTTCTGCATAGTGGTGGAAACATCTGATCAACATAGAAACTATGGTCATTGGGAATCTTTTGTGGATAGTTCTAGAGAAAAAATACCAAAGTGTACAGTTTCAGAATTGTGAATTACTGCAAGAACATGCGCTTCCCTCATTCATGAATCTTCTTATTGGGTTTCTGCTAGTATGTGCCCACTCTTCCCAACAGATACCGAGCACTTTGGAAGGAGAGTGTAACCCAAGTTTATATGTGGTTTATGGAGAACTGATTATCCCAGCATTTTGAGTGTCTGCTATGTTTTGGTTTTTTTTACCTTATTGTTAAGAAATAAATGAATAAACCCACAGAATATATGTGCAACATGAGGTTAAACAGTGTGGGTGGCCACCTCACACAACCACTATATATTTTTAAAGTTTTTTTGTTCTGTGTGGCTTGGAGATTAAAGATAGGTATTGTGGTGAGATCTATCTAAAGTGGCATTCTTAAATTTTACAGATCAATGTTATTTCTTAGCAAAGGTGATTAACAGTTTAGACTGTGATAATAATTTGGGTCCAGTATAGTTTATTAAGTGATTTCAAAAAATAAATCTGAAGTCTATTTTTAGTGCAGAGATCAGTCATCTGTTAGTTTATAAAAGATAGCAAGCTTCCAGATGTATAATCCTGGTCAATAGGTGATATCTTGATAAGCATTCAGTAGGCACTTTATTTTTGCAACCTGCAAAATTTTGTAGAGTTTCAAACACGTTTTTTGCACAATGTAAACTGACCAACAAGTACAAGGCTTTTTTTAAGGCTACTCTATCTATAGTTTCAGGTGGTGATGACCTAGCTTTGAATTGACAAATTCCTCCATTTCTATAAACAAATCAGCATTTAGGCACTTGTTCAGCTCTTCTTGGTCAACATGCTGTTGGCTGAGTTCATGCGAATGTTTCCCATAGAGGACCCTGGTGTATCACTCAGAGGTGATATGCTAGGTGGCATAGTAAATAGACAGAGTGTTGGACCTAGAGTCAGGAAGACCTGAGTTCAAATTCAACCTCATATACTTACATGTCTATGTGAACCCGTCACTTAAGTGACAAGTCACTTAACTCCTATCTACTAAATTTCCTCAACTGTAAAACAGGGATAATAACAGCAACTATCTCACAGGGTTGTTGTGAAGAGAAACGAGATCATATTTACAAAATACTTAGCACGGTGCCTAGCACATAGTAGATTCTTCACAGGGGCTTATTCCTTTCCATTCTTGCATCTGTTATTTCATAGACTCCTTATGAAGATGAAACAGTTTTGCTTACTTTCAACAAATCCAATGGCATACACCTACTGTCAGTCTTACTATTATTTATTCTAAAAGAATTTTTATAAGCATTGAAGCTATTTTGTGTTCTGAGAAGTTCTTGTATTTTGAGAACCTGTACTCTGAGAACTATCAATCTTTTATCCCCTTTTTAAAGAAGTATTCATTTTTCCATGGCTGACTTACGATGATAGGTCTGATGTATTATTAATTTTGTGTAAGTTTCCATACTTTTCAAATGTGCTATGGTTCATCTAGAAGTTCCAAAAGGATACATTAAGACAGCATTGTACTAAAATAAACTGTTGTAACTATGTTCTTCCCATTTTGATTTCAGAATGTCAACAAGACTCTTCACGTATACACCCACAGCTTCCTCCTTGAGAATTTATGGTCATTGTCTTGTATAGAAGGCGACCAAGGTTTTTATAATTATTACCTTCAGTCATTGGTCTAATTAACCTTTGAATTCAGCCTCAAAGTCTTCAGTCTCATCATTAGCACACATTAAGTATTTTACATTTATTGAGTCCAAATCACATTTTCTTTTCACTAAGGAAAAATGCCACAAGATGGAAAAGCTGTTGGTGATGTGGGGGTCATCCATGTATGTCAAGTGATCAGTATGTTTGAGTTTGAGTTGCTCCTTAAAACTGAAGTCATATTCAGTTCCATTTGGGAGAGAAGATAAAAATATTTCAGAACAGACAGAACCATAAGGGGTTTAAACTGTCTCCCTGAGAGGTGTCACATCTTGTATCGATTCTTCTTGAAATTCTTATTATAGCAACATGTTTTAGAGAGCAATTTTACACATAGTCGTCAAACACTCTAGCAATTTCACCATACTTGGACTTATCTTACATATGAATAAGCCATGAGTGCAGAACTGAGTCAAAGGCTTTGATTTATAGAATAAAGGCAGAATAAATTTCATAGCACTTTTAGATGGATTGTTCAATAATGAATCAATAATGTTATTCTTTATGCCCCTGGAATTTTTTTAGAACATTTGTTTAGCTCTTTGACTAATATAAATGTTTTCTTATAAGTGTATGGGTGTGATACAAGCTGTGTATGTTTTATAGAAAGTATATAAATTGGACTATAGATCAACAACAACAATAATAATAATTAGCATTTATATAGCACTTAAAGGTTTGCAAAGTGCTTTACAAATATTTGTTCATTCTATACCCTATTCAAAGTCATTGGTATTCTTATATTTTGGCAAGACATAGTTGATACATTTTGTTAAAAAAAAAAAAGATAAGTTCAGGCTGGCATCAGAAAGGAAGATTATAAAAACATAAAAGATTATGTTTTGCTAGAAATTCATGCACCACTTTAAGTTAACTCCATTCTGTTTTGCAAATAAGTGAGATTTTTCCATCACCTTCTTTAATGTAAGCATTGTCAAGTATGATGGCAATCAATTAATGAATCAAGAAGTATTTATTAAACATTTACCATGTATTGGGCAAGGTGCTATAATGCAGTTACAAAATAAAAACACAATCCCTTCTCTCAAGAACCTTACATTCAATCAGGAGAAACAGCATGTACAAATATAAATACATACAGAATAAAGGTATCTGCGAGAAAAACAAGGAAGTTAAGTCCAAAGCATCTTCAGAGGAGGTATACCAGCAATTGGAGGAATCAGGGAAAAATTCATGTAGAAGGTGGTACCTGAGTTGCATCATGAAGAGAGGGATTCTATGAAAAGAAAGGAAGGAGCGGAAACATTTTGTGTATGGAGGATTACCAGTATAAAGGCAGAGAAACAATTGATAGAGTGTCATTTGGGAGGAACAGAGAGGATTGTAGTAGTATTAACATTATATAAAGATTTATGCTGCATGTTTGATCCACACTGAACTTTCCTTGAATTAATTTGTGACCAGAAATTTTCCACCTCCTCCTTTAGTCATTCCCTCTCTCCTCTGATTTCTTTTTCTTCACAAGCTTCCAAAGTATAGTTTTTGAGGGATGTTGAATTACTTTGTTTTCTGATTCTGATTTCTGATTTGCTTTGATTCCTATCAACTTAACTTCTATCACCTTTTGCCTTTCACTTTGGTTCTAGTAGAAATCAATTTCTGAAATCCTCTTTTGGTATAGTTGGTATACTGGTTGGCTTCATGCCATCAAATTCAAAAGTAGCTTCTTTAAAATTCCAGTCTAAGTATTCTCATCACTTTTTTTCAAAAATCAGTCAAGACACTGGCATTGCTTTTTGCCATGTTTCACTATTAGTTAGCATTTCTGGAGTGTGTTAAGTACAGATTTTTTAATGCCTTAAAGTTCTTCAGCCTTTCCCTCTGCCAATTTAAATAGCTACTTAATTTTTCCTTTTATTTCCACTTATTTGGGTTTGTTTCTTAGATGAATCATTCTGCTTTAATGTGGAATAATACATTGCTGCACAACTCAAAGCAGTGGATATCATGGCCAAAAAGGAGTATCAAGTCCATACCCACAACTGGTGAGATCTGTTTCCAATTTTGTTATAATATACTCCGGGGCTGGGAGGTGAGGGATGGGGAAGAGGACAGAGTATAAAAGCAGTCATATCTTCAGTCCAGTTCACATGTGTTCATGGTTTTGCCAGTGTTAGTGTTAAATAGCATTTGCACCAAAGGATTTCCAACAGATAGTAAGACAGACAGAAGGGGGAAGGGGGAAGAGGAAGGAGGGAAGGAAGTTAGGAGGGAAAAGGAGATTTTTATAAAGCACTGTGTGCTAGGCACTGTCCCAAGCACTGGGGATACATATAAACAAGCAACATAGTCTGTACTATCAAAAAGTCAACATTCCAACAGGGGAAGGCAACACATAAAGAGGAAGTGGAGAGGCAGAGTGGGGGTGGAGAAAGGAAGGGCACCGGCATAGGGACAAAGCAGTTGACTAGGAAGAAGAGGGGGAAAATTCTGGAGAGTTGAATGGTAAATGGAGTGAGGCAGGGCTGGAGCCCTGTAGCAGCAAGCCCCCTGACATCCAGGATGGCCTGCTAGCACAGGTTCTTAGATCTACTTTTCTAAAAGGAAAGCAACTTTTCGGGAGTCAACAATCTTCTTTAATCACATATACCAACAGAGGAAATACAAGCAGAGAAATAAAGACCAACAGACAGGGCTTCTAACTGTCTGATCACAAGCAACACACACACACACACATCACAGATCAACAGACAGATCCAACTGACTATAGACAATATATACATGGTTACCAGAGACAGAAGCACCAACATCTGGGTTTTCAAAGCTGGGGGAGGTGGGAAGTTCCTTAGCTGCTACCCAGCCTCATCTGGTACATGAACCTTCTTCCAAAGAATAATCTGCCAAAGCAAAACCTCACCTCAGAGTATATATATACTTTTCAGAGCTGGAAGGCACAACCCTCGTGACCCAGTGCCTCATTAGCAATTAAAAAAAGGTGTGGGCCTTCCTACAAAGCAAGCCTCCCTTAATCAAGCTTCTCTTAATAGGCTCTACCAGAGGCCCATTAATGGATGGAGATCTTTTAACTCCCATTAACATTACAGGTTCCTCCTGAAACAGTACCTTGAAGCAGCAATAAGTACTCAGGAGAGTAACCTGAGTTACTCTCCTGTAAACCTCAGGACAGTGGTTTCTCCAGAGTGAGGCAGGGGTATTTCTGATTTGTTCCTGTGTATCTTGTCCCTTTAGGATCTCAGAGCATGAAAGAACGCCACTCTGCTGTTCTCCATGTCACAATGATTCAAGGTAGCAAGGAAGAGACTCTTGTTAGATTGTTAGACTGACAGTGGTGGTTACACCACACTGGCCACAGGCTTTGGCTGTTGTTGATCAGACAGTTGGAAGCCCTGTCTGTTGGTCTTTATTTCTCTGCTTGTATTTCCTCTGTTGGTATATGTGATTAAAGAAGTTTGTTGACTCCTGAAAAGTTGCTTTCCTTTTAGAAAAGCAGATCTAAGAACCTGTGCTAGCAGGCCATCCTGGATGTCAGGGGGCTTGCTGCTACAGGGCTCCAGCCCTGCCTCACTCCATTTACCATTCAACTCTCCAGAATTTTCCCCCTTCTCTTCCTAGTCAACTGCTTTGTCCCTATGCTGGTGCCCTTCCTTTCTCCACCCCCACTCTGCCTCTCCACTTCCTCTTTATGTGTTGCCTTCCCCTGTTGGAATGTTGACTTTTTGATAGTACAGACTATGTTGCTTGTTTATATGTATCCCCAGTGCTTAGGACAGTGCCTAGCACACAGATGTAGTAAAGGGACTGAATTCATGTATGTTTATTTTGAAACACTGATGACATATGGTGGAATACTATTATATCAATCATGTGCGGGAGGAAATAGTCTTGTTAATTAGACATATTAAACAGTGAAAAAGCATATAACACTATATCACCTTGTATAAATCACCTGGCATTTCAAAAACTATTCAAATTTGTTTAGCCTTTCTAATAAGAGGTGTTTAGGGAAATCTAAACATCTCACTTTTTACAGGATTAAGCCTAGCTTAGCCCACACTCAAAAGCAAAATTCTTTAGGAAACTGAAGGCTGAACCTTCCTCATTCAAAAGTGAAATTCCATTGTCAGGAAAATCACTAATATCCCCAACTATCAGGGGAATAGGTCTCATTCCTATTGCAGGATCTGCTGAAGTGAAACTGCTTCTTTAGTTGCTAGGAAACAACCAACTCATTATATGCCATTATCAGCACCCTAGAGAAGGAAACTGGCATCTGCCTCACATTTGGGGATATTGGAGATTGAAGTAATAGCACCACAATGGCTGCCAAAAATCCTTGGTCTCCCAGGGTTTGCTTTGTGACTACAGCAGGTGCTGACATCAGCCCTGTCTTTGAAGTTTTCATTCCTGTAGCTTTTTTCAAACAAGTGAAGAGATTTCTCCCCAAATTCCACACTTTCAAATCCAAACCTCCACATTTCAGCTCAGTTATTTCTCTGGCAAATCTAATGGACGTTGGGAAGGACTGCTTGAGGCTGAAAGATTAAAAGAGTTGTTGATCAGATGGAATTTATGGGATCTTTATGTCAATAATTACTAAAAATAATGCTCAAGGTGAAAGGTAACAGCAAACATAAAAAGATCAGTAAGAAAACAAGGCACACAAGTTGCCAAACACAAGCATGAATGACTCTGTTACCCTTTATTTAACTGGCTATTAAACATGTAACCTTACAGTTTTATTCTGTGACCAATGAAATGGGATGTTGGAGATACTCTCATACTTGCAATATCACTGAATCCAAGCATAATAACAACTAACATTTACATGACGCTTTAAAGTTTACAATGTGCTTTATATATGTTACCTTACTAGCTCCTAACAACAACCCTATGATATAAAAGCTAAAGGTATTATGATGACAGTGGTGGTGATGAGGAGGAGAAGGAGGAGGAAAATCAATAATGGCTGCCTTTCTTCATGTAATAAATGCCTTTTTTAACAGATCATTTTCTACTAAAATAGAATAACTGAATACTGACAGAATGAATTTTAAGGGATCCTAGGATCACTGCTTCTGAGGCCTGAAATGTAATCTGTCCTCTAGCTGAGAATCTCAAGGCCTGGAAAGACAACTGAAGACATAGCTTCCACCTTCCTTAATGCCTTCATTCAATGAGTTTTATTAAACCTGAGGCAATATTCCATATACACACTTTTAACTATGAGACCATATATATTTGGCAAAACTCAGGTGGATGATATACTTATGTGTCTGCAACAAAGTTTTAGGAACCTACAACGTGTAGTGTTGGCCTTATCTTCGACATAATTCAAAGATCTGCATAGGCAGACTTGAATTCAAAGGTTACATATTAGGACTCAAGAGAGACTACTGGAAATCCTGTGGAAAAACTAAGAGACTAGAGCTAGGACTTAATAGGGAAACAACCACAAATGGCTTTGGTTTGTGAAAAAGGTCAGCACATGCTACCCCAAAGAGATCACAGGAAGGGGAAAAGAACTCACATGTGCAAAAATACTTACAGTAGAAGTCAAAGAATTAGAAACTAATGGGGTTCTTATCAGTTGAGGACTAGCTGAACAAATTTTGGTATATGAATGTAATGGAATACTACTGTACTATAATAAATGATGAAAACAATAGTTTAAAAGAAACCTGGGAAGACATCTACAAACTGATGCAGAGTGAAGTAAGAAAAGCAGAGAGAGAAGAATCATTTAGGCAGCAACATTGTAAACTGTGAGAAACTTAAGAATTCTGATCAATGGCCAACTGTGATTCCAGAAGACTAACGGTGAACTTTGCTGCCCATCTGCTGACAAAGAGATGATAGATTCAAGATGCAGAATGAGACATACATTTTTGGAAATTAACAATGTTGGAATTTATTTTGACTATGTATCTTTGTTCCAAAGATTTCGTTTTTCTTTTCTCTTTTAAGTTGGGAAGGAAGAGTGGGGAAGAGATAAAACAAATGCATGTTAATTGAAAAATAAAATTTTAAATTGAAAAAAAAGAAGGGTCAATAAATTTAGAGTCTAGCCTGTCAATCAGAGGAATGCAAATGCCCCAAGGAAATCCTGAGGCCCTGGTACTCCCAGGTCATTGAGCTTGTGAGGTGACTACCTGGAATATGATTGTCCTAATAGAGACTGTATGTGCCAGGCTTTCCTAATTACCAGTTTCCCTTAAGGGTAGAAAGCAATGACCATCAAACTGAATAGGTGTCACCCAGCATCAGTAAATAAGCACTACATAGAGGGTATGGCATTTGAGCTGTCCTCTGGAAAATAGAACTGGATAGGCAGAACTGAGTAAGAGGGGTATTACAGGAAGAGAGGACAGCACAAGCAAAGGCAGAGAGATGGAACAGTTACAGGGTCTGTTTGATCCATCTCATACTGCATTTTCCCTAACAGGGCATTCCTCCCCCCTGACCTCCAACCAATTTTACTCATCCTAATATTTCACATCTTTCTTTCCTAAATAAACCTTTTCCCCCTTGTTGTTTCCTCCCAAATTCTTTCCAGTGCAGGTAGGCTCCATGCTGCCCCAGACTGTATCTCTAAAAGCTCCCTCTACATTTTCCTATACAAACCATTCTCCCTGAGTCACACTGTGAGAAAATTTCTCTTTGCTTCTTACCCCATCATTTTAACAGAAACTGGTTTTCCCCACTACCACCCCAACAACCTTGTGCCTTTACATGCCCGCTCCCAAAGAGACCTCACTTTTCCCACATTCCCTGACTCAGTGAAAGAACAGAAAAGGTAGATCTGTTCCTCTCTCACTAATGGCACTTCCAGGACATTGATTCATTGCCATCACGCCACTTCCCATTTTAAGTCCATGCCAATTTATACTAGCTTTTTCAAACCGCCACCATCATCCACTTCTGCCTCCAGGTCTATCATGACAAGAACAGATATAATGTAACAAATGTTTGTTGATTGATTGATTGATGTCATTCCTTAAGGACTCCAGAATCTGATGGACAGTTTTCCTTTTTACTACAACTTCAGTAACTTCCACTTGGCTATCACATAGCACCACTTCACCTTCAAAATCCTGAGCTTAGTACTCTTTCTGCAACTACAATGTCCTTACCTGTCATTTTTCCTATTCCCCACTAATACAACTAACTTTTCTAGGCTTGTCTGTGCCACTGGCACTTCAATCAATTCATTAGCTCCTTTTTGGCTAAACTTGATTCTTGGACAAGAATGACTACATGGCTATCTACTTCAATGATTCATTCCTCCTCCTCCCCCTTTCCCATTCTCCTCCTCTTTCCCCCCTCTCCCTCTTCCTCCCTCTCTCCTTATCTTCACCTTTTGGTTTCCTTCAAGCTTCAGCTAAACCCTACTTTCTATAAGAAGCCTTTCCCAATCCCCCTTAATGCTGCTGCCTTCTCTCTGAAACTATCCCCAATTTATTCTGTATACATTTTTTTGTACATAGTTATTTACATGACATAACCCTCTCCCATCATATAGTGAGCTCCCTGAAGGCAAGGACAGTTTCTGCCTTTCTTTGTATCACCAGTACTTAACACAGTACCTGGAATATAGTAGGCGCTTAGTAAAGGTTTGTTCTGTGGTTGTTCAGTCTTTTCAGTCATGTCTGACTCTTCATGACACCATTTGGGGTTTTTTTGGCAAAGACACTGGAGTGGTTTGCCTTTTCCTCCTCCAGCTCATTTTACAGATGAAGAAAGTAAGGCAAACGGGGTGAAGTGACTTGCCCAGGGTCACACAGCTAGTAAGTGTCTGAAGCCAGATTTCAATTCAGGGTGATGAGTCTTCTTGACTCCAGGCCCAGCACTCTATCTATTGAACCACCTAGCTGCCCCAAATGTTTGCTCATTTCACTTTAATTCACTAATACCCTACATTTCTCTGTTCTTTAACTTTCCACTGTACTAAATCTCAGCCTTCTATCAGCCAGCCCTTTTCTTGGTTTCATCTGTTTCTACTTCCAGGCTTTCGAGGTTGCTGAAGAAAATTACAAAACTGGGCTTGGATCAACTGGCACACCTTTAGCTGACTTCAAGTGGCTCCTCACCCAACATTCTTTTCATTCATTTCTCTTTTATCCCTTAGCAAACTCCCCATAACAGCTGTTCTGAACCTCCTCTACATTTTCAAACCTCTAATCCCGTTGCAGCTTCCCTTACTCTTGGCAGCTCAACTTGCCTCTGCTATACTGAAAACATCTTGAGCATGTGGCAGGAGCTCCATCATCTACCTTCACTTCTGCTTTAAAGCATTCTTTCTATACTTGTTTCCTTTCTTTCTTCCAACCTCAACAGAAGAAATGCCTCTTCCCCTTTCTAATAATAGAATAACCTTTGCCCTTGATCACCTTTCCTCCACCTTCCTATAGGATTTTGCTCCTACAATTATCCCTTCACTCTCTAGTATTTCCCATCTCTCCCTTTTCTTATTCTCCCTTCTGCCTAAAAACATTCACAAATGTCTGTTTAGGAAAAGAAATCATTAGATCCTACAGTCAAGGTCCTGAAAACATCATTAGATTCCTTTCAAACAAAAGATCCTGCTTCTTCCCTTCTTACCTGACTTTCTAAACAAATGATTTCTACACACTGTCTTCATTTCTTCATGCCATCCTTTAATCCCTCTGATCTGACTTCTGCCTTCACCTTTCTAATGCAGCTGTACTCTCAAAAATTACCAATAGTCACATCAACCCTAAGTTTACTATGTTTTCTCAATCCTTATTCTCACTTCTCTGTAGCACTGATCATCTCTCCTCAAAACTCCTTCCTCAGATGCAGTAATGCTACACTATCCTCATTCTTCTACCTTTCTAATGAATCCTGGTTTTTCTTCTCTTCTGGCTCCTTTTAATTATCTTACCCTTTAATTACAGGGGTTTCCTAGGCCTTGACCTTCCTGTCATATATTTTCTCCTTTGGCGCACTATAGTTAAGTAACCCACTATTTATTAAAGGCTTACAATGTATGGGTACTGTGGTAAGCACTGGGGGTACAAATAAAAGCAAGAGGAAATCTGCTCCCATGGGGCTTCCATTCTAATAAGAGAAGAGAACACAAAGAAGGGAGAAGGTCCTCATGTGGAGCCTGGTGGTGAATCTGAGGGAATCAGAGGCAGAATGGAATGAAGGGGAGCTGGCCTCTGTCCTTCCTAAAAGCGAAGGTTCCATGAGGAACTCACCCATTGGAGAAGGGAGCTGCAGGGGTGGAGAGAGGTTCCATGGTGACTCTCTAAAGAATTTAACTATCATCTGAAGGTGGTTGACTTCAAAGTTCTATTTTCCACCCCAGCAATATCTCCCATTCTCCATTAGACATATACCTCTGGGTGTACATCCAACAGCCCAAACTCAAACGAGTCCAAAACCAACCTTATCACCTTAGCTCCTATTTCCAGCTCCCATACATCAATCAAGGTTACTATCATTCTCCCAGTTACAAGGTGTGAAATGGCAAAGTCATCTTCACCTCTCCCTTTCCTTTGCATCTCACATTTCCTTAGTCACCAACTTCTTAATAACAGCACCTGATTTTTTCCCTTTCTTTCTATTGCAATTGTCACTACCCTCATTCTGCCCTTGTTGCCTCACATATGAATTACTAAAGCAGAACTTTAAGTGGTCTCCCTAATTTCTATCTTGAAGACCTCCATTCATTTCCATATAGTGACACCAATCTTCCTAAACAATGCTTATATCGTGTCAGCTCTTTACTCAAAGATTTTTAATAATTTCCCACTGATTACAGGTTTAAATCGAAGCCCTCTGGCCAAGCATTCAAGGTCCTCCCAGATCCGCTCTTTCCAACTTTCATTGTCTGTGCCGATCAGGACAGCTCACTCCCCATCCCACAAATATTGTTCTTTTCTCACCAAGGTTCTCCTCACGCTTCTCCCTGTCTAAAATGACACTGCTCCTTAATTCAACCTGCCTAGAAATCCTATATATCCTCCCACGGCCCAGCTCAACTTCCACCCCCACGAATATCCAACCATCTTACTCCTTTGCACTCCTATTTGCTTTTCCAAATCCTCCATTTGGTATTTCGTTACCTTGTATCATTAAGGGGCAGCACAGGTAGTAGGCAGAGGGTAACCTTGGATTCAAGAAGTCCTAGATTCAAGTCCTACCACAGACACAGAGTTGGGTCACTAAATCTGTAAGTGCCTCCCCAAGAAAACTCTGTAAGTCTGTAATGTGGTGCTGATATGTATTAGCAGAAGGATTTTATACACCAGGAATTTCTTACTCCAATGAAAAAGTCCAAACTAAAACATTACATTGCTATTTTTTTAAACAGGTTTTTATTGATACTTTGTTTTGACAGCTCCTATATTTCCCTCTTTATTCATTCTTCTCTCCTCTACCACCCACAGATCTATCCCTTATAATCAAGAAGTTTTTTAAGAAGAGAAAAAAAATTAATAAAACTAATCAACACACTGAGAAACATCTGGCACTTAAGCAATGTTCCACGTCTGTGGCCACACTTTTGAGAACAGGGTTGGGGTGGAGGGGGGCGATTTTCCCAATCTCTTCCTTGGGACCAAGTCTTATATTATTACTTAACTTGATCTGTCTCCTCTCCTAGATAATTAAGTTCCTTAAGTTCAAGGATCCTCTCCATGCTTCTGTAACCCCATTAGTAAGTAGCAGAGAGCTATACATATGGAACATTCAATAAACATTGTTTTAGAGGAATGAATGAGGATTATGAGCAAAATGAATTATTCAGACTTTTTAAACTATCCTCATGTCTTCTGAGGGACTCTTACTGCAGCTGATTATAAAACTCCAAAATTAGGAGGTGAGGAAGCAAATATATGGGGTGGAGTAAAATGTATAAGTCAGTATCTACATATACTTTCACATCCAGGTCACATACCTATGCAGGATATACCTACTTGGTGGTTTGCAACCTGAGACAGATTTTTAATTTCAGAGTGAATTCACTCTGTGCTATCATTTAATGTATAGGAAGTTAACAAATTAATTTTTAAGTTATTCCATGGCAAACATCATTGGAAGCTTAAACCTACTGAAACATACACATAAAAACATACACAAGTGCAAATACCCAAATGGGGTTTATTCCTCAATACAACATAAAGGACATTTGGATTAGCCTTTTTCTGGCATAGCCACTTAACTGTTGCCCTCTTTACGTGTCTAATTAAAAGCTGACAAGATGAATACATATAATTCTACAGACGGACAGACAGAGACAGTGCCTTACCTCATTATGTAGCAATTTTAAGTAGCAGGCACTACAATATATGAGTTATTTTTGCTCAGAGAATTGCTGCTCAGCTCTTACAACACAAAACTGGCTACAATGTGATTAACAAGAACTCAGAGGAAGGCAAATTACTGTTACTGTATTAAATAGATTTTCTCTTATGCCTAGAGACTCCACCCCATTTCCACAATACTGCATAAAGTAAAAAAAAAAACATATGACTTTTTACTTATAGCCAATGGAGAAGATTAAATCATATAAAAATGAAATTTTGTCCTGGCGCCACCTAATTCACTCAGTCCATCCAGTGGATTCCTTTAAAAAAAAAAATCTCAGACCTGGATTCAAATTCCAGGTACTACTCCAATTAACAAGCAAATTAACTACATCCATGCCACTAACGGGATGGCAGCTGAAAGTGAATTTCTTACCTGTCTAATCAGTTTCTCTACAGCTGACATCACCATGAGCCCTCTCCAAACAACTGGTGCTGTCTCTTCTACCAGGAAACCCATAGACATACTAGAGCAGAAAATAAAAATAGAATTTTCAGAGATAAGAGAGAAAAACAAAATAGCCTGGAATGTAGCTTAAGGTAGGTAGGGAGAATATACTTACCAAGAGATGCCATAATTCAAAAGGGGTCTCATTAAGTTGCCTAAAATAGGGAAACAAATAACTATTTAGAAAATGGAGTCACTATTTCATTATAAATATGACAACATGTTTTCTTGTCAATAGCTATCAGGCTTAGCAGTGGAAATGACTCTCTGCCATTATGTCAGTAGGTATTTCTTTCTCCAGACTCATTCAGAATGGGGAGTCACTATTTTAATGACTTTTTTCTAATACTTATTCTTCAACTTCCCATTCATTAAATGCAGTTTTCAATAGTTCAAGCAAAACACAAGCATGTCACTTGTAGATTCCATTAGGCTTAACTTCTTAAAATATTTTGGAAATAGCATCCTTTTGCGTAGAAACAATTCATCAGCAACTTTATATTCAAGAAACTGCCTCAATACATAACTGTGCATAGTCAAAGCATTTTAGATTATGTATTTTGAATAACTCTCAAATCCTAATATTAATCTTTGTTTATTTAGAATAGAAAAGGAAGGATTCTGCATCATAATTCTCTCAAAAATGGTATATTCTTTCTTTTGTCTATATCTTCTCTCTTATCTTGAATTTTTAAAAAGCTTTTAAAGAGAGGAAAACCTTAGATTTTGTACTGAGGAAAATTAAAATTTCACCAATATAAAAAAATAGTATTGTGGGATATGATATAATATGGTACTGACCTCCTCAACCCTAACAAGAGAGTCAACTGAGATAATTGAAAAGTGCAGCTTCTTACGTTCAACAAACACAGGTTCATAAAAAAAGTTTTACCCCGATTGATAAATGATCAAAGGATATGAACAGACAATTTTCAGAGGAAGAAATTAAAGATATCTATAATCATATGAAAAAAATGCTCTAAATCACTTTTGATTAGAGAGATGCAACTCAAAACAACTCTGAGGTACGACATCACACCTATTAGATTGGCAAACGTGACAGAACAGGAAAATGATAAATGTTGGAGAGGATGTGGGAAAGTTGGAACACTAATTCATTGTTAGTGGAGCTGTGAACTCATCCAACCATTCTGGAAAGCAATTTGGAACTATGCCCAAAGGGCTACAAAAATGTGCCTTCCCTTTGACCCAGCAATATCGCTACTAGGACTGTATCCCCAAGAGATCATAAAAATGGGAAAGGGTCCCACATGTATAAAAATATTTATAGCAGCTCTCTTTGTAGTGGCCAAAAACTGGAAATCAAGGGGATGCCCATCAATTGGGGAATGGCTGAATAAATTATGGTATATGAATGTAATGGAATACTACTGCACCATAAGAAATGATGAACAAGAAGACTTCAGAGAGGCCTAGAAAGACTTATATGATCTGATGCTGAGTGAAAGGAGCAGAACCAGGAGAACTTTGTGCACAGCAACGACCACAGTGTGTGAGAGTTTTTTCTGGTAGACTTGGATCTTCACAGCAATGCAAGGACATAAAAAAAAAAATTCCCAATGGTCTTCTAAGGCAAAATGCCTTCCACATTCAGAGAAGAACTATGGAATTCAATCGCAGAATGTAGCAGATCATTTGTGTGTGTGTGTGTGTGTGTGTGTGTGTGTGTGTGTGTGTGTGTGTATTATGTTTTGGTTTGTTATATGATTTCTCCCATTTATTTTAGTTCTTCTACACAGCATGACTATAATGAAAATGTATTCAATAGGAACATATATATAGATCCTATATAGAATTGTATGCTGTCTTGGGGAGGGAGGGGGGTAAAGGAGGGTAGGGAGGGGGAAAAAATCCAAGTTTTATGGTAGTGATTGTAGAACATTAAAAATAAATAAAATGGGAAAAAATAAAAAAAAGTATTAAATTTGATATTTTAAACTTCAAATGTAGAGAACTGATAAAATAGCATATAAATTCATTTTGTGTAAACCAAGGCTTCAAACAAGGATAATGTTCTGGTTCAAAATTGCCCAGATTATAACATAAAACTGGATAGGTGGTCTTCTGGATTAGTCCAATAGGAGAGATATCCCGGAGAGATTATGCAGATGGTCAAAGAATAAACTAAGCCCAAAGTTGAATGGGGAAAACAATAGGTTGCATTACATTTCAGAAGTTACAAAACACTCATGATCTCAACGTACTCCTTAACATAATATTCTCTTGGTGATATTATATGGTTCTAAGTCAAAGAACCAAATCACTACTGAAGAATTAAAATTGTGGGTGACCCAAAGTCAATGGAAAGTTGGGCACAGTGGATATAAGTAGGCTTTACCACATTAACATCAATGACTTGTTCACAAATGGTACATAATGTCCAGAAAAGGAGATGGGTCCATCATGAAACCTGGACATACCAAAAGTTGTACTGGTATCAACAGTACACTAAACATCTAAATCTTTCACAAAGAATTTATGGAAGAGCATGGATAAAAATCACCCAGGATGACAAGGCATGGATGGATTAATATGAACCAATCAATGGCAGGACAACTCATTATTCATATCAAGAATTTAATGAAATACTCAAGTAACTTATTTTAGAAGCCACCTCCCTCTACTGGAAAAGCTCGATATGACAACAAAGTTCTTTTAAACATGCTTTCAAAATAGCAAAACAAAAGTTCGGGTCACAAAGGGCTAAATACAACTGAAATGACTGAATGACAAAAACAACAGTTAAAGGACAGAGAGAAGGTATCTCAAAATAGAGACAACATTCCTGAGCTTGAGGAGATGAAAGAAAAATAGAAGATGAATAGCACAGCAAACTCCAAATGCATATACAGCCTGAAAGGAATCATAAGAGAATGAAAACTCATTTGGGAAATATGACTGGGTAAAATACTTAACTCAATTAGGAATAGAAATGATCATAAAAGATAAAAAGACAACTTTTGAACAAAAATCAATGTAATTAGAAGAAGAGAAACTGTGAATTAGAGGGGAAATTAAACAACAAATATCTGACAAAGGTCTAATATCCAAGATACACATGGAATTGATACAATTCCATGTAAGCACAAAAGGCATCTCTCAAAAGATAAATGATCAAAAAAATGAAGTTCTCAAAAGAAGAAATGCAAACTACAACAAGTATATGAAAGAATGTCCCAAATCACTAATGATAAGAGACACAGAAATTAAAATTCTGAGATTTTTAACTCACACTCATTAGATTGGCAAAAATAATAAATGATGAAAATGGCAAATGTCAGAGGAGCAGCAGAAAGAAAAGCACACCGAGGCACTATAGGTGAAGCTATTAGTCCATTCATTTTCGAAAATAATATGGAATGACATTACAAAAGTCACTAAACTGGATACAACCTTTGACACAGTGATATCACTAATATCACTCCAAGGAAGTCAAAAACAGAGGGACATGTCCTATATATGCAAATATATTCAAATTTGTTAAATTCAACAAGCATTTATTGTTTAGGCACCTATTATGTTCCATACACTATTTGGCATTAGGGACAAAAAAACACAAATGAAAAATCCTTAACCTCAAGTAACTTCTATTTCAATGTGAGAAAAGCAATATGTTAAAAACAAAAAAATACAAAATATATATGAGAGAATATATAAAATAATTTCCAGGGAAATACTTTTTATAGTAACAAAGCTTTAGAAAGAAGCATGCATCCATCATTGAGGAATGGGTTGAAAAATGTGGTATATTAGTGTAACAAAATATTTTTATGCACTATGAAATGATTACTATAAAAAATTCAGAAATAATTGGGGAAATTTTATGTACAGATATAACATAAGTTGAGCGAATCCAGGAGTATAATGAATATTACAATAAAAATAATTTAAAGTAAAACAACAGTGAATGATTTCAGATTTTGATAAAAGTCAGCACTAATTATATGACTACAGAGTAGTCAAACATGCCTTTCATCTCTCATCAAAGAGGTGGTGGATTACAAGGGCATATATCTCCAGCCACAGTACATGCATTGGCTGGTTTTGTAAAACTACATTTCTTGTTCAAAAGTACTTCTTATTTCTGTAAAGGCCACTATTTTCCTTCCAGTCACTCAGGTTTGCAACTAACTTCAGAGTCATTCTTGACTCCTCACTCTCCTTCATTCCTACTTCCAATCAGTGCTAAATCTTGTTCACTCTGTCACTTCATCTCTCAAACCCTTTATTCTCTCCAGTCACCATTCTAATTTGGGCCCTCATTAACACTACCCTGGATCATAGCAAAAGTCTCACAATTGAATTTATTATCCTTGACTGCATATTTGTTACAAAGGTTTTTCTTTTCCCCAAATTAAGGAGGAAGAGAGAGAAATGGAAGGCTAGGAACATGGCGGCCAAAAAAACAGAAAAAGAAACATGAAACATGAAACATGAAAGAAAAGAGAATCATTAAGGCATTTTTAAATCCACAGTAGGGAACAGAAAGAAAAGCAGAAAGAAGAGCGGACAAATTAAAGAGCATTAAAAGTGACATTTTGAATTTTATATGGGTATATATATATATATATATATATATACACATATATTTTAAAGAAAAGCAAATTGTACATCATAGAGATTTGTAATTTCATATACAATCTTTTTCTATTCTACTGTGTATGTGGAAATATCCATTTTGCTTAGTGTGTTAGATATTTTGTTATGAATTTTTTACATTATTATCAGAGATTGAAATAAAATCTAGTTGAGAAATAAAAAAAACTACTGCTAGAATTTTTTTTAATTAACTCCCAACTAGCCTCATTCCCTCAAATCTCTCCCTCTGCCTTTCTTCCATACAGCTGCTAAAGTTGCCATTCCTAAAACTTATCTAACCATTACTCAATATACTCCAGTGGTTGCCCATTATCTCTAGGTTCACATATAATTCCCCTGTTTGGCACAGCTTGGCTCAAATTTACCTTTGAAACCTTATTATATGTTACTCCTCTTCATGCTTTATCAAATTCAGTCAAAAAGGCATTCTTGCTATTGGTTAGATATAACCTTCTACTTTTCATCTCTTTACCTTTGTATAGCTATCCCCTGTACCTCGAATACACTCCCTTAGCTTCTCTGCCTCTTGGAATCACTAATTTTTTTCAAAGATCAACCCAAAGTTGTTAATGCCTCCAACCTAATATTACATCACTTTTATTTTGTATATATTGTGTTTTTTTATTCTAAACATAACAAACACCAAATAAGATGAGCATATCTATATACAAAATAGAAAAGAAAAAGATTGCAAATCCTTACCATATATTCCTTGCTTGTTTCTTTCTTCCAAGTATGAATCATTCAGTAAATACTTATTAAGCACTTACTAAGCATCAAGAACTGTGCTGATCATTAGGATATGAAAAGGGGCAAAAGGCATTCTCTGCCCTCAAGGAGCTTATAATCCAATGGGTATTACTACATAACAAAGTCAACATATTTTCAAAGATGTCCTCCTTGTCTGTGTTCTCTACTAGTCTTCCTTCTGTTCTCTCCTGTGAATTTTTAAATGCTTTAATGATTCTTTTTCTGCTTTACTACCTTTTTATTTTCATTTTGCTAACAGTCTCTGGGCAGCTAGGTAGTGCAGTGGATAGCGTGCCAGGCCTGGAGTGAGGAAGACCTGAGCTCAAGTCTGACCTCAGACATTTGTTAGCTGTGTGAAACTGGGCAAATCATATAACCTTGTTTGACTTAATTTCCTCATCAGTAAAATGAGCTGGAGAAGAAAATGCCAAACTACTCCAGTATCTTTGCCAAGAAACTCCCAAGTGGTCAGATAAGACTGAAACGACTTCTCTGCAACTCCTCTCCCACCTCCAAACCAAAAGAAAAACAAAATCTTTGAATCAACTACCCAGTGTCAGAAAGAAACAAACCCTCCCATTGAACATGTCTGAAACATCCATTCAGCACCTTAAGTTCGTTACCTCTCTGTCAAGAAGAAGAGAGTATGTTTGATCATCAGTTCTGGGGAATTATGATTGGTTGTTGCGTTAAATAGTTGGGTTTTGTTCTAATTTTGTTATTATATAACTTTTTCTCCAAATTCTGCTTCCTTTATTCTGCATCCATTCACACAAGTCTTCCCAAATTTCTCTAAAATTGTTCCTTTCATTTCTTTACATGGCAATAATTTTCCATTATTTTCAGATATCATAATTTGTTCAGCCACCCCTCAACAGAAGAGTTCCCCTTAGTTTCCAATTCTTTGCCAGAAAGAAAGAAACAAAGAAAGCTGCTAAAAATATCTGCATACATATGATTCCTTTTTCTTCTTTCTTTGAAATCTTTGGAATATAGACTTCATAGTGGTAGCATTAAGTCAAAAAGTATGCCTAGTTTAGTGCCTTTTTGGAGTACAATTATATGTGGTTTTTCAGAATGGATGGACAAATTCATAACTATATCAACAGTGCATTAGTGTATCTTTTCCTACAATCTCTCAAAAAATTACCATTTTCCTTTTTTATTATTTTTTTGTTAGTCTAGTATGTGTGAATGTAACCTAAAAACTATTTTACTTTTCATTTTTCTAATTATTGGTGATTTAGAACATAGGTGTTAAACTTGAAAACTACCTAAAGTGGCCTAAACCACATTAAAATTTAACTGGGAAATGTTTTTTTAAAAAAATAATACAGGTAATGCTAATCTAAGAAAATATTGCAGCTGCAAGGATTTCTTTCTATTTGAGCTTGATATCACTGATTTACAGTTTTAATATATTTTGTATATATGTGTATGTAGACATGCAAGGATTGTCTTTTTTTAATTATATCCTCAGCACCTAGCATAGTACCTGGTTCTTAGTAGGTACTTAATAGATGGTTAAATTATGGCTGTGATAATCAGTGATGGCTGATTACAATGAAGTTCTTTATTTCAGGAGGCAGAATCATTTCAGAAGTAACTGTACTATAAATAAATAGCATCCTTAACATTTTTTAAATAATAAGAATCTAAGCCTACTGAAAGGCACTTTGCATTCCCAATTTGTGAACTGAACATAGAGCTCAAATCAGAAAAAGGAAGAAGAAAAGCAGCTTAAAGGAATGGATAGGACAATGGACTTGTAGCCAGAAAGATCTGAGTTCAAATTCCAATTCAGACATTTAGTAACTGTATGACCCAGGGAAAGTCATTTAATCTCTCTCTGCCTCAACTGTTTCATCTATAAAACAAGGAGGCTGAACTTAATATCTCCAAGGACCCTCTCAGCTCTAATCTATGATTTTATAATAAAAAGAAAAGAACATGGAAGAAAGGTAATTAGCAAATTATGACAAAAATGCTGATATGAAATAAAAGGTGAGAAATATAACTCTTGGCAAGCCCAAATATCTTTCTGCATTCTACCTGGAATGTTATAAGGCTTCTTTTTCATTAAAAAAAAAAAAAACTTTTAAGGTCAATCAATTATTTCTTTCCAGTAGAAAAGTATGCCCTATTCTGTAAGTCCAAAGAAAAATGAGATTTTTCTTTATAGCTAGATCTTTGCAGTATGCCAATTCCACAAAGCAAGAGATACTGGTAACAGAAATTCACCCATCCTTATTATTTTTATTCTTATCCTTTCAAACATTACTACAAATAAAATAAATAACTTTCTTAACTTTACTTACTACTAAAATGATACAGGCATTCAGCTCAAGTCAATGTAAACCAAAATAACCAAGTTAACCTAGCAAATAAAGCATACATAAAAAAGATGTAGTCTCTGGAGTACGATAAGATAACTACTACTAATGTTCTAAAATCTTTCTTCTCCTGATGTCATTTTATCAAAATTCCATATCCCTCCCCTCTGAATTCTAAGATATTTGAGTTTGGGAAATTTTAGAACTGTTCAAAACACAGTCTAAATTCAGCTTTGAACTTGCCACTGGGCCAAGCAAAGTGCCATTCCACAAAATATACAAGCCAGTCCATTTTTGCAGAAATACAAATAAAATTACACTAGGAGAATTTCATTGTCTGCCAAAGACAGTTACTTTATCCAACCTTATTTAGTTTTTAAGTTTTCCAACCATATTATGCTAATTTTCACAAATCCTTCTGGTGCTTAATAAAGAGTAAGTTATAAATTAAGTCACCCATCAGTGAGATGAGCACATTCATTAGGCCACTGTGTATTTTACAGACTGCACAAGGAAGAAGCAGAGTGAACTAAAAAAGAAAAAGTCCAGTCTGTGTAAATGAACGAGAAAGAAGTGACATTCACAGTGTCTTCCCCCATACATATAGGCAAACACAACTAACATCACTTAAAAGCGTATTATTTATTCTCTGTAAATAGTAAATCCCAATGAAATGAAATGTTTGGTGAAGGTGAAAAAATGTATTTTTAATTAATGGAAAGAGAGTTTTGAACAACAGCTTATGATTACAAGTACCAATTAAGTTCCTTACCATAGGATTTTATTTAAAGAAAATCTGCATAGCAACTCCTCCACACCATTTGAAGAAAAACTAACAAGCTGCTATTTGTTGAAAGTTTACCCAGAAGCCAGGGAATCTATTGCACTGTGAATAACTGCATTTTGAAGAGCTCGTCATTAGTTGAAGTTATCATGACACAGATCATCATTCCCCTCCTCCTCACATCTTCATGATGTTTCATCCACGGAAACACAAAAGACTCTTGCAGCAAGTCAAACCATATCATTGCCACAATGCCACTCAGAGAGTGAATGACACACTGTCTCATCCTCCTCATTCTAGTCAAACAAAGTTCTGCTATTTCTACCAGATTCGAATGTAATTAATGGATGATATGTCGCCAGTCAATTCTGAACAGATTTGGGGGCCCCTTTTATATTATAAATTAATTGCCAAAATAGGATGAATGCTACTGTGACCATGTCAAACTGAAGAGTCAGCTAAAAAGAAAATGTTTATTGAACTGGAACAACAGAAAAATCTCAAAGACTGCTTTAAATCACCCTATGAAACAGATACAGTAAGGGAGTATCATTCAGAGTTTCAAGGATGACTTGGGACTATAATCATTGCCTCTTCTTCTCATAGACATCCCATTATATACCATTGTGCATCAATCAGTTATGCAGGTGCTGTTCTCAATCACTTAGTATTAGCAGAAAATAAATAATCTTTGTACCCTCTTTTCTGTTCTCCCAACCTTTTCCCTCCTCAAATAAAAGAAGACAACTGATGAGTCAAACTCTGAATTTTAGGAATATATTCCCCCCCAAAAAAAACACATGAATTAAAATGAGGCATATTGAGTATTTAAACCTATGGAAAAATGAGAAATAATAAATTACATTTCTATGGAGCTTTAAGGTTTACAAATTACTTTCTTCACATCAGCCCTCTAAGGTAAGTAATCTAACCGGTATTTATTCCCATTTTACAGAAATGGAGGAGAAAACTGAGGCTCAAAAAGGGATAATAACTTATCCATGATCACATAACTAATAAGCGGCAGGCCTAAGAATTAAACCTTGTCAGATCAAGGTCAAGAAACCTGAAACCAAAATTTGATAATGTTATTTCTTAAATGAAAGGAGTAATCTAGATATAAAATGTTATTAATAGAATTAATAAGTGATAAAACTCATATTCACAAACCAGAGGAGGAAGGACCATCAAAAGGTACCATATTTTTTATGCTTTTATAGTAGTGTACCCTAGGAAAAGGGACAAAAAGAGAGGAAAAAAGCTACCAAACATAAGCTTAGAATACTTCCTAATTTTGCCTAAGGCTGATCTCGCCTTCTTTTTTTTACCCTGAGATCAAAGAAGAAGTAGTTTTAGGAGGGAAAGAGACCCAAATTTCCCTATATGTTCCACTCCCTAGGAGAATCATTCAGTACTTCTTAAAATACAAATGCTAATGGAGCCACGAAGGGGATTACTAGTAATCAGTCCTACTTTACCGTGAATTAATGTCAGATTATCTAACACCTCGGTACTAACTATATAAAGGTTAGAACATGTATGCTAAGTGCAAAGTAGATGCCTCAAAGGAAAGACACACGGGAAATCTCAGACAACTGTGGCAGTGCTGGCTCCCCACTCATTCCTCTTACTCTCCTTTAATCAGTCCCTCTGCAACTACAGGATGATGGGAGCAATTTAGAAATACAGACATCTTCCCAGTCCTTCTTCCTTTAAATGTAATAGTTACGCTCTCCTAGTCACCTAGATTTGTAAGTGAGCTTCCCATCTCACCAACTACACCATTCATACCTTCTGCTTCACCAAACACTGCTGTTATTTGCTTTTCCTGTTATTATTGATACTAAGACTGGAAAGATAGGATGGAAGCAGATTTTTGTGGACCTTTAATCTAAGAAATTTGTACTTTATGTGGTGATAGTACGCAATAAGGGTAGCTAGGTGGTGCCACAGTGCATAGAGTGCTGGGCCTGGAGTCGGGAAGATTCAATCTTCATCAGTTCAAATCTAGTCTCAGATACTTGGTAGCTGTGAGACCCTGGACAAGTCACTTAACCCTGTTTGCCTCAGTTTCCTCATTTGTAAAATGAACTATAGAAGGAAATGGCAAACCACTCCAGTATCTTTGCCAAGAAAAACTCAAATGGGTTCACAAAGAGTCAGACATGACTGAAATGACTGAACAACAACAAAGTAGGTGATAGGAAGCCACAAAGATTTTAAGCCTTCGTATGATATCGAGCTTAGTAATGCAAACTTGGAAGCATTGGTAGATTTTATAAACTTAGTTGTATGGCCTTCTAAAGTCCTTTTGGAATATGTTACCAGATAGCGAAAAAAAACCATAACACTCCATTCATGTGAGCATGATCGTAGGGGATTGGGACTGGACTTTTATTTTTATTTCACTGGTGGAAGGAGGGACTCCTCCATTCAGCCCTTTCTCTACAACTTTAAGTTTCAGAAAGGGGCTGAGAGCCCTGAGAGATTAGGGGTGCTCATCCAGCATGAGTCAGGGACCCGAACTTAGCTATTCTTGAAGCCAAGGTCAGCTATCCACTATGCTACATTGACTCCTGATCATGGTCATATATCAATTTATTGAATTATTCAGTCTAAGAAGGAAGAAGGAAGGGATGAAGAGAAGGAAGGAAGGAAAGAAGGTGGTAGAAATCAAGGAAACAAGCATTTATCAAGTACCTACTACATGCCAAGCACTGTTGTAAGAACTTTTACAAATATTATCTTATTGGTCCTTACAATAACCCTAGGAAGCTGGTCTCATTATCCCCATTTTATAGTTGAGGAAACAGAGACAAACAGAGGTTAAGTGACTTACCCAGGTCACACAGCCAGCAAGTATCTGAGGTCACATTTGAACTCAAGTCCAGCATACTTTCTATGTGTAAAACATTATGCTAGGTGCTGGGGATGCAAAAAAAAAATAAAAGTCCTTGCCTTCAATATTCAGTTAGACACTCCTGAAAAAGTTGTGTGAAAGTAATATTTCTGCTAACTGAATTATATTTCAAATGTACCAAGAGAGTTCTATTTAATTCTTATTTAAGGAAATCATTCTGTATTACAACAGATCACCCCAAAATTTATTAATTTTATAAATGTGAATTTCTGTAGACAGACTTTTTTTTAAAAACTTTTACTAAAGCACAAAAGGACTTATTACAATGCCTAATTTTATAGAGAAGTATTCTCTATTACTCAGGACCTCAGGGACTGATATACTCCCTAAAACAAGTAGAATACACTAAGAAAAGAATGGGAAAATAGTCTGAAAAGTTTGAAAAAAAATTTAGCTTTTTAAAGACAAACCCAAAGATCTGGAATGGTTACTGCATTTCAAAGCATTGTTTTAAAAAGTCATCTTTAAGACATCTGGCATACTTCAAAGCAACAACAAATAGTCATGAAGTATGAATAAAGCATTTTTAGGTGATAGCCATTTAAAAGAAGCTTAGTCACTTGAACTTTATCTTTGCACACACATATGTAATTACTTAGCCACAATGATATCGATTCTTCTTTGTCCTAAAGGGATCCCCGGTATAAATCTTCCTTTCAAGAAATTATGGTCATCAAAATAATGTCTTTATGCCTAAATGTGGACCTTCTAATTGTAAAGGGCTAAAAAGAACTGGTCCACAAAGTGCATGAAGGTTCAGTGAAGGAAGACGTATTGAAAAAACAAAGATTAGCATTTGTTCCTTCCAGAATTATAACATGCAGAAAACTTAAAAGGAAAGGAATGTTTAATGTTTCACAAACACCAGCTTTCTTCCTGAAAGTAGCCATACCATCTCCACTCCTCTCATGTTTGCTTTCCGGGAGGTGGGGAAATCAGTATAAATTATTGCTATCACCATCTAGTGAGTGATAACCATATACTAAGTGCTGTACAAAACAGGAAGTGAATATGATCCATTCCTAAAAGGCTGACTACAAGTTTGATACTCATGTTAAGTGTTGCTAAGTGAACAGGAAAAATAAAGTATATTATGACTGAATTTTTTTAATTTATATGATATTATGATGAGAGTCCCAGTGGCACTGTTGCAACCTACCTTGATTAAGGTAAGCAAGCTCTAACACAGAAGAGAATGCCATCACTCCTAATGCACATCTATTTTTGTCCTCCTACTCCCACTAGTCCAGGACAGTGCTTCTCTCCCTCCCAGGACAAAGATCAATGAGGACTCTGGAGATGAGATATTGTTTAGGGATGGGAGGGTTATGACAAAAGCTCCATACATGAATCCAGGCCAGAGCTTGAACACAAGAAACTGGATTCCATAGGAAGCAGGACCTGGATTCATGTAAACTTATATCTGCAAGAGGGCATGAGGGAATTCAAGAGATCCTGAAGAGGATCAAGTATTTTGTAGGGAAGGTGAGATCTTACTCAGGTGCATCTGCTTGAGTTAATGACCTTACAGTGACTGGCACAGAGTAAGCCCTTAAAAATGATTGTTGATTGAGTATTTTATTGATCATAAATATACATATAGTATATATACACATGGTATACACATATACACACATAGTACACATATTTGTACATATATCTACATAAATATAGCTCATAAATATATAAGCACTTGAATTTACATAGCATTTTGCAGGTACAAAGCATTTTTGTACATTATCTCATAGGTTCTTCATGACTAACCCTTACAAAGTGTTAGATCTGTTAGCTGCAATGGAAGAAAGAAAAAAGGAAGGAAGGAAGGAAGAAAAGAAGGAAGGAAGGAAGGAAGGAAGGAAGGAAGGAAGGAAGGAAGGAAGGAAGGAAGGAAGGAAGTTAGTTTAGTACTAGCAATCTACTATGACTCACCACAATCTTCATTTAATTTTTTAGGTTTCCACACTCATTTCATGAGTGTTTAGAAAGGAAAGTTCTTCATACCTGAATCACAAGTCTAGAGTTGGGAGGGATTTCAAAACTGATCTAGTCCAACTCTTCATTTTACAGACGATAACATGAGACCCAAGGGATTAAGTGACTTATCCCAGTAACATTTGAACCCCAGCATAGTTTCACAAAGAATAAGTCTTTCATTAATAATTACATTCCCTTTGGTAAAAGGGTTATTAGGTACCTGGGATATGGTTTTAGATCAGTGTAGGACGTGAGCTCCTTGAAGACAGTGACTATGTTTTTTTGTCTTTCATTGTATCCCCAGTACTTAGCACAGTACCTGGAACAAAGCAAGTGTTTAATAAATGCTTTTTGACTGACCATTTTAGCAAGGTTCTTGACAGAGTCTTCCACGATTGCTTTGCAAATAGTAAACTACAGTATGTGAAATCAGAACTGGCTGAATGACCTGAACCAATGATGGGGATAATAACAGCACCTACCTTCCAGGGTTAGGAAGATAAAGAACTTGTAAAATGTTTTGTAAACCTTAATAGATAAATGCTAGTCACTATTCTTTGGTGCTATATGGAAGAGGGTCTATGGTGTTGTGCCAAAGGGCTCTGACTTTTGTTTTATTTTATTTAAAATTTTTACTAATAACTTGGATCAAGACACCACTGATATACATCACACACAGTGACATACATACATATCAGTTCTGCAGATGACACAAAATTAGGAGAGTTGATATGTTGGAGGATGAGAATCCAAAAATAGTGACAAAGTAGAACAATGGGCTGGATCTAACATGGTGGAATAAAATAGGTTTGATTATAAATGCAAATGAATTCAAAAAATTATCTACAGAAGTATAGGGTGGGGAAGTTGGAAAGAAGACAGCTCCTGTGACAAGGACGTAGGGGTTTCAGTGGACTGAAGGTCCAATGAATCAACAGTGTGAAATGACATCCCATAAAAATGTAACTGGGTCTTAGGTTGCATTAGGAGAAATGTTTCCCGAATGGAACAGATGCCCTGTTGTACAATTCCCTGATCAGATGTGTTTGTATTCCAGGATTCAGTTCTGGCCATCACATTTTAAGAGAGAATATTGATTGGCTTAAAACACATACAGAGGAAGGCAAGCTGAAGTATGATGGACATGAGAAACAGAGTTAATACTTGATACACCCTACAATACCTTCAAACTCTAAAATGTTATCTTTTCCTTTTTTTTTTAAATCAGATCTTTGATTTTACTGGTATGGGGAACTTCTAGTGAGGATGTTTCCTCTACCCGGAGTCTCAGAGAGTTGCCTGGAGAAATTGTGAGATTAATTGTGTGATAAACTCAACTCAATTCTCTTTCCCTTGAAACCCTCCCTTCTTACAAACTTCTCTGTTACTGCGGAGGGTACCACTATCCTCCTAGTCTGCCAGGAACACAACTTAGGTGGCAACCTTAATTCCTCATTCCACCTTACCCCGAAAATCTAATCAGGTTCTAAATCCTATCATTTCTAGCCCCTGGGGCAGACCCTTATCAGCTCAGGCGTGGACTCTAATGATGACCTGCTGATTGGCCTCCCTGCCTCAGATCTCTCCCCATTCCATCCCATCTTCCACTCAACTGTCAAATCAATCTCCCTAAAGACTAAGTTTCACCATGCTACCCCATCACACCCCAATTCAATCAATTCCAGTGGCTCGCAAATGCCTCCAAGATCAAATATGAAATCCTCTGTTGGACTGTTAAATCCTTTTATCTCTTGGTTCCTTCCTACCTTTCCAGTCTTCTTACATTTGACACTCTTCCTCTCCCCCACTACCACAACCAAATACTCTGCAATCCAATAACATCTCTGCTATCCCTTACACATGACATTCTATCTCCAAACTCTGGGCATTTTCAGGACCTGTCTTCCATGCCCAGATCTCCCTCTCTCTCTCTCCTCATCTCCACCTCCTGTTTCCCCTGAATTCTTCAAGTGTCAATTAAATTCCAACTTTCTACAAAAAGACTCTTCCAGTCTTCCTTAACCTTAGTACCTTCTCTCTGAGAGTATGTTTAACTTTACCAATACACAGACTGTTTGTACATAATAGCTATTTGCATGTTATTTTCCCCTGTAGAGTGTGCATTCTGATGAGAGCAGGGATTGCTTCTTATTAAGCATCCCAGAGCTTAGCACTGTGCCTGGTATGCAGTAGGTGCTTACTAAATGTTTGCTGAGTTGGCCTGACTAATCCAGATTTACCCCAAAATCAATGGTAAGTTCACTGGAATTTAGGTCTAATATTTCTTCCTTTAGTAATTCTTCAAATCAAGGCTAAAGAGGTACTTCAAGCAGGACTGCCTATGTGTTTGAGAGACATAAAAGCAGAGACAGAACTGTAACCACAAAAGGAAATTGGGGGTCTCTGTCACATCCCTACTCTCACCATTACTTATATGGTAGCTTATAAGCAAAGCTGCAGTCTAAGATTCAGTAGCACCAATAGAGCAGCTTCGGCAGCAGCATCTGAAACGGCTAGCGTGCTAAAGCAGCCAAAGGGAGTTGTCAACCAGCATCAGTCCAGCCAATGACAGTATAACAAGCAATTAAAACCATGGCTGGCTGGCCTGACGCTGATTGACAACTTAGCCAATGCCACTGGTGAAAAGGGGGAAGGGAACTGACTTCCTTGCTCTACAGTTTGCACAAAAGAAAATTCCTCTGTCATAGACAGGGTTGGGTTTTGTTGGTTTGTTTGGTTTTTTTTTTGTCATGTAAAAAAAAATCATGTTCTCTCAGCTTACAAGCTGTACAACCACTGAGTTCTCTTTTGTAGTCAAATGTAAGCAGTGGGATGGACCGTAATAGCCAGTCCTCCAGGGTTAGTTCAGACCAGTTATAAACTAGAGACCCTGATGTCACAGTCACTGCAGCTGCATCTCACCCAAAAAACAAAGCTGGAGGATGAGTGCCCTACTTCAGGAATAACTGCTACAATGGGTGCCCCTGATTAGAATACTCTGTCAGCCCACACAGTTTTCTGTCATTCCTGCACCTAAAAGAGAATGTGAAGTCTCTTTTTTCAATCAGTGGTTTAAAAAACTGGAAAATTACTCTTCAAAGTAAGAAGGCACTTACATTGCACTATTCAGAAAGAGAGAGAGAATAAAAGAGAGTGCCACACCAAGGCAACAGTCATAGGAAGAGAAGCTGCAGTGGTTTGTAAGATATAAAAATATTCTGGCCATATCAGTCTTAAAGCAGCTCCAGGGAAATCAGTGTGGCCTAACACGAATAGTTCAACATAAAAAAATTCCTAGCCACTTCCAAGCTCCTTTTACTTGGATGTTCTGGTTGCTGTTACTGAAATAATTGTATAGAAGCAGCTGCTGGCAGTCACCATAGATTGACCTTTTTTTGAAATACAATTGAACAGATGCTATTTTAAAAGCCATAATCAAAGATACACTCCTGATAATGTACACTCCCTCAGTCAATCAAAAAGAAGTCATTTCAGTACTAGGATTCCTACTTAAGCAATGTGTTCTTCATATAGAGAGAATTCCTTTTCTTCTGAAAGTAGATGAGGCAAGGGTTCTATTTCAGCAAAATATCGTTATCAGTTGCCCCCAGGTCTGTCAAGGAAGGCAGGCTTGTGTGACACACTTGCCCTGTGTGTGTAGCATTCTTATTCTTATTTTAAAAGTTATGTGTTACTGAAAGTTTTGGCAAACTATATATTTAGAACTGCTATAATCATTATTAGTCAATGCTAAGAATGCAGAAAACAAGAAAAAACCTGAGAAAACCATTTCCTACATCCATTGCCACAATTACTAACAGCACTTATAGTACTTTTCTGCCCCCCCCAAAAAAAACACATCTCACTGGGTACTTTTTTGAAATTTATAATTGCTATTATTATAATATCAAATTCGGGAGGGCTGCCCTTCATGGGACCCCAGGACAGCTTCAGGTCCACAGTGAGGTGGAAGTTTCCAAGATGGTGAATTCCGCAGAGGCCTTGCGCCCGATTTCAAGGATTGTGTTAACTTCATGAACTTGGGAAAAAGGAAAAAAGAAAGGGAGCCGGTGGGAGAAAAGAAAAGGAAGTGAGAGTGGTGGAATGTGCAAGAAGGTGGCTGGGATTACTGTTGGGATGTTCCCGACCTACTGTGAGGCACTTAAGTTGTAGGCTCTAGTCAAGAGTTGAGAAGAGAAAGGAGACATGTGGGTCCTAGTGGAAAACAGATAACCTTAGAACCAAGCAAGCTGAAACTCCAAGAAGTGGGTGATCGGCCCACGCTGCTTCCCTGGCCACCTGGCTGCCAGTTTCTTGCATTAGAAACGCCAGAATCCCCAAAGGGGCAGCTTACAGAGCAGCTGGTCTGTCGCAGGGACTCGAAAACCACCTGCGCTGTGTGTGCCACCCGAAAAAAGTTGGTTATAGTTGAGGAGGGTGCAGTGGGAAGACATGCCTGCTGCTTGTATTCAGCAAAGACCAATATTCTGAAAATTGTGTGCTGACAGTATTTGAAAAGTGTGCAGCCAGCACTGAGGTGGATGGAAAACTGGTGGAGTGGGCTTTGTGGCATGTGGCTGCTCAGGAGGATCGCGATCGCCTTGGACTGCTTTCCTATCCAGATACCGATGTTATGTGTTTTTCCATCGGTTGTCCTCCTAGTTTGGAAAACTTGGAAACGTGGGCTCCAGAGGTGATGCATCTAAAGTACCCACCATCATGGTTGGGAACAAGAAGGATCTTCCAAACGACGAGGCCACCCAACTGCTGGCCGAGGTCAGGCAGTAGAAGGTCCAGGGCTGGCGCGTCAGATTGGCAAAGACTAAAGAGGGGATGAGGGAGGTGTTTGAAATGTCTTTGCAAGGCAAAGGAAGGAGAAAATCCAGGTGCCTCCTCTTCTGAACACAGCCCAGACCTCACTCATGCTGTTTATCAATCTTCATGTATGATTACAGGCCTTTTCCATTTACCCGCAATTTAAGAGATTTACAAATAGGAAATCACCTTGCTACCAGGATTTAGAAGCCAACCAGGATTATTTAATGGCAGTCTGTATGTACACCAGGGTCCTTCAGACACTACTCTTAATCTTTCTCTTCTCCCAACCTACACATCTAAGCAGTAATTCAAGGGAATTAACTTGTTTTTTCTATAAAGAGGAAAAAAGTGGTCACTTTTGTGACTTGAACTTGAACTACTTTTATACCTACAGGTTGCTGTAGGTATAAGGCCCATAGGGGAATAAATGAGTCACTTCAGAGCAGGACCTTTTATAAGGCTTTCCTTGGTATAGCTCTGGGGCATTATTCAATTCTCTGAAAATGGGACCACCTAGGGATGGCAAGTTCCCATGCAGCTGTGGTAAAGCTACAGCTCTGTGGCTTCATGTTAGTGATCTTAGAGTTACTGTGTAATTACCAAGAATAAACTTATCTACTCCAACTTAAATGTTGTATATCTCGTATGATGAGATTTCCTAACACTTACATTTGTTATCTCTACAAAAGATCTCTGGGTGGTTGGGTGGTTTTTTTTTAATGCATTTGAACATAAAGATAGATGGAAAAAACATTTGAAATCCGTTTTTGTCAGTTTCTCCAGTAAATGGCAGCCATTAACAGCTCCTTTTCTACACAACATACCCCAGTAGTGTCCACCTCTGTCCCTGGAGCTGGGCTTGTGAATGAGGACTTAGGCAAAGCGATGGTTCAGAAATAGGAGTGATTTGTCTGAACTCCAATGGCAGAAGCTTGGTATATACAATGTTTATCTCTTCCTCAGACAGTGATGACTCCCTTTAATATCATGGGGTAGCTTGCTACCCATTCTCTCTGTTGATGGCCAAAGCCCCACCTGGAACTTCTCATTCCGCTCCAGCTGACTAAACATTTTTCAGTATTTGTTAATTTTCTCTCAACTACTAATAGAATAAAAAGTGAGATCAGAAGAAGAGGAGGAGGAGAAAGAGAATGACATCAACCAGATCTCCATGCTGGCCACTGAGAACATGTTAAGAAAAGTAGGGGGAATAATGGAGAGTCTCCACATCTACCACATTAGGAGATTAAAGGGAATGTTTATAGTTAGCACAAAAAGGCTCTGCTTCTTGACTTCTCACTTGTCACTTAGCTTTTACATCTTAATTAAATGCTTTTGTTATTAGATTGACATTTCCTGGATCATCTGGTATTAAAAGAATGTTGTACTGGATTGGGGGATCAGAACATAATACATAAATAGATGGCCTATAACAGTCCCAATGAACTTGAGGAAAAGCACTGAAGAGAGTTCGCAGAATTCTTGGAAGCCCTGTGTTGAACAGAATTTCATCCAAAAGTAACAGATCAGATGCACTTTGAGGTGCAGTTTCAGAGTTGCCTCTGAAAACAAAAGTGGACAGATCTCTTGCACACTGCTACTGTCACCTTAAAGAATCGAGACAAT
This sequence comes from Notamacropus eugenii, assembly GCF_028372415.1. Lineage (NCBI taxonomy): Eukaryota > Metazoa > Chordata > Mammalia > Diprotodontia > Macropodidae > Notamacropus > Notamacropus eugenii. The sequence goes on along the minus strand of NC_092878.1, from coordinate 48,390,750 downwards.
GACTGATTTTACAATTATTTTCTAAACTGAAGGGAAAAAATACTGCCATGGGACCCAACAATGGAAAAAGCAACATTAACAAGTCTACATGCAGCCATCAACTCTATATGTATGTCCCTTCTGATCAAACCTATTTTCTCCATTTTTGCTCCAGGCAAAAGTGCTGAAGAGTAAAAGGCCTCATTTGGGAAGAGTTGTTGGAATTGGAAATATTTGTGTGCATACTTTAAAAGATGGAGAAATAAGACAGAGGCTTTGAAGAGCTAGGGAGAAAAGCATGCTGAGAAGATGGCTTAGTAATAAATTAATATGGGTATAAGAAAAGGAAAAGGAGAATATTAAGTTAGAGGGCTGTATGTATGAGAATCACCTAGAAAGACACAGTAGGTTGTTCTCACACTTGCATCAGAAAAGAGCTTTTATTGAAGGTAACTGATGACTCAGTTCAGAGTGTGAAACACACTTATCCAAAGGCACTTTGGAGACTGTCCCAGATGTAATATTTCCATGTTCAAATTTATTCCTAATTGCAAGTAAAAACAATTCTTAACATTCATTTTTTAAATTTTGAGTTCCATATTCTCTCTCTCCCTCCCCTCCCCCTGCATTCACAAGGCAAGCAATTTGATATAGTTTATACATGTGCAGTCATGTAAAATGTATTTCCATATTAATCACACTGTGAAAGAAAACACAGACCAAAAACAAGAAAAAAGCAAAAAAAAAAAAGTATGTTTCAATCTGCACTGACTTCATCAGTTCTTTCTTTGGAGACTGATGGCATTTTCCTTCATAGGTCTTTTGGAATGGTCTTGGATCACTGTCCCGCAGAGAACAGTCGCCGTTCACATTTCTTCACCATCATAATACTGTGTGCTGTGCACACTGGTTCTACTCCACTTTGCATCAGTTCATACAGGTCTTCACAAATCTTTCTACAAATCTTTCCTGCTCCTCATTCCTTAGAGCACACTGGTGTTCCATCACAATCATGTACCACAACTTGTTCACCATTCCCCAACTGATGGGCGCCCCATCAGTTTCCAAATCTTTGCCATCACTAAAAGAGCTGCTATTAATATCTGTGTACTTATAGGTCCTTTTCCTTTTTTTTTAATCTCCTTAGGATACAAACCTAGTAGTGGTATTACTGGATCAAAAAGCATGCACAGTTTTATATTCCTTTGGACATACTTTCAAATTGCTATGCAGAAGGGTGAAAGTTCAAAACTCCAACAGTACTCTAGTGACCCAATTTTCCCATATCCCCTCCAACATTTGTCATATTTCTTTTGTCATACTGGCCAATATGATGGGTAGGAGGTGGTATTTCTAGGTTATTGTAATTTGCATTCTCTAATTAATAGTGATTTAGAGAATTTTTTCCATATGACTATAGATAGCTTTGATTTCTTTGTCTGAAAAGAGTGTGATAAATATCATAGGATCATAGATTTGGAGCTAAAAGGGAACTTAAAGACCACTCCAATCCCATATTTTATGAATGAAGATACTAAAGCCCAGAAAGGTTAACCAACTTGCCAAAGTAATAAGTGACAAATCCAGGTATCCAACCAAGGTCCTCCAACTCCAATTCCATTGTTTTTTCCACAGTACTACAAGTCTTCCAAGCAAAATATGTATTAGAGAAATGAAAACCTTCCCCAGGCATGTGTCTATATCTCAACATTAGATCAGGGCTAGTTCTTACTTTGCTTTCCTTCAAACAGTCCTTGTGCCTTTGAAATAAGCAGTGATTAGTTAGACTGGGAGCACTTAAATGTCCTGTCAACCAACTTCCTCCCTTTCAGATCTACAGCCTCACTGTATCTTCTTTAGAAACAAATTTCATGTAACATCACATATGCCAGTTGTACCATGGAATCACTTGTTTTCTCGAAATGGAACACCATGCTAGAATTACTGGGAAATCATTTTGAAATGTTCCTTTTTTTCATTGAATATGAGCTTTATTTCAGCATCTTAGGGAGGAAAACACCTCTTCTAGGAATCAATCATGTGACAGATGGTACCTTCACTAGTGTTGAAAAGGATGTTAGAAAGTCAAGAGTTGGGGGGAGGGAGGGGACAGGGAGAAGCTGAGTGCCCAAAAGCTCTTTCTAGGTAGGATATATTAATTAAAATTATTTTCAAGGAAAGGACAGTTCCAAGAGTACTGCTGACAAAAACCAAATCAATCTCCCTACAGCTTCTGAAGACAAATGTTCTAGTGCACAACCTACAAGGGGCTAGGAGTACGTATGAAACCAGCCAAAACACACTGCTGGATGTCATGGTGGAAAGACTTGAGTTTCAACAAGACCTGAGATCAAATTCTGCCTCTTATACTTGCCAGCTATGTGACTATTAGAAAATTGCTAAATTCTGAATCTGCTTCCTCATCTGTAAACTATACCTCTGGTACTTATATCACAGTTGTAAATTTAATATTCAAAAGAAATAGTATATATAAAGTTCTTGAAAAAGTCCAAAGCCCTCTATAAATGCCAGCTATTATTATCACTGGCATATATTACCAGTAAAACTAATACCTGATGAAGTCCAGAACACTGTGGGAACACTAAGGGAACATGGAACCACAGTAGGATACTCCAGAAGAGTTCAAAAGAAAAACCAAAATCTTCAAATACGTTAAAAAGGAAACAAATAGAATTAATGACCTGCACAGCAGAAATAATTAGCAAAATAGATAAACTTGGAATGCATGGCAGTAAGTCTCTCCAAAGAAGAGACAGAATAATTGAGAATACCAATATACTGAACTGAAGGGCGATCTGTAAAAAGAGAAGAAAAAAGCAATGACATTAAAAGAAGAAATCATTTCTATACAAGTAAAATACTTTGATAGTGAAGATAAGATGGGTAGAGACAAAGACAAGATGGTTAGAGACAAACTAAGAATAAAAGGCAACACAGAAGAACATGATAAGGGGGAGGGGGGGGAATCTGAATACCACAATACACAAAATAATGTAAGAATACTGCCCAGAACATAAGAATACAGAAAACAAAGAATCAACCTAAAATACCCATAGATTGTCTCTATTAAGTATCAGAGTCAGGGTTTAAATCTGTCTCTCCTGATTCTAAGTCCAGCACTCCATTGTCTCTATACCACTCCTCTCATCCCCAGAAATGTGGGTGAATCTAATTTCATCCTCTTGTGTACCCAAAGACCTACCATGAACGCTAGAAGGACAGCTTCAATTTTTTTTTTCTTATGAGCTATAATTGAAAAGGGAGGAAGAATAAAAAGGAGCCTTATTAGTCTCAGTTTGGGGAAGGGGAGAAGAGGAGGGAACATGACAAAAAATCAAAAGAGACGGCTAAGATGAGTCCTTTGCTTCAAAGATAAGGCGTTGGCAAGAAGTTATGCAACCTCACAGTTTGAATTAAAGAAGGAGGAAAACTGATCAGAATGAACAAGTAGCAGAAATGGAAAGAGAAACAGGTGACCTACCTCCTAGAGTATGAGGAAGCCAAAAAAAGGAAGCAGAGTAGAGAAGGAATAAATATGTATGTAGTGCCTATACAACATGCCAGGCACTGTGCTAGGCACCTTTTTTTTTTTTTTAACAACTATCTAATGTGATCACAACCATCCTGGGAGGCTGGTGCTACCATTATTTCCATTTTGCAGTTGAGGGAACTAAGGCATACAGAGGTTAAATTACTTTTCCAGAGTCACACAGCTAGCAAGTATCTATGGTCACATTTGAACTCAGGTCTTCCTGACTCTGTGCGTGGTCCTCTATCTGTTGTACTACCAGCTGCTGGTAAAGAGGTTAACTTCACATTTACACTTACAAGAGGCCATAGTTTGCTGCTACATCCACCTTCCCCAGAGAGGACCTTTTCAAACCATCTTCCTATTTATTCTATTACCTACAGTCAACTCCAATCCCTCACCCTCAGGAGCCTGCAACCACATTCCTCACCTGATTTTAGCCCCTCTCCTAATGAAGCCCATGCCCCACACCACAGGTGGAAAAGTATAAGCTTGAAGGTGAAAAGAGGCCTCAAATTGATGAACTAGCAGGTGACAGATAAAAGTATTAATCTTGAAAGAAGAAAATGGTGGAAGGAAAATGTATATTGTTAATATAGTATGTGTTAACAAAGTTTTCTTGGTCAGGTCTGGTTTCCATTCTGATTTCCGTTAAAAAAAATTTCCTAACCTTCTTAAGTTAGAGACTGCAGAGACTGACCAAATATGGCCAAGAATCACGTATTCCAGGTTGAGATTACTTTTTTAACAGACATACTATCACACATCTCATCTTAGGTTTCAGAAAAGTCTGGTTACTTACCAATTCCATTATAAAACTGATTAATTACTTCAGCCCCATACCATAATACCAGCAGTCTCAAGAATCAAAGCTTCTTTATTAAGCTTGCAACCAGAACTGTGAATCCTGTACTCGGAGCCCTGGCAGCAATCTATATCTGAAGCTTATCATGTTGATTTAATGTGGCTCATGATGCAAAATGTCCCAATTAGATCATCATTTTGGATTCAAAAGGTATTTATGGGAAAATGTTTAGGAATATAAGAAAAATACATATCATGAATATAAGCTCCAGGAGGTCAAGGGCTGATTTTGGCTTTCCCAGTACCTAGAATGGTGCCTGTCATGTATTATTGTTCAGTTATTTTTCAGTTGTGCCAGACTCTTCGTGATCCCACTGAGGGTTTTCTTGGTAGAGATCCTGGAGTGGTCTGCCATTTCCTTCTCAAGCTCATTTTATAAGTGAGGAAAGTGAGGTAAACAGGGTTAAGTGACTTGCCCAGGGTCACATAGCTAGTAATATCTGAGCCCAGATTAGAACTCAGCAAGAGAAGTCTTCCTGACTCCAGGCCTGGCACTCTTGATAGGAGTCAAGAGACTTGAGGGACAGAGCCAAGATGGTGGAGTAGAAAGACACACATACACTACCTCTTCCCCCACAGCCCATAATATACCTGTAAAGAAAGACTCAACAAATTCTAGAGCAGTAGAAGCCACAGAACAAGAGAATGAAGGAGATTTCCAGCCCAAGGTGACCTGAGAGGCTGACGGGAAAGGTCTGTCACACCAGATGTGAAGCACAGCCCAGCCCAGCCTTGGCCACTCAGGCAAGGGAAGGAGGATCCCAGCAGGCCTCAGGGGTGGAATTCCCAGTGACAGCAGTGGCAGATTGTAGATCCCTCAACCCACAGATGTCAAAGGTCAGTGAGAGGATTTCTTCAGCTGGCCAAGAGGGGAGCAGGGTCTTCCCATAGCTCCAGCCTCAAGCAGCTGCAGAAGTGGCCACATTGGGAAGTAGCAGCTCCCACAGCAGCCATTGTTGGATCAAAAAGCCCCTGGGGCATCTGAGAAGCTGATTTTTGCCTCAGACCTGTGTGGCAGCCCTGCCCCTACCTGATGCTCCTGGAGGAACTGAACAGCTGATCTTTATCTCACACTGAATGGCTGCCCTGCCACAGCCAAAAGCCCCTGAGGGAATTGAGTAGCTTATCTGAATCTAAGCCCCCAGCATGCAGGCTTGATTATGCCACCTTGGAGGAACTGAGATCTTACAGATACCCAGAGTATACCCTACTCTTGACAAAGGACCCAAAAGTCAAGTAACTGGTTGGGAAAATGCCCAAAAAAGGGGAAAAAATAAGACTATAGAAGGTTACTTTCTGGGTGAACAGATATTTTCTCCCATCCTTTCAGATGAGGAAGAACAATGCTCACCATCAGGGAAAGACATAAAAGTCAAGGCTTCTGCATTCAAAACCTCCAAAATAAATATGTAATGGTCCCAGGCCATAGAAGAGCTCAAAAAGGATTTTGAAAATCAAGTAAGAGAGACAGAAGAAAAACTGGGAAGTGAAATGAGAGTGAAGCAAGAAAATCATGAAAAGAGAGTCAACAGCTTGCTAAAGGAAACCCAAAAAAATTCTGAAGAAGACAACACCTTCAAAAATAGGCTAACTCAACTGACAAGAGGTCCAAAAAGCCAATGAGGAGAAGAAGGCTTTAAAGAGCAGAATGAGCCAAATGGAAAAGGAGGTTCAAAAGCTCACTGAAGAAAATAATTCTTTAAAAATTAGAATGGAACAGATGGAAGCTAATGACTTTATGAGAAACCAAGAAATTACAAAACAAAACCAAAAGAATGAAAAAATGGAAGATCACGTGAAATATCTCGTTGGAAAAACAACTGAACAGGAAAATAGATCCAGGAGAGACAATTTTAATATTATGGGACTACCTGAAAGCCATGATCAAAAAAAGAGCCTAGACATCATCTTTCATGAAATTATCAAGGAAAACTGCCCTGAGATTCTAGAACCAGAGGACAAAATAAATACTGAAAGAATCCACTAATTACCTCCTGAAAAAAAAGAGAAACTCCTAGGAACATTGTGGCCAAATTCCAGAGTTCCCAGGTCAAGGAGAAAATATTGCAAGCAGCTAGAAAGAAACAATTTGAGTATTGTGGAAATACAATCAGGATAACACAAGATCTAACATCTTCAACCTTAAGGGATTGAACGGCTTGGAATATGATATTCTAGAAGTCAAAGGAACTAGGATTAAAACCAAGAATCACCTACCCAGTAAAACTGAGTATAATACTTCAGGGGGAAAAATGGTCTTTCAATGAAATAGAGCACTTTCAAGCATTCTTGATGAAAAGACCAGAGCTGAAAAGAAAATCTGACTTTCAAACACAAGAATGAAGAGAAGCATGAAAAGGTAAACAGGAAAGAGAAGTCATAAGGGACTTACTAAAGTTGAACTGTTTACAGCTCTACATGGAAAGACAATATTTGTAACTCTTGAAACTTTTTTCAGTATCTGGATAGTTGATGGGATTATATACACACACAAACACACAGACACATACACACACACACATAGAGAGAAAGAGACAGAGAGAGAGAGACAGAGAGCACAGTTGAATAGGAAGGGATCATATCTAAAAAAATAAAATTAAGGGGTGAGAGAGGAATGCATTAGGAGGAGAAAGGGAGAAATGGAATGGGGCAAATTATCTCTCATACAAGAGGCAAGAAAAAGACTTTTCAATGAAGGGACAAAGGGGGGAGGTGAGAGGGAAAACGTTAAGCTTACTCTCATCACATTTGATTCAAGGAAGTAATAAAATGCACACTCATTTTGGTATGAAAACCTATCTTACAATACAGGAAAGTAGGGGAGAAGGGGATAAGTAGGTTGGGGAGGATGATGGAAGGGAGGGCAATGGGAGAAGGGAGCAATTAGAAGTCAACACTCTTGGGGAGAGACAAGGTCAAAAAAGAGAAAAGAAGAAATGAGGGGCAGGATAAGATGGAGGGAAATATAGTTAGTTTTACACAACATGATTATTATGGAAGTCATCTGCAAAACTACACATATATAGCCTATATTGAATTACTTCCCTTCCCAATGGGGATGGGCAGGGAGGGAGGAAGAGAAGTTGGAACTCAAAGTTTTAGGAACAACTGTTGAGTATTGTTCTTGTTCTTATTTCTGGGAAATAAGAAATACAGGTAATGGGGTAGAGAAATTTATCTTGCAAAACAGAATATGAGGATAAGGGAAGGGAGGGATGTTAGAAGGGAGAGCAGACTGGTGGTAGGGGTAATTAGAATGCCTGGCATTTTGGGATGGGGGGAGGGGAGAGATGGGAAGAAAATTTGGAACTCAAAATTTTGTAGAAATGAATGTTGAAAACTTTAAATAAATTTTTTTAAAAAGAGAGACTCATATCATCCTGTACTTTCATTCTGATAAATTAGGAAAACTGGTGATTTACTGATCTCATTGGTTCTAGAAATTTTGAGGTAAAGAAGGAATTTTGTGTAAATACAGAAAATCAAGTCAGGTTACAATCATTCATTTCAGTGGCTCTGTTTAACTTTTTATAGGAAGGCATTTTCACTCAATTAACATTTATTAAGTACTGACTTACTATGTGCCAGGCTCCATGCAAGGCAGTGGGAAATCAGAGGCAAAAATGAAATTATCTCTGTTCTCACAGATCTTATATTCTTTCAGGGAAGACAACAAAGTCATTGTGAGCCAGTGAACCCCAGCTTGACTGGTTCAACTTCTGCTTGTAGGATGGATCTATAGTAATGGTGTTTCCCATCTTCAAATGTTTGCTAGCCACAGATGACACAGGCAGACCTAAGTTTCCTGGCTCCTAGCTCTTCATTACACATTTTTTTATCAGGCAATTCAGAGTACCTTCATCCCAATGGCCCATCTTGTGCCTCACCCCACTGGTGACAGGGTAGTCATCTATTAGTTCCATAGCAGCTATTTGTCTAAAAACTATATATAAACTTGAACTCCGAGTAGGCCTCTGAGGGCAGCTGGTAGCATAGTGAAGAGTGTCCCAGGCCTACTGTTGTGAAGATAAAATGAAGTTAAAATATTTGTTTTAAAAAAAACGTGCATAGCACAGTACTTGACACATAGCAGGCATTATATAAATATATATTCCCTTCCTCTTCCTTCTCCCATTTCAATCAAAGTTCTACAAGTACAAGCCACCAACTGTGTGTTGGAACCATGAGGTAAAAAGGACTTGCACACCTATAATCTTCCCTTGTCATCTGTTCTCCTCCTAAAATTTCATCCATCCGTCACTCTTAAGAATGCCTCCTTTTGCAATGCATACATATATAAGTATATACAGAATAAATGTAAGGGAGTTTAAGGAGAGCACTAACAGTTGAAAGATAGCATTAGCGGCTGAAAACCAACCAAATGGTCAACATAAAACCTAACCAAGATTTTTAAAGTCTTGTGTAATTGTGCCAGGAATTGAAGTCAAGCTCACTGCCCTGGGGTTTTATAGACTCGACTCTTTTCCCCTTTTGAAAAATCAGGACAACTGCCTTTCTCCAGTCCTAGGGCACCACTGCCAATCTCTAAGATTAACAATAGCAACTCAGCAATTCCATCCGCTGGTTCAGTTCATCCCAGCCCAGTGATGTGAAAGCAGTGAGTATGCCTAAATGCTGTCTTACCATCTCCTCACTTATACTGGGATTCCATTCTGTTAACACTTTGGTTTTACCCTTTCCCATCCAGAGGATGCATAGTATTTTGCAGATCTTTTTAACTGTAGCACAATACTGGGGTGATGTCTTCAGAGAATAGTAGACAGTCATTTCAAAATCCTTTTCCTGGCTAGAAACTCATTCCCTTAAAAGTGCCGTTTGGGTTATTCCCCCACCCACCCACCCAAATGCATTACCTTACAGTTTTCTGTGTTTAATCTCCTCTGTCATTTTTCTATCCATTCCCCCAGCTTTCAGAGATCTTCAGCTTGTCATTTAACTATGTGAAACAGCTTAGTGTCATCTACCAACTTGCAAATTTCACTGTGAAATTCCACTTCCAAATTATTTCTGAAAACATTAAATAAGACCAATCCCAGAACTAATCCCTAGGGTACCCTGCTATGAACAATTCTCTGTTTAGAGAAGTGCCTGCCTCTACCCTTTGTCTTGAAGTCACTAATGGTGGTGCTGAGGTTTTTTAAACAGCCTTTAGGCTTTCTGAAAGATAACATAATGTTCACTGGTCTACCTTTGCCACATCCTTAATGCCCACTCCAAACCCTAATAAAGACTACCTGATTAGTCCTATGCAGTGTCCTATCACTTTAACCTACCTTATTTTAATCTTGTTAGATTGGTTTAAAGTAACATCCCTATCTTACTCGTTGTTCTTTCCATCAAAAGCCTGGTTCAACGCTAATTTTATCCTAAGTTTCAATTCTATGCAACTCACATCACTGAAAGAACCAAAAGATGACAAATATCAGAAAGCTGGAGTAGTGGAAACAATGTTGGACCTAGGGTTGGGAGGACCTGAGTTTAAATCCAGACTCAGATACTAATTAGCAATGTGACCCAAAGCAAGTTATTTAACATCTCAGTATCAGTTTCTTCATCTGAAAAACATAATAAGGCAGAGTCAAGATGGCAGAGTAAAAGCAGGGACTTGCTTGAGCCCTCCCCCCAAACTCCTCCAAATACCTGTAAAAAAAAAAATGACTCTAAACAAATACTAGAGCTACAGAACCCACAAAATGACAGAGTGAAACAAATCTCCAGGCCAAGACAACCTGGAAAGTTGACAGGAAGAATATATTGCACCACACAGGGAGCTGAGTGCAGGCCAGAACAGATGCACTGGCACAGACAGGATGCAGCAGGCCTCAGGGGACTAAATCACTGGCAACTGTGGCAGTTTCCAGACTTCTCAACCTACAAATGCCAAAAACAGCATAGATGGTCAGTGGAAAGCTATGTGGGACCTGGATGACAGAGGAGTGCACAGTGAGGCCAGAGTCCAGCCCCAGGGGCGTTGGGGGGAACAGTGGCAGCAACAGCAGCAGCGGCTGCTTCTGGAGCTCTGGGCCCACAGATGGTGGAGGATCATGTGGGTGATACAAAACCCTCCCTCACCCCCACCCCCATTGGAAGTGAGTCCTACCTTGACAAAGGTTAGAAAGTCAAGTATTTGGCTGGGAAGATGGGTAAACAGGACAAAAAACTCAGACTATAAAAATCTTACTTTGGTGACAAAGAAGATCAAAACATACAACCAGAAGAAGACAGTCAAGTCAAAGCCCCTACATCAAAAGCCTCTAAGAAAAATATGAATTGGTCTCAGGCCATGGAAGAAATCAAAAAGGATTTTGAAAATCAAATAAGAGAAGCAGAGGAAAAATTGTGAAGAGAAATGAGAGCGATGCAAGAAAATCATGAAAATTGAGTCAATAGATTGCTAAAGAAGACCCCCCCAAAAAATTAATACTGAAGAAAATAACATCTTAAAAAATAGACTAACCCAAACAGCAAAAGAAGTCCAAAAAGTCAATGAGAAGAATGCCTTAAAAGGCACAATTGCTCAAATGGAAAAGGAGGTTCAAAAGTTCACTGAAGAAAATCATTCCTTCAAAATAAAATGGAGCAAATGGAAGCTAATGACTTCATGAGAAATCAGGAAATTATAAAACAGAAACAAAAGAATTAAAAAATAGAAGACAATGTGAAATATCTCATTGGAAAAACCACTGACCTGGAAAATAGAGCCAGGAGAGATAATTTAAAAATTATTGGACTATATGAAAGCCATGATGAAAAAAAGAGCTTAGATATCATCTTTCAAGACATTATCAAGGAAAACTGCCCTGGTATTCTAGAACCAGAGGGGAAAATAGAAATTGAAAGAACCCATCAATTGCCTCTGGAAAGAGATCCCAAAAGAAAAACTCCTAGCAATATTGTAACCAAATTCCAGAGTTCCCAGGTCAAGGAGAAAATATTGCAAGCAGCCAGAAAGAAACAATTCGAGTATTATGGAAAGGATAACACAAGACCTAGCAGCTTCTACATTAAGGGATCAAAAGGCTTGGAATATGATATTCTGGAGGTCAGAGGAGCTAGGATTAAAAACAAAGAATCACCTATCCAGCAAAACTGAGTATAATCCTCTGGGGAGAAAATGGATATTCAATGAAGTAGAGGACTTTAAACATTCTTGCTGAAAAGACCAGAGCTAAATAGAAAATTTGGCTTTCAAATAAAAGAATCAAGAGAAGCATGAAAAGGTAAACAGGAAAGAGAAATTATAAGACTTATTAAAGTTGAACTGTTTACATTCCTACATGGAAATGTGATATTTGTAACACATGAGACCTTTCTAAGTATTAGTGTAGTTAGGGGAAACAGATGGAAGATAGATAGATACATAGATAGATAGACAGACAGACAGACAGACAGATAGAGATAGATAGATAGATAGATAGATAGATAGATAGATAGATAGATAGATAGATAGATAGATAGATAGATGGCACAGGGTGAATTGGATATGAAGGGATGATATTCAAAAAATAAAATTAGAGGGTGAGAAAGGAATATATTAGGAGGAGAAAGGGAGAGACAGAACAGGGTTAAACTGTCTCACATAAAAGAGACAAGAAAAAGGTTTCACAAGGGGAAGAACAGGGAGGTGAGAAGGAATGAGTGAACCTTACTCTCACTGGATTTGGCTTAAGGGGGGAATAACAAACACATTCAACTGGGTATCTTACCCTACAAGAAAGTAAAGGGAAAAAAGGTTAAAAGGCGGAGAATGATAGAAGGGAGGGCAAATTGGGGGAAGGGGTAGTCAGAAGCAAACACTTTTGAAAAGGGACAGGGTCAAAGGAGAGGATAGAATAAATTGGGGGGGAGGGGCTGGATAGGTGTAATGGTAATGTAAATGGGAAAATCTTTCCCATTCATTAATAAGTCATTGTGACCTGCATAGATCACATGGAAGCCTAAGGCACATATGGTGAGAGGAGCTTGCTGAAAAGGTGGAACAGGAAAGGTGGAGAAGAGCTGGGAGGAAGTTGGTCAGGCTAGTCAGAGCTGGGAAAGACACAGGCAGGCAGGCACAGCTTAGGCTCCTGAGTGTTTGTGGTAAGGTCCCAGCAGGGGGCAGGGAGGCTTGGGAATGGCTTTGCCCCCTGTGGTGATAACCTGTATTGACTTCTTGTTTACTATGATAGATTTTGCTTTCTAGTTCTGGGATTTGGCTTTCTGATGTCTAAATAAATGTTTTTTTCTTCTGCCTTCTATATGGAAAGTCTGTTATACTTTGCAATTGAGAACTATGCCAGTATATTCATAGTCACAACCACTGCTGTGAATATTGCCTTGGTGATGCAATAAGATGGAGGAAAATACAGTTAGTCTTTCATAACATGACCATTATGGAGGTGATTTGTATAACTACACGTGTATAACTTATAGTGATTGCTTGCCTTCTCAATGAGGGTCGGTGGGGAGTGAAGAAGGGAGAGAATCTGGAACTCAAAGTTTTAAAAACAAATGTTAAAAAATTGTTTTTGCATGCAACTGGGAAATAAGGCATATAGGCAATGGGGTATAGAAATCTTTCTTGTCCTTCAGGAAAGTAAAGGGAGAGGGGATAAAATGGTGGGATGATAAAAGGGAGGACAGACTGGGGAAAGGGGTAATCAAAATGCATGCCATCTCAGGCGGAGGGGGAGGGGAGAGATGGGGAGAAAATGTGAAACTCAAAATCTTGTGGAAATGAATGCTGAAAACTAAAAATTAATAAGCAAAACAAAGTTTTTGAAAGAAAAATATAATAATAGCACCTATTTCACAGGGTGGTGATGGGGAGCAAATGAGATTATTGTATAAAATATATACATACACACATTATATATAATTATAAATTATATTTATATTATATTTAAATTATTAAATTTTAGGCTCTATGTAAATATTATTTCTATTCTAGTATGTTATTGCATGGTATATTTCAGTATGACTACAGGGTCTATTTTGTATAGATATGTAGAAATAGATACAGATTCTCAGTATTCTAAGAAGGTAGCTTGCAAAGAATAGGCATTTAATATATATTAAGTGAACTCAAATGAATGTGATACTCGAAAGAATTTGAGAAAGATTGTAACAACGTAAAGCAATACTCGACTTAGTTTTTGTTATCATATATGGCACTTTAAGAAACGTTTGTTAATTTTAATAAATTCCAACCCTTCTAAGAAGATACTGGGCATTACTAACTTCTGGTCCAATGTAAGTCAAACCCCTAAAATGAGATCTTTCTGAAGGGCAAAAACATACAGCTATCGTATATAATACTGGAAGACAACACCAATTATAGACTACATTGAGGTGATGTCCTGGATTCAAACCAATGCAGCACATAGGTATATTAAAAGAATCCGTGAGGCTATACATATCACTGTGTATGAGAGATGGCAGCTAAATGGAATCAACATAGGAAAAAAGACAGTCATGCTTTAACTTCACTAGGAGCATCCCTAGGAAAAAGGGCTGGTTTTCCTGATCCTGGAATCTTACAAATTTGAGACAAACTCCTTCCAGCCAATCTCTGATGAATTCAAAAGGGAAGGCTCTAATGAATTCTTTGCTATATCATTAGAGAAGGTCAGATTATAGTGATGGAGATCTTATTAACCACCTGACATCATTAAATAGTTAGTTTCTGCCAAAAGAAAAAAAAAAGACATCTCTTCCTTTACTTTACTTAGAATTTTCTGGTTTCCTAAAATTCTTAATAGTACTTTCAAATCTCCAGGTAATGACTTATAAACTTCATAGCTTTCACTAACACTTTCATTTATTGATATACTTTCCCTTAATCAAACTGATTTCTGTAATGAGTAAAATACTTCATAAATTTGAATTGATAAAATACATCTCCTTCTGTCTTTAGTTCATTCTCCATATAAGAAATCATCTATGTTTCTGGTTGAACAGGAAACAACACAACATGTAAGAAGGCAGGACTTGGGTTCAGATCCTGTATTTGACATTTATTATTAACTGATCATACCTCTGGTCTAGTTTCATAATTCTCCCTATGACTGGCATTCCCTGGCTAGACTCCTAGTTTTGGTCCCTGTCCATGCTTTCTGCATCTCTCAGATACTGACTCCAAACACAATCCCCTTCAACTTTCCCTTTGAAGAGATTCTCAGTTACAATAATGCCCTATCCCCAAAGTTCCTTCACTATGATGGACCCTCAATAGTATGCCATAGATGCACACCTACCTGCCCACAACAAAAAATATTCAAGGACTACTACTAAAAATTGCTATGGGTGAAGTGTTCAGGCTATGTGACCCTTTGGGGCCGTGATCCTTAACCTGGCACCCATAAACTCATGTTTGAATATTTTGATAAATATATTTCAACAAAATTTGTTTCCTTTGTAACACTGATATTGTGTGCATTTAAAAGCATTATTCTGAGAAAGGGTTTTACCAAACTGACAAAGGCATCCATAACACAAAAGTGGTTAAGAACCCCTGTTTTAAGGAATGGCCAAAACTTTTTGAACTAGAATATTTTAAATGTGTATTCCTACAGAACAAAGAAAGGGGGTAGGGAATTCCTTTTAGGCAAAAAGAAGCAGCCCACTTCTCTCCTGGCTTTTGTTTGGTCCTCAAAACATAAAGAAATACAGAAAAAAAATGATTTTTAATTGTCATATCCATGAACTCCTTCAAAGTTCAGGTCAAGCATCATCTCCTTCCAACTCCTAATGCTCCCCCCCAATTTCCCATCCCTAAAATTAACTTGAATTGCTCTGTAAATATTTTTAATTTACTTATCTGTGTACATGTGATTTTTACCAACTGAATTTAAGCTCCTTGTAGGCAAGAATGTTTTTTTTTTTCATTCTGTCTCTAATGCCTGGCACATGTAGCTACTTAATGTTTATGGATCAACTGATTGACTTAGGGTAAGCTGCTTAAACTTTCTGAGCATCAGATTCTTTATTGGTAAAATGGAGGTGTTAACACCTGGTTACGAGGCTCAAATGGGAAAATGTATGAAAAGAACTTTGAAAACCTTAAAAGGTCCTTTATAAATGTCAACTTATTATTGTAAACTCCCTGAAGACAAAGATCAAGTTTTATTTATTCTGTATTTTCCCTCAGTCCTTAGCACAGCACACAGTCCACAGAAGATTCCTAACAAATTTCCACAAGTTCATAAATGAGAGAACTAATTAAAATTTCTTGTAACAACCTCTATACCTACATATTCTTCCTACTTTCCTTCTTTTCCTTCCTCTTCTTTTCTTTTTAATGAGGAAAGGGGAGTTAATGAACAAGGAAATTACTCTGGTGGCTTTCCTTCTCCCACCATAGAAACTGTATTATATACTCAATTCTACATTAGCCACAAACAGATATATTAGGGTCCCCAAATGCCAGCACTCAGAAGTCCCAGGTGCTGCCTCCCTGCTTACTGCTCCGCAGGCCAGCTACTAGCTTAGTCACTGCCACTACCACTGCTGGGGAAAGTTAATTAAGGTAATTAAATGGCTGGACAACAATATCAAAAAGAGGTTACGTAAGTTAAGCGAAGCCTGTGGACCCCTCCTCAGAATAATGTTTGTAAATGTATAAAATACAAATGTACAAAATAAATACGGAATATACATGTTATATATTCATATATAATATAAAATAAAAATACATACGATTACAAAGAAAACCAGTTTACGGTTGAAGAGGCACCAGTGACGTAGGGGATAAAGTACTAGTCGTTAAGTGAAAAAGAAAGCGGTATGAATCCCTCTACCACTTACTTACTCTGACCTTAGGCAAACCCCTTAACCACCCAGGGTTCCAGTTTCCTCAGGTATAAAATGAGGGGACTGGCCTAGATAACCTCTGAGGTACCTTTTGGCTCCAGATCTATAAATCTGTGGAGGAGTTACAGGAGGGGCTTTTGGGGGGATAAGTCTCAGAGGACTGGGAGTTACTAAACAAGACTCCAAGCTCTTAGTAGAAGCACTAGGTGATATACACTGGGGTGGGATGAAGGAATCTCACCCCTCTGCCTTTCCTCACAGGCTTCAGGCCTTCTACCTTTCTCTCAGTGCCATACCATTTCCTCTCACCTTCATTTACGTTATTATGTTCCTGTTCTTCTGTCACTAGAAGACCTGAGCTTAAAGGTTTCATTCCATGTGCCACTGATCCAAGGTAAAACAATTGTGCAAAGCACAGGTTAAGAAGCTAGAAGAAAGTTGAATGAATTGGCCAAAGGATGGCAAGGGAGTCAGTCAAAAGGGCAGATCCACAGGTGTGTGGGTGGCGGACCAGAGAACTGTCCCCAAGTGAATAGGAACTAATGAAAATTTTCTGGGAAATGGACAGGCCAGAGATTCAATGACAATCAAATTCAACATTTCTTAAGAACTCATGTAAGGTACAGGGAGATGCAATACCTCAGCAGATCCTTGATCTCACGAGTGCAGATTGGAATTCATTCAACTTTCTAATTCTGCATGACTCCTGTCTCTCATCTTCCATCAATATTCCCACCCAACATTCTACAGGTTTTCCTCTGGGACGTTTAACATTACATAGCCATCGATTGTCCATATTTACCCCTTATTCTTGCAAAATGAATACGCCACCTCCTTTTCTGATCATGTATCCCCTCGATTGGCTTCTTTGATGTGACATCTAATGTTGGTGTTGTTCCGCCTTCATTTTCAAAGAGGACCAATTACAGGTGATGTCTGGATTTGCACATGAATTGGGTTTAAAGTCATCAGTCTCATTCTCTCCCAGAGTCATCAAAGTCTAGTGACAGGACAAAAGTCAGGACAACTGGCTACAGCCTGGGACAACCTTGATGCCCGTGATGTCTGACCAAGAACTTCACAACAGCTGCTTCATATGCCATCAGGGACCTTGGAACAAACTGTTCTCATCAGCCCATTCCTCTGGGAAAATTCTTCACATGCTTGGGGTAAATATCCCCCTGACTCACTGACAGCTTTGAGGTCTGCTGGTTACCTTCAACCTGATGTAGCATGTCTGCTGAAAGAGTTTTACAAGATTATGGCTGCTGTGCATGCTAGAGTAATAATGAAGCCAAAGGTGAGAACAGAAGGTGAAGGAGCAGCTCTGAAAAGGGCTTGGCATGCCCTCACGTCAGCAATGCTAGTCCTCCCTGAACATCCCATATACCCCAGCTACATCTAAAAAAAGAGCATCATAGACGATATCCCACTCCTCATTTATGCCCACCACACATCTCTCTTTACTGCCCTTTGAGTCACACACAATTCTTTGGAAACCATCATAACATATGATCTGCAGCAAAATATAGCATCACCAGATGGATTTTTGGAGGGAGGGGTGGGGAGACTGGCCTTACAAGACACATTTTTGTTCTAGGAGAACCATTTGGGATCATTTAGAGAACTGTGCAATTTCACAAATCCAAGCCACCATATTTTTCCTATTCAATTCTAGACCAAACACTGTTTTTCTAGAGTACCTATATAAAATACAAATACAACTAACTTAGAGAGCTGTCCTTCCAACTGCATACCAAAGTCTGGGTCAGAGCTATCCTTCATCCACTTTGTTTTTCATATATGGATTTCATGAATGAATTGAGTGGTGGGATCTTATTTAAGAGGTTTGGCAACACTGTAAGATATCCAGTCAAAAGACTGCAATCTGGGAGGATAACTACTGAGTGAGGGAATGAGGCAAAAACCAGAGAGATGCATGCTTCCCAGAAATGTCTGTCACTGTCACTAAAAATATTCCAAATGGAAGAGGGATTCCCATATCCTCTCGATGTTCCTATTTGCTGATGACATAAATTAATGTGTGAGGGAAAGAAATGCTGGAGCTAGACTATAAAGGACTTGAAATGCTACATGAAGGAGTCTGCATTTTATTTTCAATGTGAAAAAGAAGCCAAAGGAATCTTATGAGGAGGGAGGTCAACCTAGGCTTTAAGAGTATCATTTTGGTAGGTGTGTGGAGGATGGATTGGAAAGAAAAAGGCTAGATACAGAGATAACAATTAGGAGACTGTTATAGTGGTCAAGGTAAGAGATGAAGGCCTCTGGGGATACTGCTTTTCCTCCCATATTTTATGATGCTGACACACTTACATTATCTCAGTTCCTCAGACACTCCTCCTACTTCCTCCATGTCTTTGCACTGACCAACCACTGGGGCTGAAATGCATTCCTTCTTCACTTCTCCCTCAAAAAGTCCCTCCTTTGTGTCATGCAACTCAAGAACTACTTTGTACATGAAACCTTTTCTGATTTTCCTAGCTGCTAGTGCACTCCCTCCCAGGACACTGTGTATTGATCTACTTCGTTTATTCTCTATATTTATTCTGTATATGTTTATTTCTGCATTTGTGTTTCCCACTGTAAGGTCCTTTAAGTAGGGATTGTTTCTTTGTAGTTCTATCCCTAGCACAGGGCCTGTACATACCAGGAATTTAATAAATGCTTCCTGACTGATTGATCGATTGAAGGGGACACATGTGAGAAATGTTGGAGAGGTAGCATTTACCAGGCTTGGCAACTAATTGGACACAAGCATGGGGGGAGAAGGAAGGGAAGGAGTGAAGAATCAACAGTAACACCTATGCTGTAAACTCGGCTAACTCAGAAAATAGCAGTGTCCCTGTATAAACAGGAAGTTAGGAAGAGGGGAAGGCTTAGGAGAAGCCTATGGGATGTCCAGTTGTCAAACTGGCTTAGAAATGCAAGACGAGAGGTCAAAAGAGAAATAAGGGATACATTTGTATATCTGGGAGTGATCTATACAGAAATGATAACTCATAGAACTGGACGGGAACCAAAGAGCCATCCTTGTTTTACAGATGAGGAAATAATCTCAGCAAAGTTAAGTGACTTGTGACAGCTACTAAGTATCAGAAGCAAGAATTGAAACTGGGTCTTTCTAATAGCAAACCCAGAACTCTATCTACTGTACCACGCTGCCTTATGAAAATACATGAGATGCGAACCCATATGAGCTGATGAGATCACCCAAAGAAAGTACAAAGACAGTAGAGGAGGAGGATCATTCATGAGTCCCAAGGTATACCTATGGACAGGGGAGTGGACACAAAGATGGTCCTACAAGGAAACTGAGATGACACGTCAAGACAGATTGGAAGAGAACCACACAGCAATGTCCTACCAACCTAAGGAGAAGGAAATATTCAAGAGAGGATCAAAAACAGTGCCAAACAATGCAGAAAGGTCAAGAAGAAGGGAACTTTTTAAAAGGCCATTGCATTTACTAATAAAGAGATCCCTGATAGCCTTGAAAAGGGGAGGAATAAAAACCAGAATGCCAGGCACTGAGAGTCTGAGAAGTGAGGGGGAGAGAGAAAGGAGAGATAACGAGGGGTAAACAGCTTTTTCTAAAAGTACAAGGGAGGAGATACAGACGATATCAGCTTGATAAAATGAAGCTTAAAATACAACATGGAGGAAATCTGAGCTTTCTCTGCTCCCTATAGATAGAAACTGAAAATTAGGGAGAGAGAGAGAGAGGGTGATCAAAGGGATACATTCCTGAAGAAATCACGAGAATTCACAGGTGTCTGGAGTCTATCAGCCCCTCACTAAACAAAATGACAAAGGTCTGTCCCTGAGTAGATGGGGGCTCTCCAGAGTGGCCAGGAAGGCTGAATTAATGAAAGAGTAAGTGTCTTCTCATTATAGATTTTAAAAGCATAGATTCTTTGATCAGGAAATTCAAAAGCTAATATAAATATAATTATACAGACACTCATACATGCATACATATGTATTAAGAGGTCAGTTACAGCAAGATGATCCAGTGATTTTACTTCTGATATATTCACCTAGAAAATGTCAAAATTTAAATACCTCAACAGCTTAATAAAAAAAATTTTAAGAATGACCTCTTTCCTAAAGCAAAGATCTAATCAAGCTGCAAATAATGAGAAAACAAAATATATCTTCACTCAAAAATATATCCACCTCCAGCCAAGCAATTTGTAACAAAGAGTACCAGACGCTCTCATAGAGACTGCAATGCCTACATAAATATTAAACAAAAAAACCCTAATGCAGCTGTTCCAGAATACTGAAAGGCTGGTATCTTCAACGTTTAGTCATTAGTCTTGCCCAATTTGACAAGGAGAACATTCTTATTATTTCTTAGCCTCATGGGTCAAGTGCACAATATTCAAACTGGGCCATTGTTCATTTGAGATTAGAAATAGACTTACAAATGGACTTGCCTTTGTCCCAAATTGAAATGGGTTGAAAATCAGTCCTTGTACTGAAGTTCTAATCCGATAATAAATGCTGTGATTAAAAATTGGCTGGTATCACTTGTTCCCATCAATTTCATTCACAAGGAAGACAAATAACTAAGAATTTTTAGTGCTAAAGTGTGATGCTACTTTAACTCACTGAACCTGATATCAAAACTACCCCCAAGAAATGGTCATGTTTAAGGGAAGAAAATGAACATGACACTTAAAATACACTCAATTTATTCCTTGTTATAAATTTGATCCAAAGTAACTCTGGAGACTGGCTTCTTAGGTATTAATTATTCATGTATCATTTGGGATATACAACTTAATATGTGGAATTCTAGACTTACATATTTAACACCAAAGAAATCAGTCATATCTAAGAATTGAAGATTCTAGAAGTTGGCAGAAATATAGTATCAGGAGATCACAGATGTAGAGATCAAAGAGACATTCAGTCATAGCACCACAGAATTGGAGAGATGGAAAAAACCTCAATATAATCTAGGACGGTTCCTACTCTGAAAGGAATTCCCATGATAATGTATCTGATAAGCTGTCACCTCTCTTCTGGACAGCTCTAATTGTGAAGCAATTTTCCTGACATTGGGCTCAAATTGGCTTCTCTGCAACTTTAACTCAACATTCTTGGCCCTCTGCCTGCTGGGTGGCACAGTGTATAGAGCGCTGGGCCTGGAGTCAGAAAGATCTGAGTTCAAATTCCAGCCTCAGAAATTTACTAGTCATGTGGCCTGCTGTCTGTCTCAGTTTCCTCAGCTATAAAGTAGGGATGATAATGTCATCTACCTCCCCAAGCTGCTGTGAGAATAAAATGAGATTATATTCATAAAGTGCTTAGTACAATGCCTGGCACATAAAGGCACTATATAAATGCTAGCTCTTCATTATTTTTTTATTATTATCATTGCTATTATTATAAAATAGAACAAGCATAATTCTTCTTCCACATGATGGCCTTTTTAATACTTGAACACAGACATCGTGATCCATTTGAATCTTTTCTGCTCCAGGTAAAACATGATTAATTCCTTTATCAGGTTCTCATATGAGATAGCCCCATGGCCCTCCATCACCCTGGCCCTCCTGGGGATGCTCCCCAGCTTATCAACATGAGTCTAGAGCTCTCATTTTACAGATGAAGCCGTTGAGACCCAGAGAGGTGAAATGATTTCCCTAAGGTCACAAGAGCAGCAAGACTGGGCCTCTGACTCCAAACCTCGCTCTCCCTGCACCATGCCATCATGCCTCTACCACCCCTTTGTCAGATGACACACAGGACTAGGTTCAAAGCAATTAGCTTAAGATGCACAAAAATGCTCCAATTAAACTATTCCAATTAAAATCATGAATCATAAAATTCAACTCAGCAATGTTTATTAACTGTCTAATATATAGACAGTACTATGCTGGAACACAAGAGGGAGACAAAAAGTTTATATAAAACATTCTTTCTGAGGCAGATAGGTGGCACAATGGATAAAGCACTGGCCTTGGAGTTAGTCAGAAGGACCTGAATTCAAATGCAGACTCAGACACGTACTAGTTAAGTGACCCTGGGCAAGTCACTTAACCTCAACTGACTCCAAAAAAAAAAAGAAAAAGACATTCTTCCTGATCTCATTGAGCTTCCTGTCCCACCTTCTAAACCACTGGCATGGTGGAAAGAAAGTAAGCCTTGGCATTACCAACGGGCAGAACGACTTTGAAAGTTACAGTTGAAATTATTATTTTTTTAAAAGAAAAGCAAACTGTACATTAATAGACATTTTCAGTTTCATATATGAACTTTTTTTGTTATACTACGTATATGAAAATTCTTCTTTTATTTAGCGTTTGCTAAGTTCAGAATAAAAACATTCTTACGCTTAAAAAAAAAAAAAAAAGGAAAGAAGAAGGCTTCAGAGTCAGAAGGCCTGGATTTGAATCCCCACCTCTGACACAGGCTGGCTATGTTACCCTGGGCAGATCACATGATCTCTCAGCACCTCCAGGCCATTCTCTAAGACTGCAAATTGAATAGGGGATGATTGCTTCATTGGTGGAGGAAGGATGATCTCCAATACTCTGAAGGGGGACTTGAGGGGGGAGAAATCACAGCTTTAATTGTTATTAAATGCTATTTTCTTTGGCATTATGGGGTGGTGGACCACCCAGGCAAACAATATTAGTAGGTAAATCCTACTTACTCTCTCCTGACTGGTATAATTTTAGCCTTGGGAGAACACAAGAATCACCCCATCCTATTATTTGCTAGTCACAACCCCTGGGTGACCATATCCCCCTCATCAGAGCACACCTTGCTCCACTATGCATATACAAATAATCTGACAAATCATTTCACTCTTCTGCAAGTAACGTCCATAAAGTAAAAGTTACTGGTTCTGCAAAAACTTTAAGGAAACAATAAGGGAAGATAAAAAATATCTCTATAATCCAGTCACTCATTGATACATCACTCATCTACACCACCGAGAATGACTTTCATGATAATTTTTAAAAAAATCTGAAAGGCCACATATGCAAAATTTAAAATGCTCACATTTCCAAGGTATAAAAGAAATCATATGAATAAAGCTAAAAAAAAAAGTCTAACAAGCTTTATTTCCTCTTTTATTACCCTTTTTCAGCGTTTTACAGAAGCATATGCTTAGAATGACTTCAGAATACACTTGTTAGCACATACCTACCTATACAGAATCTTCCATTTCCCATCTCTGGGTCTTTGCATAGACTCCCTACTTGGAATGCTCTCCTTCCTCACCTCCACTTCTTAGAGAAGTAGGAAAATCTAAAAGGGAGTCCTAGTTCCCTTCAAGATTCAGCTAAAGTGCTACCAACTTACTGGAGGGGGAAGGGAGGGAGGCACTCATGGCCCCATTCCAGTGCTGATCATCACGGAAATTTTAATCTGTTCAACTTTTTCAATGTGTGTCAACTCACCCCCATCATTTGAGGGCCATCATCATCAAGATCCCTTTCCTGATTTCCTGAGTTGCGAGCCCTTCTCCCCATAAAAAATTACTTGCATTTATCTGGATGCATCCTATATTGAAATAGCTGTGAATGCTATAATCAATCCCCGGTAAAATGTAAGCTCTTTAAGGACAGGGAGTGCTTGCTTTCATATTTGTATCCTCAATGCCTTGTACATGAGGGGGCTTTTCACAGAGTCAAGGAAAATCTATCTGATATCAAAGAAACAAAAGTAGTAAGATGTAGTGCAAATTTGCAATCAGATGACTTCCATTTAAATCCCATGCCTCAGGGGCACAGTAGAGGGCAGAGTGTGAATCAGCATTTTTGCCTTGCTCTCCCAATATACCTCCTCCACTACAATCTAGAAAATGAGTCAGACCAAATTCTGATCAGGAAAATCAAGAAAAAAGGCCTAGTAAGTCATTTTTTTCCAGCTCAGAATAGCTTAGGAAAATGGGGAGGTGTGCAAACACTAGGGTTGGGGCTAGCCAGTTCAGCACTGTGCTGGTGATGGCAGTAGCAGGACAGAAACATTACGGCCCTCAGGGAAAGAAAGGGAACCAAGATAGAGCACCAGGGCAGGAAGCTTCAGAGCAGAAAGAGATCCCAGCAGACCACTGCAATAGCATTGAGAGAGGATTAAGTGCCTTCTGGAAGCTTTATCACCCATTACCTAGTTCCAGGTCAAAAATCCAGGGCAGAGAGGAACAGCTGCTACTCAACATAGGGCCCTAGCTGAGTAGTGAGCAGAAAACAAATTCTAGAAATTTAGCTGTGTGGCTCTGAGTTCAGGATCAAAACAGTGACTCAAATCTAACCTTTAGCCTAGGACACAAGCCTATGGGGGAAAAACCAGGGCAGAAGATGAAGAACAAAGGAGAGTCAGTGGTTCAGTCACTCTGAACCTGCAGAATATCTCAGAGGGCTAATGA
Source organism: Notamacropus eugenii (assembly GCF_028372415.1). Lineage (NCBI taxonomy): Eukaryota > Metazoa > Chordata > Mammalia > Diprotodontia > Macropodidae > Notamacropus > Notamacropus eugenii. The sequence goes on along the minus strand of NC_092878.1, from coordinate 48,366,136 downwards.
TGACTGAGTCCAGGAACAGTCTAAAGAAACTCAACCACACACAAGACAACAGATCCAAACCTGGATTAGGAACTTGCAGAGCTCAAACAAAAAGAGAAGTAAACAGACCTCACCCTGGATCACACCACTTTGGAAAAATTGTAGGCTTCTGAGGTTCGCTGTGAAAGCAACATCCTCACCAGGAGAGCAGATCCCAACACTATCATAAAGTCCCAAGTCAAGAAACAGGAATGAGCAAATAAAAAAAGAATCTGACTATGAAGAGTTACTATGATGACAAGGAAGCTCAAGACACAAACAGAGAAGATAAAGACTTGAAAACATCTGTAAACAAATACTCCAAAAAAAAAAAAAAATGCAGATTGTACACAAGTCCAACAAGAATTCCCAAAGGAGTTAAATCCAGTGCTAAAGAAATAGATTTCTTAAAAAAAGCAAAACAATGATTTTTAAAACCAAATTTGAACAGTACAGGGGAAAATGGGGAGGAAATGGGAAAAGGAATGAGAGTGAACCAATCAAGTTATGAAAAGAGAATTAACAGCTTGGTAAAAGAAGTACAAAAACTTAATAAAAAAATAACTACTTAAAAATTAACATTGAAAGTTAATGACTCCATGAAAAATCAAGAAATAATAAAACAAAGTCAAAAGACTGAAAAATAGAAAACAGAAAATATCTGAGAGGAAAAATAAATGAAGTAGAAAATAAATTACAGAGAGATCATTTAAGAATTACTGGTCTACTTGGAAGCCATGAACAAAAGAAGAGTCAAGGCATTATATTTCAAGAAATTATAAAGGAAAACTTCACAAATTTACAAGCAAATTCTAACAAACATTTTAAAAATAATTTTAATACTAAATAAATTGTTTGCAAAACAAGTAAAGAAGGGATCCTGCAAAATTCCTTCTACCACTTAAATATGGCCTTGTTACCTAAAACAGAGAGTTTAAAAGAGAAAAATAAAACTGTAGACCAATTTCCCTAATGAATATTCGTATAATTTTTTTAAAATACTAGCAAAGAGATTGCAGCAATATATCACAAAGATCATACATTATGATCAGGATGGATTTATATCAGGAATGCAGTTCAGAAGTTTTAAAAACTATATGCAAAACTGACCATATGAATTAAAAAATGACAATAACCATTTGATTATCTCAATATACACAGAAAAGTTTTTGACAAAATGCAACACCAATTCTGATCAAAAAACATTAGAAAGTATAGGAATAAATGAAGCTTTTCTTAAAATGACAAGCAGTATCTCTCCAAAACCAAAAGCAAGCATTATCTCTAATGGGGATATACTAGAAATTTTCCAGTAAGATCAGGGGTGAAGCAAGAATATCCATTATCACCAATATTATTCAGTATTATACTAGAAATGCTAGCTATAGCAACAAGACAAGAAAAAGAAATTGAAGGAATATACAAAGCAATGAGGAAACAAAACTATCGTTGCAGATGATATGACAGTTTACTTAGAGAATCCTATTAGGGAGAGGCAACTGAAAAACTAACGGAAACACAATTTCAGCAAATAAATCCATTTCATAAAATAAACCCACATCAAGTCATGAGTACATTGAATACTGCCAACAAAACCTAGGAAGAAGAAATAGAGAAAATCCATTTAAAATAACTATGGACAATATAAAATACTTGGGAGTTGACCTGCCAACACACAAATAAGAATTTTATAAACACATTCACAAAACTCTATGCAAATAAAGAATGATCTTCATACAAATAAAAAACTGTTATTCAGTCATTTTTCAGTAATGTCCAACTCTAGGACCCCATTTTGGCATTTTCTTGGCAAAGATAACGAAGTGGCTTGCATTGCCTTCTCTAGCTTATTTTACAGATGAGGAAACTAAGGCAAACTGAGTCAAACAGCAAGTGTCTAAAGCCAGATTTGAACTCAGAAAGACAAGTCTTCTTGATTCCAGGTCCCCTACTCTATTCACTGCACCACCTCACTAGCCCTCTAAATAACTGGAGAAATATTAATTCCTCAGGTGTCAGCTGAGTTAATATAATTTTATAATGACAATACTACCTAAATTTATTTACTTCTTCAGTGCCATATCAATCAAGTTAACAAAGAATTATAGAGCTAAAAAAAAAAACTTAAAACTCATCTAAAGGAACAGTGTCCAGAATATCAAGAGAATCAAATGGAAAAAAGAATGGGAAGGGGCCTGAGCAAACTGGATCACAAAGCTGTAATCATCAAAACAATTTGGTATTACATAAAAAACAAAGAGGTTGATCAAACTGATAAGTTATATAAAATACAGAAGCAAATGAGCAAAGCAGCCTAATGCTTGATAAAATCCCAGCTATTTGAACAAAAACTCATTGTTTAACAAAACTGTTCAGAATCCTGGAAAGTAGCAGAGACCAATATCTTATACCACAGACCAAAATAAGCTCAAAATAGGTACATGATTTAGACATAAAGGGTAATATTATAAGCAAATTAATAAAACATGGAAGAAATTATTTGGCAGGCCTATGGATAGGTGAAGCAATCATAAACATACAAGAGATAAAAAAGTTCATAGAAAGTGAAATGGACAATTCTTATTACAAAAAATTAAAAAGTTTTCACACAAAACAAACGAAACTAAAAAAAGAAGAAAAGCAAGAAATTAGGGGAAAAATATTTCCAACAAGTTCCCTGATAAAGGTCTCATTTCAAAAGTATATAGGGAACGGAGTCAAATTTATAAGAATAAGAGCCATTGTTCAACTGGTAAATGGTTAAAGGATACAAATATGCAGTTTTCAGAGGAAAAAAATCAAAACTGTCAATAGTCATATAAAAATGCTTCTAAAACACTCATAATTAAAGAAGTACAAATTAAAAGAACTCTGTGTACAAGACATCTAATTGCACTCATCAGCTTGACTAAAATTACAAAAAGAGAAAATGACAAAAGCTAGAAGGGATATGAGAAAATAGGCATACTACTACTGTTGGTAGAGCTATAAACTATGCCCAAAAAACTACTAAACCATGCGTACCTTTTAACCTAGTGATACCCCTAGGAAGTCTATAAAATATTTATAGCATTTCTTTTTTGTAGTAGCAAAAGACTGGAAACTGAGGAGAAACCCATCAATTGAGGAATGGCTGAACAGCTACATGGTACACGAATGTCAAAGAACACTATTATTCTGTAAGAAATCTTAGAGGATGGTTTCAGAAAAACTTAGGAAGACTTACACAAATTGATGCAAATTAAAGTAAGTAGAAACAAAAGAACAATTAATTTATACAGTAATAATATTGTAAAGACAATCAACTATGAAAAACACAGTAACTCGGATCAGTACAAGAATCAACCGCAATTTCAAAGGATTCATGATGGAATGTTATCTGTCTCCAGAAAGAGGATTGATGGACTCAGATTGCAGATTGAAGCATATTTCTTCTACTTCTTTGTTTTCTTTTTTTTTTTTTCTTGGAACTTGGCTAGGGGGGCAATCTGTTTTGCAGGTCTATATCGATTTGTAATGGGTTTTATTTTTCTTGCTTTCTCAATGCTTTAGGGAGGCAGAGAGAATTTGAAACTGAAAATCAAATTGAATACAAATGAATAAACAAATAAATCATAGCCCTATTTATTATATGACTATAGGGAAGTCATTTAACCTCTTGGGGTCTCAGTTTCCTCAACTATAAAATGAAGGAATTAGATCATATGATCTTTACGATTCCTTTGAGTTCTAGATTCTGCTTCTTTGAAAATGGACACACTAAATCCAGATATACACAACAACAAAAAAAAAAACAACAACTTAATCAGAATTCAAACACACAGTACAAGACAGAACTGGGAGATGGAGTATTGTGTACAGGGGGCAGTAAGAAGGACAATTTGCCTAAACTGAAGTGTGCATGAAGAGGAATAATCTACAACAAAGCAGAAAAGGTAGGTTAGAGACAGGTTGTGAAGGGCTTCAAGTGTCAAACAAGACATAGATGATCTTAGATGCAATCAAGAGCCTCTCTGCTGTTTACTGAATAGAAGAAAACCATGGTTAGAACTGTGTATTATGAAAATTACTCTGGCAACTGAGGGAAGGATGAACTGGAGAGGGCAAACACTTGAAGATAAGAGATCAATTAGGAGGTTATTGTAATAGTCCAGGCAAGAGTTGATAGGGGAAATTAGGGTGGTGGCTACATGAAAGAGAAGGGAAGATAGAGGGAAAAACAATAAAACTTAACAGATCAATAAATTTGTAGGCTGAGTGAAAGTGAGGAGTCAAGGCTGACACCAAGGCTGCAAACCAGGGTAACTAGAAGAATGGTGGTATTCTCAAAAGAATAAGGAGGTTCAAAAGAGAGTTGCATTTAGGAAGAAAGATAATGAATTCAGTTTTGGACATGCTGAGTTTAGGATGTCTAAACTTAACAAGTTAAGGCATCTAATTGGAAGCATCCAATACACAATCGGTGATGTGGGACTGGAGATTGGGAGAGAGAATTGGGCTGAACAGGGATCTGAGAATTATTCACACAGAAATAATAATTGTCAGGGATTCCCAGGTAGTCTCAGTCACAGAGAGTTGAAAGGAGCTGATTCAGGGGATCAGATTATTAGCCTAGCCATGCCAGAAAACTGAACCACTATTACCTGAACTGTCTTAGGAAGAGTCTGAAGATTACTTGGCAAGATAAAGTACTGGACATTGAGATCCTCTCTCGAGCTGAACTGCCAAGCATTCAAACTCTACCACAGACAGTACAACTCCAGTGGATTAGCCGCAGAACCTGAATGCCAAATTTATGGTTACCTGAAAGATTAATAAGAACTCATACAAGGTAAGAGCTCAAAAGAAGTAGGACAAGGACACTTTCAAGGTCTCTTGGAAGAACTTTAGTATCAATTGTGAGACATGGGAGATGCTGGCACAGGACCACCCTGCATGGCATGCCCTCATGAAAGAAGGCTCTGTACTCCATGAGCAAAGCAGAATCTCAGTAGCACAAAGGAAATGAGAGTTGTGCAAATCCAGAAACATCTCTATCCCAAGTGTACAAATAGACTATATGTGCCTGACCTGTGGTAGAGCCTTCTAAGATCATAGTGGACTCATCAGTCACAACCAAACATACCACACCCTGATGCCAACATTGTGATATCATTGGTCTTCAAAAACGAAGGATGAACAGCAATAAATAATGTTAAAAAAAGGCTTGGAGGTTTATGGTGGAATTTGTTTAGGCTGTCTTGGGGAGTATTACGGAGAAATCGTGCTAGGTAGGGTTAAAGAATAAAGGCTATCCTTCAACAAGAAGGATCTGAAAAATGTCAAAGACTTCCTAACAAGGTGGATTAAAAGTCAGAGGCATTCAAAATCAAAACAAGATCTTATCTATATGAGATGTTTCAGTAGTAGTGCTGCCTCATGACAAAATGGTAGACAGAGGAAGAGTGGGGCAACACACCAAATATGGAATTTAGAGCCAGGAAAACATGAATTCCATTTCTGCCTCTGACACTTATGAGCTATGTGATCCTGGGAAATTACCTAAACTTTTCAAGCCATTCCCTCATTTATAAATTGGAAAAGACACTTGTAGTGTCTACCACTTTCTCTTACCTCCCCCTCAAATCCTGCCCCATATCTGATCTGTTGTCAAGGCTTCTCGATTTCATCTCTCAGATACGCCTATTTCTCTCCTCTAATACTGCTACCACTCCAGTGCAGGCCCTACTCACCTCATGCCTGGATTATTTCAATAGCTTTATGGTGAGTCTACCTGCTTCAAGTGTCTCCCCACTCTAGTCCATCTTCCCCTCAGCTGCCAGTCATCTTCCTAAAGCACAGATATGATTATGTCACTTCTCCTATTCAATAAACTTCAGTGGCTCCCCATAATCTCCAGGATCAAATATAAAATCCTCTGACATCCACAGCCCTTAATAATCTGATCCCTCCACACACTTCTTGTCTTCTTACACTTTATACTCCCCTACGTACTATGTGATCTAGTGCTACTGCCCTCCTTGCTATTCCTCAAACAAGACCCTCTCTCAACTCTGGGCATTTTCTCTGGCATGGAACGTTCTCTCTGGCTTCATTCAAGTCTCAGCTATACTCTCATTAAAATTGCCTTTCATGATCCCTCTTAATTCTACCACCTTCCTTGTGTTGATTATTTCCAATTTATCCTAAATACAGCTTCTTTGTATCCTAAGGCCCCATGCGAGTCTGTGACAACAGAGAGAGGAAGCAATTTAATCTGCAGGAACACGACCAGCCACTATAATACAGTTCAAGGAACTATGCTTGAGTTCAATCAACCAGGAAGAGAAAGATCACTATAGAAGGAGAATGATAGAAACGGAAACCTTAGACTCAAAAACCTAGAAGGCCAAAGGAGAAGCCTTTTTCTCTTCTGAAAGGCAGGAAAACAAGTAGAGGGAAATCTCCAGATACACAGGAAGGTAAAATGAAGCACAAAGCCTGAAGCCTTTGAGTATTAGCTTTAAAAAAGGTATGTACCAAAGGACCTAAGTTCCTACATCTGGACATGTGAGTTGGGAACAGATTCCAGAAAGCTGACATAAAAACCCACATGGCCCAACAGGAGTCCCAACAAGAGTCACCAGCTAAAAGAGCTAAAGCAATCTATCATCAAAGACAACACCTGGCAAAACAGGTTGAATAGGAAGAAGGAACATAAAAGAGTAAGACACAGGTTCCTATAATTTGAAGGATTCCTTTTAAAGTCATTGTACGCTTGTAAACATCCCTTTTAACTTAGTATCATATTCTTCTATATATTATTGTACATAGTAATAATCCATCAAAAAAACTTAAAGGAAAGGAAAAAGGATCATTTTAAGGGATCTAGGTAAAGAATCAACAAGTCTTTTAATTAAAAAAATTGCTGTCTCCTCTCTGATATCTTAAGCTAAATGGTGGTGATCTTAGAAAACAGAGAAGTGAGAATACTGAGAAAAAAGTCATAAAAGAGGAAATCGATTTTGGGACTTATGAGACTACTCAGTGTCAAAGGCCCATAATGTCACATGTTGATTCTCTTAAGAGAACAGAGCTTTATATATTTACTACATCTTGTCTCTGAATCACAAGTGCAATGGAGATTGTAAACAGTTCCAAGGGAGAGAATGTTTTGTGAGTGATGAGAAAAATAATGCACGAGAGACAGGGAAGAATGACACAAATGTGAATAATCGAAGTCTGATCACATCCCTTCCATAAAGGCCACACTAATAATTAGAAATATTCAGTGACCCATCTACTGCGCAAGGAATGAGTCCTTCAGGGCCACAACGCTGCTAAGAGTCACAAACTTTCTTTCTAGGAAAGCAGATGAAGGGACACCAGCAGAGCAGAGCTATAAGACCAGATGGAAATCACTGCCATCTTAATGCTCTGGAGTCAGCTTCAGGAGATCCCAGCCCTCAGAACTTGTTCTAAAACGTGATCCTTTCACAAAAGGATACCAACCTATTGAGTTAAACTGAGGAATTTTTTCAACTGGAGCAAAAATAAGTGCAGGAAAGAAGGAAGGGAAGCACAAAGGGTAATCTCCACTTAACATCATTATTGTATTAACTGACACCAGAATTTTTTAATTTTTTTTAAACTTTACTATAATTTCTATCCGCACAAATGCACTTAAAAATAATTACAAGCAGATATTATAATTTTGCTTGAAATAAAAATGTTTATGCTACTACATTCTAGTCATCTAGTACCTGTAAATGCACTACTATGTTAGCTGACATGGTTAGTCAATAAGCATTTATTAAGCACCTACTATGTGCCAGGTACTGCACTAAGGCTTGAAGATTTACAAAAGGGGGCAAACGATAGTGCCTGTTCTCAAGGAGCTTACAATCTAATTGGGGAGACAATATGCAAACAAATAAATACAAAGTAACCTATTTATACAGTCTAGTCTTTATTGGTATTCTTAATTTCCAGTCCTCCTAGTATTCTAGTGCTGTCCTAGTTCTCCAAAAATAAGACATTAGAATAAGTTTTTAACCTGGGATCAACGTGGATTTTTTTATTCTGATAACAATATTTAATATTTCATATTTGTACTTTAATAATTCATTTCCTTTTTAATTCTATGTTTTATTTTTTGCACTTTAAAGAATTATTTTGAGAACAGGTCCACAGACTTCACCAGGTTGCCAAGGTGTCCATGACTCAAAAAAAGATTAAGATTCCCTATTTAGAGGAGAGTAGTATGCAAGTGGTTCCAAAAAAAGTTTCTAAATTTATTTTTTCACAGCATTTACAATCTGTCCCTCTCACCACCCTCTCATCCTACTGAACCAAAACAACAACAAAAAATCTTTCACCATAAGCATGTCTACTCTAGCAAAATAAATTTCCACAATGACCATGCTTGAAAATGCATGTCTTTTACTGTACTTCAAGTTCATCATCTCTCTAGGAGGACATAAGTAGTGTATGTATACACATACACACACATGCACATATACACATGTGCATAATATGTGTGTATATATGCGTATATATGCATGTGTGTATATATGTATATGTGATAATGTATATACATGTGTGTATATGTGTGTACATATACACACATATGCATATTATGCATGTGTGTATATATACATGTATGCATATACCTATATACATACACTGTGCTTATACATACATAAATGCATGTAGACATGTACACACATATACACATACATGCATCCATATACACAGATAGATAGATAGATCTTCAATCCTCTAGACTCATGATTTATCACTGCACTGCTCAGAGATGTGGTCTTTAAAAGTTGTTTCGGAAGAAACAATATTAAAAGTGGGTTTCACAGTTATAGAGTAGGTTCGGACAGTAAGGCACTAATAATCATACTGTAAATGACGTTGGCCAAAGCTTAGTTGCAAAGAAGAGATACGAAAAGATACATCCTCCCACTTCTTTAGAGAAAGACTATGGGAAAAGAGATGGCTCCCTTGAGGCAGTGGGGGAAATTTTGAGGGATGTGTTAGGAAAGGTAGATGACATATACTAGAAAATTTAAGTGATGTAAGAGCAAAGGACATTAGTGAAAATTTATTTTTAAAAAGATAGCTGACCAGGACAACCGTGGAGAATATGACCGTATGTTGCACTATCCTCAATAAAAGTACCTAATGTTTAATTTTTAGCAGCCTCTTCCATCTTTTGAAATTTTCTACTTTAATCACTAAGGACATCAAGACACACACTTAAGCAGCAGCACTGAATAGTAATAAAATTTGTAAATACTGTAGAGGTATCCAATCACTGCAGTGCTGTGAAGGATAACAGATACTTCAACAAATAAACACTTTTAGAAAACCTAGTAAACTCTACGGGACACAGCATTCCACTCTCCCCCCACCCCCAAAAAAATACACACACTAGATTAACTAAATTAAATGATATTATCACCATAGCCAAGACAATTCTGTGTCCAATTTTACAACATTCTAGTCTCCATTTCAGTTTCAGGACCATTTGCTCTTTAGTTTTGTAATTTAAAAGTTCATTAGACTACAATCTGAAATTTGAATATACAGTATTTGCTGATGAAGTAAAAAATATTTAACCAATATCATTTGCATTAAAAGGGAGTGAGTTTTACTATTACAGAAGTTAAACGACATTAAATTCCATCAAGTTCAAAAGGGCTCTTCACAATGTAGCTGGTCATCTGCAGCCATTAAAATGTCAGCTTGTGGATGGCATTTTGCATAATATACTTCCTAGGCACTGGCTTGTTCTGCATAACAAGATGGATAAGTGAACAATGTCACCAAGCATGAACAGAACTCCTCAAAACTGAGGCAGTCAAGAGTCTTTAGAACTTAAAATTTTCTTCCATCACAGAAATACACATTTTTTGAAAATCAAATCCAACAACCAATCTATAGCTGAGCAAGGTTAATGTGTGGTTTAAATAAGAAAGATGTGGTATTTCAAAGACAAAGTTAACATGAAAAGAAGAAAAAAAGATACTGAAGGGAAAATTTGAATCCACTAAACCTGAAGAGCTTAATAAATAATAAATCAAAATGAATGAGAAGCAAATGTCAGCAAATTGACATTAGCATAATATTCAGAATCACAACTGACTGATCAAGGGAAAGGCAGATTATAAAGCCTACTGTTCTACCTTTTAAGGTATCAAGCTAAAGGATAGTATAAAATACAGAACTGGCACCCAGCTCATTGTCTACATCCCCCCAAAACCTTCCATTCTGACTTAGAGTTAAGCATTCCTTTAACATCATACTCCACAGAGTCTCTGCGCTGTTAAAATATAATTTACCATATTTGTGTGTATTTTGGTAATAAAGAGAGGATGCCTGGGTCAGTCAGAAGAGGCAAAAATAAAGTGATGTCAGTGATGCCAATTAGTGTTAAAATGTCCAGGTTTCCAATTTGGGGGGATAAATATATGTTTTTCTTTTTTTAACATGCATTCTTCATTCAGCATGCATTAATCATCTCATTTTCTTCCTTGGTCCAAGCAAGGTCAGTTCTTCAATGTTTCAGCACTAAGAGTACTTTACTCTGACTAAGATTTCCAGGACCTTTTCCTTTCCCTTCACAAGAAAGTCTCTTTAATGGCAGCCAATTTGCAAACATCAGATGTAAGATTACAGCTTCAGTAAAACAAGGAGAAAGAAATTAAAGTTCACTTCAAGTCTTTATGTTGGCATAGACTGAACAGAACGGTTTATGAAGAAACTGACACCACGGGCTCCGTTCTGCCATCACTCATGCACTGCATGCACCAGATTTCACATCACTTTAATCAAGAAGCAGACGTAATGAATCTATCATTCAAAGTATGCAAATTCATTATTCCTCCTTTGTGGAAGTTTGACATCTTGGCTCATGTCACACATTCACAAACCAAGTATGCCTTCTAGTAAAAGGACAAAGAGCAAAGAAACTGGAATAAGTTGACTGTTTAAGTTATACCATCTTGCCCTTTTTGAAGCAAGAAAACCGAAAAAAAAAAGTGCCTGCTTGCATTATGAGGTCACTAAGGTCAGTTTTAATAACACAAGATCTTCAATTTCTCTTCATGGTGCTTAAGGGAATCCCAAAGTCTTATAAACAATTCTTTCAGACTAAATATTAATAATCATTCCCAGTAACACAACACATTTTCCCTAAATATGTTTTTAAAACAGATACTAACATACCTCAATAATAAACAATGTTCAATGAACTCTCCATCTGGGACAATAGTAATAATACTACTGCCTATGGACATAGTGAAAATTAGAAAGCTGTCTCTTAAAACCAATTCACTGTCTAACCCCATAAAAATAAAAAGCTCAATTCAAAGTAAATATATACACAAATACATGATCCAATTTAATTTCCAATCAGTTTTTATGTATAAAGAATTCAGTTTCTAAAAAAAATTGTCCATGTTATATTTAATTCAGAAAAAAACACTCATTTTTTCAAATTTCTTATTTCTAAATCATAACATTTTTCTTCATTATTCCTTACATTTGAGAGCTTTTCAAGAAGATATGACTAAAGTATTAAAAGTTCAATCAGAACACAAAGAAATAAATCCTATTTCTACCAAAAAAAAAAAGATTTTTTTTTTTTGAGAAATGCCTTAAAACATAAAGGACAAAAAAACCCATCATATAAATAAATGAATTTAATTTCTCCACAAAGCACATTAAGCACTTCTTATCTGAATGTTCCCTAGCTCTGCCTATCTTTACTTACTCTCTGATAATTCTGGAGCTCCTCGAAGATTCATCATCTTTGGAATTGAAGGGCCATATATGTCCACATCCAGCAAACCAATGGCCTTTGACTGAAAAGGAAAAAATTTGCTATTAAAAAATTCATAATGTAAATCAAAAATAAGATGAGTACATTTTAAACCTGACAACACAAAGAGAAAGGCATAAAATTTGAATGAATGCTCATATCCTATCCTTTCAAAAAACAGAATATTGTAGAAGAACGAATATAAATGCTTTTACAAAGAATTTCTGTTGTTGTTGTTCCTTCTAGAGAACTGCCAACACATGACTCACTGTTTTCCTATTATGGTTTATCTTTATTCCATATATAATCCAAAACAGAAGATGGTCTGTTCCTTATGAACCTGACTTGAGGGCTAAACTACAAATACACAATGTTAAACGTCTATAATTTACATCTTAGAGTAACAATGAAGCTATAAGGAGAATCAGCATGAACTATTTAATTAGAAAATACTTCTAGTGAACTAAAATTTAAAAATAAAAATATCACAAAAGATAATATTGTAAACTAAGACTAGCAGTACAGTGACACAAGAATGATCTTTCATTTTTTACCTGACCTACTTCTTTCCAAACACAAAGCTACTTTTTAAACTACTCTGTGGCTAGATATGGTTTCTAGAAAAAGTGCTGTGAGTTTATATACAGTGATGTAAATATAAGATAAAAATGAAAATAACCACTTGATTTATCTACTAAATTTATTAACAAATTAATTTCCTCCAGCATACTGTATACTGAAACAGCTAAACCAAAAGATGTAATTCCTATTCTTGGCATTGGTCCTTACTCAATACGCTATGTATAGAAAGTCACTAACTTTCCTGAGGCTATTTTCTCTTTTCTAAAATCTAATTTACTGAATATTTACTGATGCCCACTTATGTACAAGGACCTACCAAGGGTAGGGAACCATCTCAATTTACAGAATACGCTGGCAGTAAATGAGAATAAAGCTGATGTATTCAAAGGAAAGTATCGTATAAAACATAAATATGCTTTTCAATGTGACTATCACGTCAAAATCTACTGAGAATCTACTATAAGCAAATCTTTGGACGAGGATACAAAAGTAAGTTGCCCTCAAAAATATTTTAATCTAGTAAAGAAAAAACAAATATGTGCAAAAATAGACTATAAAACATTTGAATCAACAAACATTTATCAAGTGCCTACTTGTGAAAAGCCATTGTGCTAATCTCTGTGAACATAAAGACAGAAATGGAGTACTCCCTAGCTTCAAGGAGCTTACTTTCTACCACAGGAAAAAAAAATTACATTAGATAAGTAAATATGAATTCATCTGATGAGAGTAAAAACATTAATAACAAGGGGGTTCAGGAAAGACTTCACAAATGTGGTCCCTGATATGAACTTTAAAAGGTGATAAGGATCCTAGGAAGCTGAAGTACGAAGATGTCTGTCTAAAAGGAATGGATGATATACTTTGTACAAATATAAAGAGGCTGAGAGGGACAGCTAGATAAGAACGCAAAAGAAGTACAAAATACTAGGAAACTTCAGAAAAGGAAAAAAATAGGGATACTGAAAATGGCTTCACAAAGGGAGTGACAACAGTGTCGAGCCTTAATAAAGTGGAAGAGAAGGTCTTCCAAGAAAAGGAAGCAGCATAAATAATGGCACAGAGCGGGGAAAGCTTAAGATGGGACCTGGAAATGGGAAGTTCCATTTGGCAGAAATAAAAGATAGAAAAGCAGGAATAAGAATGGAATGTTTAACTGGAATCAGACTATGGAAGAAAATTCTAGACTAAAATGTCTGGATTGTGTTTAGTAGGAAATGGAGAGTCGAGGAAGGTTGTTGAGCAAGAGAGCAATGGGAGCGTATGTGTGCATAAAGAAGACTGATCTGGCAGCCGAGTAAAGGACTAAGAACTTGGAGACAAGGAAACAAAGGAAAGGCTGTACGAGGGACGGTGTTGAAAGTGGAGAGGGAAGGATGTGATGGAGAAATATTAGAGGTTAAAAAATAAACTATACTTGGAAACTACTCGATGTGGAAGGAAAGAGAAATGAAAAATGTCTCAGAGTTTGAACCTAAGAGATACAGAGGATGATAAAGGCACCATTCATGGAAACAAGTTAGAAGGAAAAAGAGGTTTTAGAGAAAGTGGAAGTTCAGTTTGGGAAATGCTGAGGTTAAGGTCTTCCAAGTGAAGACATCCAATAGTCAGTTATCTGCAAATGCTGGGTTGGAATCTAGAAGAAATGTCAAGGTAGCAATCATGAATTTGACAAACATCAGTCTGGGGATGACAGAGGAAGCTCTGACAGTGTATTTTATCAGAGAGAATGAATTCAGAAAAGAAACAGTGATATAGCCTTTGAGAATACCCACACTTAGGAGGAAGAAGATTTGAAGAAGGTACAGCCAGAGAGATATGGAGAACAGAACAATTCCACACCCTAAGTCAAGGATAGAAAAAAATGTTGAGGATATTAAAGTGTCAAATGCTACATGGAGGTGAAGAGTGAGAATGGGGAAGAGTCCTTCAATTTGGTGACTAGGAGGGCCCTGACACACCCTGACAAAGTAGTTTCAGTCAAATTGATGGGATGGGAAATAGGACAGTTTACAAGGACAGAGTGAATGAGTTGTGAGAAAATAGAGGCAATGAGTGTTGACTACTCTTTTGGAAAGGATATCAGGAAAAGAAAGAAGAGTCTGTGAGAAAGAGGGATATAGTGGGGTATACAGAAAACTTATTTAGGATAGAAGACACATGACATGTCTGCTGATAAAAGGAAAGGAATCAGTGATCAGGAAGAGACTGCAGAAATAAGAGGGAAGAAAACTGATTGTTAGAGCAAGTTCCCAGAGGAGAAAATGAGAAGGAAAAATTGTAAAGGTATAAATAAGTTTTGACATATGGAGAGGGGGCTCACAATAGATGGTAATTTTTCCAATAAAATAGGAGATGAGATTTAGATCTTATTTAGATCTTTAGATCAAGGTGGGTGTGGAAAAGTTGCTATGGGGAATTTAACAAGAAGTTGATGTGAGATGAATAAAAGGACTGTCAAGCAGTAATAAGGACCTATCTAAGATTAAATAACATAAACCTGTACTCAATCTCAGATTGCATGTTTTCATGACTTTCTCTAGCAATGCTTAGCAGCTCAGGAGCAAATGTTTAAAAAAGGAGGAGTTACCAGAGTTAAAGCTGAAGGATAAGAGAGAAAGGGGACTCCAGAGTACTAATGAGAGCCTCACAGAAACAATTCATCATGGAGTGCAGGCACAGAGAAGCAAGCCAAAAAGACAGAGTTAATGAATTAAAAATGATAACAGAAAGGAGTCAAAAGCACAGTCCTTTGAAGGCAGGCACTGTTTAATTTCTTTTTTACTTTGTATCCCCAGTACCCAGCATAGTGCCATGCACACAGTAAGCATTTAATAAATGTTTGCTGAATTGAATCAAAGGAATGGGATCTACGTGAACAGGCAAGGGGTCGTAGACAGGAAGCAAGGAAGGAAAGTAGGTACGCCTTTATTAGACACTTACCATGTGCTAGGCTAAGCTCTGGAGTTATAGGCAAAAAGGAAAACAGCACCTGCCCTCATGAAGCTTATATTCTAAGGAGGAAAGAAAAGACACAAAAAGGAACTGCAAGGGGGCAGGAAGGGCAAGAAGGTAAAGGATGGTTTTTAGGTCTGGAAATCAGAAACAATGGAAAGGGAGCTTGGCTTGGAACTCTCCACAAAGGGGAGAAACTCGCTATTAGCAGAAGTAGACAGAAGGGAAAATTTCAGAGTTATGAATCCTGAGGGCAAAATAGTCCTAAATAAAAGACTCACTATATCACACAATAAAATCAAGTTAAGAAGAATTTACTAAATTCCTCTACTCTCTTTTTAGAGAATCCTATCTGCCCTTCAGCCTCTCATCTTGAACCTGTGGCCTTGGGCCCTCTAGGTCCTCAAGTGCAGCCTTTTGACTGTATCCAAACTTCACAGAACAAATCCCCTTAAAGAAAGGATTTGTTATGTAAAACTTGGACTCAAGTCTAAAGGCTGCACCCGAGGATCTAGAAGGCCACATGTGGTCTTGAGGCCACAGCTTCCCTACAGCCTAGAAGAAACAAAGAAAGATCAAAACACAGTCTCTGCCCTCAAAGAGCTTACATTCTAGTGGGGCAGATCATGTGCAAACAACTAGGTGGTTACAAGATACATAGAAAGAATGGTTGGAAGATACTCTGAGAGGAGAAAGCATTAGTAGTTAGGAAAACTAAGAAAGGCCTCCAAGAGCAGGTAAGATTTGATTTGACCCAAGGGACATCAGGAAAACTAAGAGGCAGAAGTGAAGAGGTCAAACATATCTGGTATAGAAAATGGGAGATGAAATATCATGTTCAAGGAACTGCAAGTAGGTCAGTATTGCTGGAACAGAGAGCACATGGAGAAGAGTGAAGTATAAGAGCAGAAAGGTAAGACAGATGGGACCAGGTTATAAAGAACTTTAAATGCTAACAAAGGCATTTATCTTTGGTTTATTTTATTTTTACGTTAAACTCCAGGAGACAGGACACTTAATTTTGCATAACTTTTATATAGTATGCACATGGTCATTTAAAAAAAATCTTTGGGGGACAGATACATGACTAAAACAATGGTTCTTTGCTGCCACTGTTAGAAACAAAATATTAAGCTGACTGGATCATAAGACAAAGGTGGCCACAGTACCGACCTATTTTTTTTAAATGGTTTCCAAAAATGTACCTAGTAGGGATCCTAAAAAATCTGTCACTCCATAGATTATCAGCTACTCCAAAGTCAATTAAGAATAGAAAAGTGGGGGTGGAGCCAAGATGGCAGAGTAGAAAGATGCACATACTCTAGCTCTTCCCCCACAGCCCATAAAATACCTGTAAAGAAAGACTCTCAACAAATTCTAGAGCAGCAGAAGCCACAAAACAATGGAATAGAGATTTCCAGAGCAGGGTGACATGGAAGGCCCATGGGAAAGGATTGTCACAGCAGAGCACAGCCCAGCCTTGGTGGCACTGGGAGGAGTAGGCCTCAGGGTGGAATCCCCAGCAGCAGAGGTTCCCAGATCCCTCAACCCACAGGTGCCAAAGACACTTGAAAGGTCAGGGACAGGGCTTTTTCACCTCCATGACAAGGGTGCAGAGTACTCCCCTAACCCCGGCCCCAGACCCATTGTTCCTTTGCTGGAGAGCTCAGCTTAAAGCCCCTGGGGGAACTGAGCACCTGATCTGAATTTCAACCTTGAGCATGGCCAGAGAACAAACTCCTCTTCCTTGATTGTGCTGTCTTGGAGGAACTGAGATCTTACAGGTCCCCAGAGCATACCCTACTCTTGACAAAGGACCCAAATGTCAAGTAACTAGTTGGGAAAATGTCCAAAAAAGGGGAAAAAAAATAAGACTATAGAAGGTTACTTTCTTGGTGAACAGGTATTCTCTCCCATCCTTTCAGATGAGGAAGAACAATGCTTACTATCAGGGGAAGACATAAAAGTCAAGGCTTCTGCATCCAAAACCTCGAAAATCAATATGCAATGGTCCCAGGTCATGGAAGAGCTCAAAAAGGATTTTGAAAATCAAGTTAGAGAGGTGGAGGAAAAATTGGGAAGTGAAATGAGAGGGATGCAAGAAAAGCATGAAAAGAGAGTCAACAGCTTGCTAAAGGAGACCCGAAAAAATGCTGAAGAAAATAACACCTTGAAAAATAGGCTAACTCAACTGGCAAAAGAGGTCCAAAAAGCCAATGAGGAGAAGAAGGCTTTAAAAAGAAGAATTAGCCAAATGGAAAAGGAGGTTCAAAAGCTCACTGAAGAAAATAGTTCTTTAAAAATTAGAAAAGAACAGATGGAAGCTAATGATTTTATGAGAAATCAAGAAATCACAAAACAAAACCAAAAGAATGAAAAAAATGGAAGACAATGTGAAATATCTCACTGGAAAAAAAAACTGAACAGGAAAATAGATCCAGGAGAGACAATTTTAAAATTATGGGACTACCCGAAAGCCATGATCAAAAAAAGAGCCTAGACATCATCTTTCATGAAACTATCAAGGCAAATTGCCCTGATATTCTAGAACCTGAGGGCAAAATAAATATTGAAAGAATCCACCAATCACCTCCTGAAAGAGATCCAAAAAGAGAAACTCCTAGGAATATTGTAGCCAAATTCCAGAGTTCCCAGGTCAAGGAGAAAATACTGCAAGCAGATAGAAAGAAACAATTTGAGTATTGTGGAAATACAATCAGGATAACACAAGATCAAGCTTCTACATTAAGGAATCAAAGGGATTGGAATATGATATTCCAGAAGTCAGAGGAACTGGGATTAAAACCAAGAATCACCTACCAAGCAAAACTGAGTATAATACTTCAGGGGAAAAAATGGTCTTTCAATGAAATAGAGGACTTTCCAAGCATTTTTGATGAAAAGACCAGAGCTGAAAAGAAAATCTGACTTTCAAACACAAGAATCCAAGAGAAGTATGAAAAGGTAAACAGGAAAGAGAAATCACAAGGGACTTACAAAAATTGAACTGTTTACATTCCTACATGAAAAGATAATATTTGTAACTCCTGAAGCTTCTTTTTCTCAGTATCTGGATAGTTGGAGGGATTATACATACATACATACATACACACACACACACACACACACACACACACACACAGCACGCACACAGGATGAGTTGAATACGAAGGGATCATATCTAAAAAAATAAAATTAAGGGGTGAGAGAGGAATATATTGGGAAGAGAAAGGGAGAAATGGAGTAGGGCAAATTATCTCTCATAGAAAAGCCAAGAAAAAGCTTTTTCCAATGGAGAGGCAAAGGGGGGAGGTGAGAGGGAAAAAGTGAAGCTTCCTCTCACCACATTTGACTCAAGGAAGAAATAACAGGCACACTCAATTTGGTATGAAAATCTATCTTACACTGCAGGAAAGTAGGGGAGCAGGGGATAAGCAGGGTGCAGGAGAGGATGGAACGAAGGGCAAATGGGAAGAGGAAGCAATTAGAAGTAAACACTCTTGGGGAGGGACAAGGTCAAAAGATAGAATAGAAGAAATGGGGGGCAGAATAGGATGGAGAGAAATATAGTTAGTCTCACACAACATGACTATTATGGAAGTCATTTGCAAAAAACTACACATATATAGCCTATATTGAATTGCTTGCCTTCTCAGTGGGGATGGGTGGGGAGAGAGGAAGGAAGAGAAGTTGGAACTCAAAGTTTTATGAACAAATGTTGAGAATTGTTTTTGCATACAACTGAGAAATAAGAAATACAGGTGATGAGGTATAGAAATTTATCTTACTCTACAGGACAAGAGAGAAGATGGGGATAAGGGAAGGGAGGGATATTAGAAGGCAGGGCACATTGGTGGAAAGGGCAATCAGAATGCAAGGTGTTTTGGGGTGGAGGGAGGGGAGAGATGGGGAGAGAATTTGGAACTCAAAATTCTGTGGAAATGAATGTTGAAAATTTAAAATAAATAAATAATAGAAAAGTGGTAAGAGTTCAGACTTCTTCCAACTCCTAAATGTTAAGCAAAAATCAAAAAGGAAAGAAAATAAATTGAAGAGGCAGCACACATATATCATTTAACTGAAAAAGATCCTATGAGAATAAATTTCCAAAGAAGTCTTCATGGAAAGTTCCTCATTGATGTTTAAAGGCAGCAATACACCCAGTTTTTATTCTGGAGTGAATTTTGAATTGTTTTTGTTGAGTCTACATTAGTTTCTTAACCTTTTTTGTGTCATGGACCCTTCTGACAGTCTAGCAAAACTTATGGGCCCTTAGAATCATGTTTTTAAACAGATACAATACATAATATTACAAAGGAAACCAATTATACTGAAATAAAGATATAATTTTCTTCTATCCATGTTCAGAGACCCTGTGAAATCTTTCCATGAACCTCAGGGTAAGAAACCCTACTCTATGGCCTCGCAAGACAAAGAACAAAGTAGAGCATTATTTCAAAAATCTTCCCCTTATAAAGTAGTTAGCAAAACCTTTGGAACCAGCCATCTTATATGATTACACAATAAAATCATACTCTAATTACACACTGTGGCATAGAAGTAGTCCTGTGTACTCAAAGGCTATGCTAATGGAACACAGTCTCCAACATATTCTACCAGGGCTTTAAGCATGGGCCTGATGACAGACCAGAACTATTGTCCAAGAAATGGCCTAACTAAATGCTGAAAGATCCACCAGCTGAAGGTTGGCTAGAAGGTAATGAATTATTGTGCCACAGCAATTTATGATACAGGAAAAAAAAATGCTCTTCAGTCTCGTGCTTCCAAAGTGATGGTGGCAGAACTGAAAAAAAGTGGGAAGGGGGCAGGGAATGCTAAGAATCATGTTGTTTTCCAACCATTTACAAACATTAATTTAGCTGTTGATAAGCTTTCTTAACAGTACAACAAAAAATTTAACACACTACTGAAGGAAGTGAACCACAACCACACTGATATACTCCATACTATCAAGTAAAGCAAAATAGAATAGACAGTTGGTTTCACCTTAACAGGCACATGAAAATATGGATTCACAGAATACTTATTCATAAAGCTTTGGAGAGCTTACAGTTAGTGGAAGCAAAAAGGCCAACACAAAGTTAACTGTAGCTTACACAACATTTCAAAAAATTTATAAAGCACAAAAATTCTTTGAAGAATTTGATAAGATCCTCCAAACTAAGTCAATATATCCTTTGGTATTCAGTGAAGTTAACAAAAAGATGGGTGCAAAAAACATTTTTTTACTCAACATCTACAGTATGTGGGAAAGATGGAAAGTTTAGGGAAGACAAGGTCTCTGCCTTTGAGGAAGTCCAAGTCTAGTACATTTAGG
Source organism: Notamacropus eugenii (assembly GCF_028372415.1). Classification (NCBI taxonomy): domain Eukaryota; kingdom Metazoa; phylum Chordata; class Mammalia; order Diprotodontia; family Macropodidae; genus Notamacropus; species Notamacropus eugenii. Next base: position 48,345,431 of record NC_092878.1, on the reverse strand, counting down.
GAAATCAACAGATGGAGACAATATGCAATATATGACAAGTGCATAGAATTACAAAACAAAGTTCATGTGGTGTATAAAAAGGGAGGTCATTAGCAAACAAAAGGGTCAAGGAAGGCTAACCCTGATGGATGTATTTCAGTCAAGTGGTATCTTAGGGTACCAATGTGACTTGGGTGATCTCTGAAAGAAAAATAAGGGGGAAGGAAGCATTGTCATAGGCCAGAGAAGGATAAATATCCCAATTTTCAAAAACAGGAAAGGCTCTATATATAGACCACTTAGCATTGCTTTAATACTTGCCAAAATAACAGAACAGATTAAAGAATGGTGAGAAGCAATGTTCACTAGAAGCCAATATGGCTTCATTATGAACAAATTAGAATAACTTTATATCTTTTTAAGGGGGATGGGTTAACTTGACTGGTAAATCAGGGGAATATTTTAGACACTTAGATTTTAGCAAAATATTTGACAGTTTCTCATTGTCCATATGAAGAAAGGATATTAGTATAGTTAGGAAGATTTGGAATTGGTTGAGGATCCAGACTCAAAGAGTAGTCACTGATGTTCAATGTTAATTTGGAAGTTAGGTCTCTAAAGGAGCACTTCTGTCCTTGACTGTGGAATGTTTTTCTCAATTACTTGGATGACAGTGTAAAAGGAATACTTATCATATCTGAGGATAACACTAAACTGAGAAGGATAACTAACACAATGATATCTAAAAAGATTGTTGTTCAGGCTTTATAGTTACATCTGACTCTTCATGAGCCCACTTGGTATTTTCTTGGCAAAGATACTAAAGTAGTTTGCCATTTCCTTCTCCAGCTCATTTTTACAGATGAGCAACTGAGGCAGACAGGGTTAACTGACTTGTCCAGAGTCACAGCGCCAGTAAGTGTCTGAGGTCAGATTTGAACTCAAGAAAAGGTGAGTCTTCCTGACTCCAGGCCCAGCCCTCTATCCACTGCGCCACCTAGCAGCCCCTTCAGCAGACCTAGATAGGACAACATAAACAAAATTAAATTTAATAGGGATAAATATAAATTCAAAGTACCTCCTATGTGTAAGGTACTATAATGGGCACTGAGGATATGTAGACAGAAAGCATTCTCTTCAAGGATTTTATACTCCACTAGCTAAGTATAGAGAAATTCATCACCAAATGTCTGATCATCCACACTAATGTTCTTGGTCACACCAACCCACAAGGATTATCTGTTAAAGCATGAAAACGGAGTGGTCTGCATCAGTGGCAGAAGTTTCCCCACATCAATGAATCAGAGATGTTCAAAGTTTGAAGCTTAAGGAGAAGTCAAAGACTTTTTAAAAAATCCTATAATGTTACAGACAAGAAGTTATCAATCAAACAACAAATAGACTAAATGCCTACTATGTTTTTTTGTTTTGTTTTTTGGGTTTTTTCCCAATTTATTAACTTATTTGTCTTCAGTTTTCAAGATTCACTTGCATAAATTTTAAATTTTCCCACTCCCTCCTAAATGTCTACCATATGCCAAAGACGCTGCTAAGTTGTAGGGGCACAAAAAATGATAATATTAAAAACAACCATGAGAAGAACAACAATAGTAGCCAGTATTTACAGAGCAATCTGACGTTCACAAAGCACTGTACAAATATTATCTAATCTGCACCTCACCACAATTCTGGGAGGTAAGTGTTACTATCATCCCTGTTTCACAGTTGAGAAAACTGAAGCAAACAGAATAAGTGACTTGCCCAGAGTCACATAGGTAATAAATCTCTGGGGCCACATTGGAACTCATCTCTCTGCCTCTAGGTCCAGAGCTCTAGCCTGTGCTACCTATCAGAAATTTTCATTTAAAAAATGAAATAGTCTCTATTCTGAAGAAACTTACATTTAATTGGGTAACTGGGTTCAAAAACTCCACTTTACAAGTATAATACTTCAGAACTATGGCCAGATGATAATTTCTCTGAAAAAGATCAGGGGTTTGGGTAAACTGCAAATTTCCTAACAGTCAATAATATAACATGGCAGCCAAAAAAAAATAATCTAATGCTATTTTATAATTCAGTCAGAGAGGCACAGTGTCCAAAATGAAGCAGATCATAGTTCCAAACTACTATGCCCTGGCCGTACCACTTCTACATTATAGTATTCTGTCCTGGGCATCACATTTTAGTAAAGATCTAGATAAGATGGGTGAAGACAATATAAAGAGGATATCCAGGAAAATGATTATAAAAGGACTGTTGAACATGACTCACCAGGATGATTTGAAAGAGACAATGATGTTTTTATCCTGTAGAAGATTGGAGGGAAGGAAGGGAAGAGACTGGAGTATGACAGCAACCTTCAAGTATTTGGAGGCCATCAGGTGGAAGAAGAATTAAATAAAGGCTGCTTGACCTAAAGGAAAGAACTAAGAGCTATGGGTGGAATTTGCAGAAGAACAGAATTAAGTTCAATAAAAGGGAAAATACAGTAACAATTATAGATGTCCAAAAGAAAAATGAGCTACATCAGAAGGTAAATGGACTTTTTAATCACTAAAAGTTTTCAAGTGAGAGGCCAGATGATCAATCATTAGAGATGCTATTGAAGAAAATTTTGGCTAGGTATGGGTTGGCCTAGGTCCCTCTGAGGAGATACCTTCCAATTCTTAAGATTTCCTAATTATGACATTATGGAGGAGAATAGATAGTAGCACAAGACTGTAATAGGAGTGAGACTGTGATAAAAAGAGTGGTGTGACTATGGAAGCTGAGAGAAAGTTAGTTAATTCAAGAAGTGATTGATTAGTCTGGGTACTGATCTCGGGTAGGCTGGTGTCACACCAAGAAAAAATCTTGATTGAGAGACTAAGAAGAAGCTAGAGGACTCAGCTGCTTCAAGCCCTGAGAGTGAAATTATACAAGGTCCTAGGTCCAATCCCTAGGGTTTATTTCTGGTTCCAATGATGAAGATGATGAAAAAGATTTGGCAGATGTGAATTATGCAAAATGTCATACGGTTCTGAGCAACTAATGGGCACTGAACAGAAAAACAGAATGCCTGAAAGGGGCATGAGAAGAATCAGAGCCAGGGAGTAAGAGACTGCATATCAGTAGGTCTATGTAAGGCAGTCTATCAAATTAGAACATCCATATGTATGTCTTTGACAGGCCCTGAAGAGAGGAAGAGAGAAGAATGGATTGCTTTTGGGAAATGGCATAGTGCTTTCAATGATGTCAAACTACGATCTCCCATAAAAGCCCATTTCTTTAACGCCAACATTCCCTTGGTGCTTCTACATAGCTATGGATTATGGAACACTATGATCTCAGAAAAATTAAAATTACAAATAAACCAAAGAGTGATGGAAAGGCATATATTAGGCATAAGTAGATTGTATATGATGTTACCAAATGATGACTCCTTCAAGACAAGTGGTATAAAAGACGTTATCAAGGACATGGAGGACCAAGAAACAAAATGCACTAATCATACAGTGAGACTGAGAAGCAACAAATGGGACCATATTTGTTTAAAAAGAAAAAATTAAAAGAAGGCCTCCAATGTTTTGGACAGACCCTCTAAAAGGATATATGGGGAAATATGGACCTAAGCTTGACCACTGAGTTGTCCATACCTCACTGGAGTCAACTAGTGTGCTACTGAAAACATATATATAAAGTGAATTTATGTAAAACAAATCATATATAAAGGCAACTTGAAGTGAATCCTTTTGTACAAATAATAGTCTTTTAATTAGAAATGTTAAAGTAAAACCTCCCTGTTATCTATTTGCAAGAAGCAGTAAGGCACAGTTGGAAGGAGTCACAGAATCAGATGTGAACCTTGACTTTGATACTTCTTCAGTTTCCTCACCTGCCAAACAAAAGGAGTTGTACTACATTGCCTTTAAGCTCCCTTCCAGTTCTAACTGGATGATCTTAGGAACCAATTTGAGACATGGAAATAGTTTTCTTAAAGAGAGACACACCTACATGTGTTTCTTAGAGTCAGGATATTACTGTAGGAAACATTCTGAAAAAGGAAATACCTTTCAAGATTTAAAAAAAAAAAATTAAGGAAGTGAGAGTTCCTAGATGATCCTTCCCTGTAACTGTCTTCCATTTCTTTTACCAATTCAGTTACATACTTCATAAAGGAAACAGAGAAGATTCTGACCCTTAAGATTCATACTATAAAATAAATGGTCTTTAAAAACACTTCCTTATACTGAGTCCCAAAAATATCTAAGAATTGTGAATAAAGGACTAAAATAAATAAAATAAAATTGTAAATAAATCACAAGGACTAGCAAGAAAGCTCTAGTCAATTAAAATGTCAGTGTTGGTAATGCATTGCCAAGATCAGGAAGGCATCTCTCCTTTCCCTCGTTAGCATCACCACATCTGCCATTGCTGACCCCCTTCTTTCCTGTATTCTCTCTCGTATCTGTGTTTTTATACACTTCTCACTTGGGTCTTCTCTTTTCTCCTCCTTACTTTGCTTCTCAGTCCCTTTTGCTGGATCATAACCCACATCACTTCCACTACCTATGGCTCTGTCCAGGGTCCTCTGTTCTCTCTATATGTTCTTACTTGGTCATCTCATCAGCCCCCAGGTGTTCAATTATCATCTCTATGCTGATAATTCCCAGGTCTATAAAGTCAACCCTATTCTCACTCCTGAATTCCAGCTCCACATTACCACATCATGGACATGCAGAATTGGATGTCCTTATCTCAGTCTCAACATGTCCAAACATTCCCCTTTTCTCAACTACCCTATTACGATCACCATCCTCTCAGTCACCCAGCTTGCAACCTTGATGTCCTCTTTGACTTCTCTCTTGCAATATCCTCACATATCCAATATGTTGTCAAATCTTGTCATTTCTACCTTCACAACATCTATTCTGTGTCTTCTTCTCTCCATGAACCCAGCCACATCACCCCTCTCACCCAGACTACTGTGATAGCCAGGATTCTAACTGGTCTCCTTATTCCAATCCATCCTCTACACAACTGACAAAGTGATTTTCCTAGAGCATGAGTCTGACCAAGTTACTCTCCCTACTCAATAAACTCAGGGGCTTCCAATTACTTCCAGGATCAAACATCAACTCCTCTGACTGGCATCTAAAGGCAATACCCTGTTCCTTTTATATCTTTTGAGTCTTCATACATATTACTCACCTTCACACACACACACACACACACACACATGTGTGTGTGTGTGTGTGTCCAGTCATACAGTCTTACTTTCTGTTCTTCACACATAACACTCTGTCTCTCACCTCAGTGCTTTGTATTTGCTGTGCCCCAGGTCTGGAATGCTCTCCATACTCATCCTCAGCTCCCTTCAAGATCAACTCAAATGCCATCTTCTGCAAGGGCTAGTACCTTTCCTTCTTAACCCTGGTTGCCTCAGTTTCCTCATCTGTAACTTAGGCAAGAAAAGGAAATGGCAAACCTCTCTATTATCTTTACCAAAAAAACCTCAAATGAGGTCAGGAAGAGTTGGACATGACTAGAACAACAACAGCAAATACTAAGGAACTGAAAAAAATGTTCTGTTTCTAAGCCAAATACTGAGAACCTAGAAGTGTATAAATAAATCCAATGAAATTAAATAAAGTATGCAATATATTCTTTGTCATGATGAGATAATTTTGCAGAGATTTCTGTTTAAACATTAAAAAATACAATATATTATTTCAGGAAACGATTTTTTTAAGTCCTTTGTTTGAAAAATGTGAACGTGAACAAGTTTAACGGTGTGGTAGATGGAGCAGCTTCAGCAAACTCAGGTTCTAATACTAGACTTTCCACTAACAGACTGCAGGACTTTAAACAAGTCACTTGTACCTCTAAAAGCCTCAGTTTCCTTTTCTGAAAAAAGGAGAGGCTCGCTAGCAGTAGTTGTCAATGTTTTCAAGAACATATTTTTAAAATAAAAAAATTCCCAGATCCCCATATGTTCATAGCTGTATTCATTGATTAAGTGCATGAAGATTAAAAAAAAACCCACTATGAATTCAGAAATTCTTTTTGGTGAATTTGTATTCTAATAATCACAAGTGCATCTATATATATTTGAAAAATAGTAATAAAAGACATTAATTTCATACACAGAAAGTTGAAGTGGAATGTGAAAGCATTTATTAAATACCTACTATATATACCAGATCCTGTGCCAGTTCGTCTACTTATTATATGGAGTAACGTTGCAAATTTTCCTGGCAACAAAGGTCAAAATGATGTGGTACAAAATTGGATTCCCCTCCTGAAGCAACCACAAAACTTCCAAACGTCTTTGCCCCAAAGAGAGGGCAACAAGGGACAAGATGATAGCAGAGGTCCCTTTAATCCATAACATTCTAAAAATACTCTTCGGCAACTTAATTTAGACTCAAAGGACACAGAGAATCACCTTATCTTCCTTATATTTTGCATGTCATTGGAAAAGGTCAGAGCCCAATAACAGTAATACTAAAACCTAGATTAAGTCCACCTGTATCTATAATTGGCCCTGCTGCTTGAACAGTATAATTACCACTGCTGCATCAAATAGGCTTTTTAGATTTAAGCAAATTTTGTAAGTCTGAAATTCAATCAGGCTAAAACTCACAAGTAAACAGCTTTAGTTTTCCTAATTGGCTCATTACTTTTAAAAGGTCCATGAAAGTACTTTTCTGATGCCCCATGACAGCCTGGAAAGGACCCCAATGCTGGATTACTCCCACCATCCAATTCCCCTTCTTGTTTGCACACTGATCAATACTGCTGGAATAAGTCACACAATCATACCGTTTCTGCTACCAAACTCACTTGGAATCCTCCCTGATTGCCTCCTAATCACACCCCTATAATGGCTATTCTAAGCCTCATCTTTTTTCTTTTCTGTTCAAGTCACCTACTCAACCACCTCTCTCCTCTCCTCTGCAGTCTCACCTCATATTTCACTGAAAAACTTAAGGCCATTATGTCGTAAGCTCCTGATCCTCTCCAGGGCCACACTTCAAATTACCTCAGTTCTATGCCCTGTCTTCTCCTTTGTTACAAGATTAGAGGGTGAGATGCCCTTTTCTGCCAAGAGCAACAACGCCCCCCCTCCACTTGTGTCTCTCCCATGAACCCCCTCCCACCCTAATCATGCCCTATTTCTCCCCAGATTTCAACCTCTCTTTATCCACTGGCTCCTCCCCTACAGCCTATAAACGTACGCACCTCCTCTATGCCTCCATTTTTTTTTTAATCTTCACTTAATCCTGCCATCCCCCACCTCAAGCTATAGCTCTCCTCCCTTTCCTCCCTTTCACTACAATCCTCCTAAAAACTGTCTACTCTTGTTGCTATGTCTCACCTTTGAAATCTGGCTTTTATGCCCACTAAACAGAAAATGATCTCTCCAAGATGACTAATAATCTATTTTCTCAATCCTCCTTCTCTGCAGCATTTAATACTGCTAATCAGCCTCTCCTTCTGCATAATCTCTCCTGTCTCGTTTTCCTAATCACTTTTCTGTCCTAGGTAGAGAACTACCTAGCTGTAAAACCAAATGCAAGATTATCATCCACAATACATCCCCGTGGTATGGGTATCCTCCCAAGGATCTTTCCGCACCTCACCTCTCCTCACTCTATACTCTATTGGTTCCTATGAATTCAACTATGGATTATCTCTATGAAGATGATGCCATTGTCTGCATAATCAACCCTAATCTCTGAGTCTCACATCTCCAAATGCCAGCTTAAGATCTCCATCTGGATGTCCTATAGGCATCTCAAACTCATCAAGTTCTAAGCTAAATTCATTATCTTTCCCTCTAAACTCACTCCTCCTAATTTTCCAATTTCTATCAAAGACATACCCATTCTCCCAGTCAACCAAGTTCACAATTTAAGAGTCACCTTCAACTCTTCATTCTCAGACATCCTCCATATCCAATCATATGCCATATCTCGTTGATGCCATCACCTCTGCATCTCTCCCATCTGTCCTTCTAATCCTACCACAACCACCCTTGTTCAGGTCTTCAATGTTTATCACCAAGATTATTGCAATAGTTCCCTAATGAGATGGCATCCTCCACACAGCTGCCAAAATGTTATTCCTAAAGCACATGCCTAACCATGCCATTCCCTTGCTCATGAGTCACAGAAGAAGAGCACTGCATTGAAGAGCATTTCAGCACTCATCTATTCCTACTTAGACATGAAAGGTATCCTCACCAGAGAGTTTCAATGACTCCTAATTACCTCTAGCACTTAAAAACAAACAAACCTGATTTGGCATTCAAAGCCTTTCATGATACTTTGACAATACGTTGACATACATGACGCTGTATCTCCTGCCTTGGGCCATGCCTGGAATGCTCTTCTTCCTCAATTCAGCCTCAAGTGTCACCTCCTTCAAGAGACCTCTCCTGATTCCCTCCATGGTTAGTGTCCTCACCCCACCCCCACTTCACATTTTTTTATCTATATTTATATCTCTATGCCCACATTATATTCCCCCCTAATAAAAGAAAAGCTCCCTAATATCAGGGATAGTCTCATTTTTATATTTATATCCTCAAAATATAGCACAGTGCTTGGCACATAGAAAGTGCTTAATAAATAAGAGCTGATTGATTGATTGATTGCCTGGAAAAAGCTATGCTAGTGGAGAGCAAATCCTTGGCAGATACTACCAAGATGGAAAATCTCTAATTATGGGCTGGGACAGACTGTGTATCTGCCATATAAGGATGAGTAAGCTCCTTCAGAATATGGGGAGTTTTTCTTTCTATCTTTGTATCTCCAGTACCTTCTATATTATAGGTGCTTAATAAACACCTGTTAGATTGGACCGGATTAAAGCCTCCTGGCTAAATTTGGAAAGGTTCATGAACTGGTTTACCACCAAAGGAATATTTTTGGTCACAGCCATTTACAGAGACCATTTACTAAAGTATAGAGGGCAGTGGGCAGCAACCCAGTGAAGGAGGTATCCATAACAATCAAGTCACCACAGACAAGTAATGAGACATGAAGTATTTGTAAATACTGATCCAAATAGAGGATATAAATAAAATGCCATCCTATGAGAACTTCTGCATGGACAAGTTTACATGTTGCAGAGAAAATGAGCAAGGTAAAGAAGTGTGAATAAACATAAGAAGTTAAATGCTAAACTAGCCAATTAATGTGGATATCTTCTGCTTTATCAACTCAAATAGGCAAAGCTAATTACATTTTTTAAGTTGAATTTCAGGGAGATGCAATGAGTAATCATTTAAAACAGTCGCCAAAAACAAAGTAAGAAAAATGATCAGAGTGTAGCTCAAAACTTAAAACTGTAAATTACGATTGTCGTTCTTAACGTCAGCATAAACTGAACCTGATATGTTGATACGCAACATTACGCTCTCTTTTCCTGACTTTCCTGCTGTACTCCCAGACTGGCAGATGGCATAAAATAAGACAGAATAGAGCCCAAGATTTAGATTTTTTGGATTTGTTTCTTTATCATTTATAAAACTCCGTGAAAGCTATAAAAAGGTAGCAGAGTTATTCATGGTGATTACACTGTTTCATTCCTACTGCATGAAAGCTGCAATTTGAGTGCCTGCAAGTCCCATTTTTTGTGTTAGATTTCAAATAAACCAACAACAATTTTGGTGCTGCTTTGTTCTTCCAACAAAATTCGTACTGGAGCAGACTGTACAGCTCTGCAATGGGTTCCTTTTATCCAGTGTCAGCAGCTAATAGAATCCATCAAAACAATGTCTTAGGGTGGTCCCACCCAATGATTAGTAAGTAAACATTTATTAAAGATCTACCTAAAGGCTTAAAAGATTAGCATTTACTTGGTAGTATCCCTTTATCCAAGGTTCCCAAAGGCACACTGTATATTATATGCAAGATGCTAGACTGTAAGAGTTATGAGATTAGAGACTGTCTGAATTATTTTTGCATCTGCACAGTATTTTGCAAACAACTGACATCTTAAAGACGTAACACTGGCAGGTGAGGACTGCCAACTCATAGACAAAGAGCAACAGAAGACCGGAAAATCAGTTTCTAGGTCTCGAAGTCAGTTCCTCTGATTCCAAGTTCATTATTTATTCCTCTATACTTCTCAAGTGTTACTTCTGAAATATTATTCTATTCCTGGGACCAATGACAACACATTATTTTTTGGTATTTTGCGTCTACTTACGGTTTCTGCCTATTTTAAATGTTTTACACTTTTTAAAGGATTTTTTTTTTTTTACAATATCCCTACCCTTGGACAATAAAGACTGAATGGCAGGCATTCTTAGGGGCACACCACTCAAGTCAGGCAGCCCATCAACCAGCACTTATTAAGGGCTTACTAAGTGCTAGTCACTGCTGAGCCCTGGGAATACAAATGTAAGCAGAAAGGAAGACACCCCACAGTGGGAAATGACAACACATGGAAGGGAACTGGGAGTTAGGGAGAAAGTGGAGAAAGTCCTGTGGAGTCCGCAGTGGTGTGGAGAGAGCCTGGCCTGCACATCCTCTTTAAAATGGAGATCTGGAAGGGATCGATCAAAGGGAGGAAGGGACTTCCAGGGTCCGAAGTAATCCAAGGGTGGAGAGAGTTTCCAGGATGAAGATGTTTCTCTGGCATGAAAAAATCCAATGGAAAAAGATGAAGGGTCAGATGCTTACCTGCAAATTGGGATTTTAGGGACATATGCGCTTGTATTCTTGAATTTACTTTGCTTTTACATCCACAGACATGGTGCTTTCTCTTTGTGGAATGTAAGTTCCTTGAGAGCAACGACATTCATCTTTTCTTTGTATCCTAGATAACCAGCACAGGGCCCAAATCCCATCATGTATTTAAATATTTGCTGAGTTTCCCTGAATCTGCTCTAGTGTGATGGGTTTGGGGTCTGCATCAGTGCAGGAAGTTCACACACTAATATAATCATACATCTCTGAACTCTAAAGCATGAGGAGAAATCAAAGACTTCATAGAATTCCAAAATGCCAAGAACTAGGGACTTTAGAGGTTATCTAACTTAGTCCATTCTTTGCACTAGTAATAGTAGTAGTAGTAATAGTAGAAATAAAAATAACAGTAATAGTAGCAGTAGTGGGGGCAGCAGCAACAACCAACATTATATAGCATTTTAAGGTTTGCGAAGTACTCTTCATAAAATATTTTATTTGATCTTTATAACAACCCTATTGCATTGTTCTTCCAACAAAAATGTTCTATTAACTCTTCTGCATTGGGAAGGAAACTGAGGCTGAGAGGTTAAACTCCTAAGAGTCTAATGCAGAATTTAAATTCACGTTTCCCCTACTCCAAGTCCAGCGCTCTATCCATTTCACCACCTTGCTGTCTCAGATGAGAAAAATGAGTCCCTAAGAGGGGTAATGATTTGCTAAGGCCTTGGAGCAAAGTTTCTGAGTTCAAAAGATGAGTAGAACGGGATGAACAATCATGAGGGAGAGATACGGGATCAAGCTTTGGAAATATAGCATAGACAAAAACTCTGCCGAACTGGTGGGTGGATAGCCAGCTCTATAATGTCCCCAATAAACATGGTAAAATATAAGTTATGAACAGGGCTTCTAATCCCCTTTTGTGTCATGGACCCCTTTTTCTAAGAAAAAAAGTTTTTAAATGCTTAAAATAAAATACATCAGAATATAAAGGAAATCAATTATACTAAAATTATCTAAATTTTTCTTAAAATTAACAGGTTCATGCACCCCAGGTTAAGAAGCCCTGGCTTAGAGGCTAAGAATCAACTATCAACATAAATTGAAGAGTCAGAATTCTATTATTCAAGCAGTTGCAATATTGTTTACCTTATTCTACTAGGAAGGAGAAGCAAGATGTTCTCTTGAGAGAAAGGGATTTATTGCTTCAGGAAAAAGGGATCATACTATTTAATAAATTATCTTTTACTATTACTATCTATTATTAGTTACTATCTTAGAGTAGAGTTCAAAAGAGCTGCCTGGAAGATATTATATGTCCCAAACCTGAGTAAATGACCCTAAATCCCTCAACGAGCCTTCTTCCCCCTCCTGACTAACCAAACATACATCAGTCAGGAGACCCCAACTTCATGTCCTGACTGGACTCAATTATAGGAAATAGAAGAAAATCTAGTTCAGAGAACAGGACAGTAACAGACATATTACTTGTATCATTTAAAATTAAAACCAATTAAAAGTAGGAAAGGGATCAACAGCTCAATAAAACAACAGCAAAATTAAAATTCCACTCAACAAATATTTAACAGACAACTATGGGCAAAGCACCGTGCTTGACCTACCACAGCAAGACAAGGCCCAAAAGGATTTATAAAACCAAAAGACGACAGGCTCAAAAACAAAAACTCCTTTTTTCTTTTCTGAATTAGGTGACCAGAGTTCCTAATAACAAGGAATAATGAAGTCTCATGACGTTTTGGTTTTTTTTATTTTTTCTGCACAGAGGCAGTGAAAATACCCTATAAAGACCTCGTTCATTGCCTCTTACCCAGAAAAAAAAAATCCTGTAAATAGAGTACATCGGAGAGCCTTCCAGGATCCTTGTTTTAAGTAAAAATCACATGGGAGCTACACAGTCATTCACAATCGAAATAATTAATAATGATCACAGTATTTGACATATCAACTGCCAGCCAGAAACAAAACCACCTGTGACTCCGAGGTACCAGAAAACAAAACGACACACTTTCCCAAATCTGCTGCACAACCATTAAAAAGCCAACATTCATTTAACAGGAATTTCCTCACTAAACTGCAATGCAGGGAAGAGCAGCTTTCCCAAAGCTAAGGCAATGCAGCGATCACATGATTTCGGTGTGAGTCGGGAGCGCTGGGTCCTTCTCTCCCCCAGCCCAGCCCCTTCCCACCCAGCCAAAGCACAGCCTCCAAATAGCTGGCTCTGAACCTCACCTTCTCCTGCCTCTCTGAGTATGGGCCCTTTTCAGAATTAAAGGCTCAATATCAGACTGCAAGGCATCTAGGAGAGAGGGCAGGACAGAGGGGAAAATCTGGGAACTCAAAAGTAAATGTTGAAAACTAAAAATAAATATTAAAAAAAGAATTAAAGACCCAGTAAGCTGCTGTTTTCTCTCACTGAGACCAGAAGAGTTTCCGGGGGTGTGGGAAAGCTTAGGAAAAGACAAATGTTCTTCTGAAAAAGGTTTTTACTACTTTCTCATTAGAGACAAGCAGGGAGAAATTAAACCAAAAAGAGTAGGCAATGCTCTTGTCAATGAAATAATATCAATTCGAAAGAATCAAGAGTGTTCAAAATGTAAAATTAAGGTTTGCTTCCTAACCCTCAGCATATTAAACAGCTTCCAAAAACAGAATGGGAGAATGAATCACTGGCAGCAAGTGACACTCTACCCCAAAAAAAAGAAAAAACCTGGGCCAGAGTAGCTTTGGGGAGGAAGCTTCTGGCCAACGGTTTGTTTAAATCTACCCAAAGCAAAACTGCAGCCACTGCTTCTAATTGGTAGTCAGAAAGCATATTGTGAATAGTGATCTGCATTAAGGTACCTAGATCAAAGCGGGGTTGTTTTTTTTCCTTTATCAATAAAACATCTTAGAGCAAGAGTATCTGGTATTTGGTTTTATTTTTATTGGGGTTTCTCTTCTAGGGAGGGAGGAAAAGGGAGAGGAAAAAGATATTACCCATGAAGCACTGGGTTTTGACACAGTAATATGCCTTAGATGTTATTTTCCTAACATTCCCCTATTACACCTTTAACTTTTAACTACATATATATATCTTCTCTCAATTAACTCTGAAATTTTAACATTTAACATTATTTCCCTACCTGGTATCTTAAGCTATTCAAATAAAGGGCCCTATTGGTGTATAGATTCTTCATCTTCTTCTCCATTACAATCAATGATACAATGCTTTAAAATTTACAAAGGTCATTACCATATTTTAGCCTCATAATAATCCTGGCACACATTTAAAACCCCATTTTACAGATGAGGAAACTGAGGCTCAGAGGCTAGAGTTACCCCTGATTTAACAGAGAGTAAGCAACAATCCAACACACATTTATTAAAGACCCACTACCTGAAAAGCACTGTGCTAGGCACTGGGCTACAAAAGCAGTGCTGCGCACATGAAGCAGGATAATGGAAATATATAATACATTAACAGATAAGTATATATTCCATTATTTGTAGAGGGAGAACACAGGAAAGGCAAACTGTAGGAAGTGGCACATTGGCTTAATCTTGAATGAAACCAGGGGTTCTAGGGGTCAGAAGAGGCCAGCCATTGAGAAAGGTCTTTACTCCAAGGCCGTTCCAGCATTCTGTCCACTATGCAAAGTTGCCTCCATATGGAAGCAATAAGTGTTTGTGAGACTTCAGTGGGATAGGAAATTCCTGATGAGGAGACTTTCGCTATCTCTACAAATTGACAAATGTTCTGAAACTTAAAGGGCAGAGGTTATTCCAGAGATCATTTCTTTGTATTTGTATCTTTAGCTTCCAGCATTATGACAGCTTACAGAAGGTATTTACTTAATGCAAGATGCACAAATTCTGAGAATCCACCCCAAATGTTCACATGGCCTTTTTGTGCCCAAGCTGTGGTAGAACATTCCGAGCTCATGTTGGTCTGATCAGTCACAGGTGGATACACTGATACTTGACTCTAGCACAGTGATGTCATTTTGGTCCTGGAGAAGAAAAGACAACAACCAACTTAACAAATGTTGATGACTGATTGATTCATCGGAGAGTTGCCTGGGACACAGAGATGACATAATCAGGCCAGCACAGTTACAATCCTAGTATCCTATCGATTTAGAGCTAGAAGGGCCCAGAGAGGCCACTGGATCCAACCTCTTTATTTGACAGATAAATAAACTGAGGCTCTGAGGTTAATTGACTTTTAAAGCTATTAAGAGCCTGAGGCAGGATCAAAGAGAAGTCTTCAAGACTCTGGCTCCAGAGCTGTATCCACTACAACACTTCAAGGCCCCATATGTTCTACCGCTCTGGAACTATTTTTACAGACACACACACACACACACACACACACACACACACACACACTCTGTCTCTGTCTCTGTCTCTGTCTCTATCTCTGTCTGTCTCTCTCTGTCTCTGTCTGTCTGTGTGTGTGTCTCTCTCTCTCTCTCTCTCTCAGGTTAGGTACCCAGAGGGTGGCTGACTACTCCTGTCAGGCTTATCAATTGAGGAGTTTTCTAGTACTGTTGCTCACAAGCTTCCACTGATTACCCAGAGTTAATCAGCATTTATATAAATTATTTATGCATTAACAGTTTATATTCATTTATATGTACATAATTATACATATTTACAAACAGACATTTATAAAGCAGTATTTACTGAGCTTTTATAATAAGAACATCTGAAACAAAAACATTCCCCCAAATTCTAGGACATACTCTCCCACAGATAAACACAGAGTCCAGGGTAAAGTGTATTCAAACTTACAAGAGCAAAATGGGATAACTCATAGTCAACATGTCAGAGACTGAACATAAGCCCAGATGTTCCTGACTCAGTTCTAATCTCTATCCACTAACCAAAGTATTATCCAATGCTCATACAACGTGTCTTTTGAAGATACTATCTGGTTGACAATGGAGCAATTTAGTTGTGAAAGGAACTGAAAATTTTTTATATAATGAAACAAATTATATCAACTGTCACAGGATATAAGATATTGGTGTTAAGATTTTTTGCCTAAAAGAAGTAAAAGAACTTTGTTTTGATAAGAATCGCTTTTTTTAAAAAAAGTATGAAGAAACAGAGTTTTCAGATGTGGTCTGAATAATTCTGGACAGAAAATGAAAAGTGATATAAAAATAAAGACTCAAGCCACCTTACAAACGATGAAAAGTGATGCCGCTATGGTATGTGCCCGGTACATAGTGGGCACTTAAAAAGCATTTGTTGATTTATAGATATGTAAATAGTTTGATGGCTTAAAAGGACAGAATGAACTTTTATTTATTAAAAACTAGAAAAATATAAATACAAAGAAACACAGTTCAAAGACACAAGGGGGGTTAGAAGACTATGTTGAAGATTTTAGAGCCAGAGTACATGTTTTATTAATAAAGAGGGTAAAATTAGTGCTGAAAAGAGCAAGAAAGTTACTTTTGCATAAAAAAAAAGTGAAATCAACTGACAAAGTAAGAGATTACTACTAATACTAACATTTTGATGCCTGAAAGGGGCAAAAAAAATAACTTTAATTAAAACTGCTAAAATACATGTACAAAGAAGCACAGATTTCAGATGAGACTTCAACAGTTTTGAACAGAAAATGAACTGTAGCATAAATGTAAAGACTTAAATCATCTTATAAAAGATGAAGGATGATGCCTCATTTCCATGGGAACAATTTGATAGTTTAATAGGACTGAGAGAAAAAATTTTATCTTAAAAAATGAAAAAAAATGTGTTCTAAAGAAACACAGCCTCAAGTATATAAAGTAAGCATATAAAACAAGGGGGAGGACCATGTGGAAAACTTAATGCTACAGTTCACTTACGTATAGTTTTTTTAAGACCAGAAGATAAAACTAAAAAAGTGAGTAATCATATAACTATTTTGAAGGGTGGAGAATGACTTTTAAAGGGCTGTTAATTTCATCAGGGGAAATCTGGCAAAGTTTAAGCAAAAAGTACGTTACTGAATATGAGGAAGTTCCTGGTATTCAAGACCAAAAAGGAGATTTGTGATAAGAAGAAACTATGGTGAAGACTGAGACAACATGAGAACTGGAGAAGTTGCACTCCCTCCCAACAATCAGCTGACAATCAGTTTTAACTAAGTGATTACTAATTGGTCTCTGAAATTCCAGAGTAATGGGCAAGGCGTTGAATGTCCGGCAGTGTCATAGATTTAGAGTAAAAAGACATTATTTGTCCAATTCCTACTGACATGTTACAAATGAAAAATCTGAAATCCAGAGGTTAAGTGACTTTCCAAAAGTGACACAGATAGTAAATAGTAGATCCAGGATTCTAACTCAGATGCTCCATCACTAAACCTAACCCTCTGGGCATTTCACCAGTTATGATGAAACTAATATGATCACTGGAAATATGTTAAGGAATCTAATATTTAAGAGCCAGAAACAAAGCCAATACCTAACAGTGGCCTAATCTTTATTCAGTTTTGGTCTCTGGATTTTGGAAGGATGTGAGAAAATTGGAAGAAACCGAAAACACCCTGGGAAACATGGTCAAAGGAGTTGTAATAATTTATCCTGAAAAGTAGAAGGCTGTTTGTTGATTTAACATCTGTCTTCATATGCAAAAAGTTATTTTGAGAATACTGATACTGACCTGAAGCTCCCTAGCTCCACAAAAGAATTAAAGGAAATCAGTCTATGGGTTAGCCAACTTCTGAAGTATCAACGTGATTAAACACTGGAACATGTTGTTGTAGAGACTGCATAATCTCCATCTCTATAGATTTTTTTTAAAAACAGGATAAATGATCACTGTCTTATAAGAGTTAGTTATTGTCCTATCTGGATGTATTAATCTAGGAGGGAAAAATCCTCCAAGTTTCTAGCCAGAACAGAAAATAATTGCTATTTATACTCACTCTAAACCATCAAAAACTAAACAATGAGCCATAGAAGTTTGGGCTGATATTTTTGGAATGGTAAATTGAGCCATCTTTTGTCTCAATTCTTACCTAGCCCTCATTCACTGAATGGGCATTGCCTCAGACAAAACTGAGGCTTAGGAAGGACCTAAATTTAAAAAGGCCAGGGTCATCCCCTGCATCCTGGGCCATCATCAGTCCTCTTGACCTGTCTTGCCATTGGACTCCGATGTTTCTGGAGAAGAAAGTGAAGCTAAGGACTTTGCACAGCTCTGCCTCATTAAGTCCAATTCCTTTGCAAGTCAAGCCATCACCCTCAAGGTGTCATTGGTTCTTTTTGAGAAGGAAAGATGAACAACCAACCAACCAATTCTGATTGGTTGTAGAGAGAATTTATTTCACTGGCCAAGAGTCCATGATAACTACAGTCCTTCAAAGACATCTAGGGCTGCCGCTATTACAACAGCCTCCGACTTGGTCTCCTTACCTCAAGTATCTTCTAGTTCCAGTCCATCTTCTATTCTACTATTAAAGTGATCTTCCTAGAGTACAAATGTGACCATGTCACACCCCTATTCAATAAACTCTAGGGGCTCCCTATTACCTCCAAGACCAAATATAAAATCCTGTTTGACTTTTAAAGCCTTTACTATAACTAGCCTCTTCCTACTTCTCCAGTCTTCTTACAACCTACTGCCCCCACATGTTCTACAATCAAGTGTCACAGGATTCCTTGCTGTTCCTCACACAAAACACTTGTCTCCTAACGCTGGGCATTTTCACTGACTATCCTCCCTCCAATCCTCTCCTTCCCTGGGGTGCTCTACCTAGGGGAAGGTACACTTCCATAGCCAAAAGCTGCCTTATTTCCCTTGGGTATACTGGCTAGATTTCTTGCTCAGAGAACAAGCCTTACACCCAATTCACTCTGGAGCTTATACACTGGACAACAGCTCCCCACCCACCTCACAGAGTGAGTAAATACTAAATAATAATAATAATCTTTCTCTTTTACCCAGGAACCTGACAGTCTCCCTGTCCCAGTTTGATTTTTTTTTTTTTATTAAAGGGGCTATTCCTTGAGTAACTACTTAAAGGAGCCTACTCATTGAATGGGTATATCCCACTCAAAGTGAGAATGTGATAAGACCTTAGCCTAAAAGGGCTAGGGTCACACATTGCATCCTAGGTCATCTCCAGTCATCCTGATGAATATCAGGCCACTGGACCGAGATGACTCTGAAGAAGAAAGTGAGGTTGGTGACCTTGCACTGCCTTCCCTCACTCAAATCAAGGTCAACTGCAAGTCATGGCATCATTCTGATGTCATGGTCCTCTTTGAGAATGAAGGACAAACATAATAATCCCTCCTTATCTCTGCCTCTCGGTTTTCCTGGTTTCTTTCAGGTCTCAGATAAAGTTGCCTTTCTTTTTATCCCCAGCACTCAGCATAGTACCTAGCACATAGCAGGTACTTAATATATACTTGTTGACTTGAGAAGTGAAGCTTCTTATAAGTGCCTATTGATTTCTGTAGCCACTGCTGGCTTGAGAAGAAAAATGAGGAAGGAAGACAGGCTCTGAAGTTGCTTTATGACTTGTTGGGGAGGCTAGGTTTGTTCAGCTTGCTTAAAGGGTTAATCTGAGCTACAACACTCAGAGCTCTGTTCTTACTGGAATCCAGCATGCAGATGAGTCTAGCCTGTAGAGACTTGAGAGAGACAGTTTGATGAGCTTTGCAGTTCTCTGACTTAAAGGGAACTGCTATTCACATTAAGAGATAACACTTTCTAAACCCCCTTTTAAGGGTTATTGTAAATTTAAAATGTGCATGTTACAACATTCAAGCCCAACTAAAGAGTAGTGAGGACCAACAGGCTAGCAGTAGGCAGGGAAGTAGTGTCACACAATGCAAATGTTCTTGAAGGAGACAAAAGACACCAAAGCCTGAAGTTCCCCCAGTATGGGTTTTTCCTCCCTCTTGTGCTTCTCTGCAGGACTTCTGTTCTGTTCCCACTCTCCTTCACAGACACTTGAATGCACTGATGGCAGAGTGTGACCTGGGCTCATGGGCAGGTTGTGATCATTTTAGTATTCATGTACTTGCTTTAATTTATCAGTATATGTAATATTGTTATTATCTGTTTTGCATTATTGCCAAGAAAATGACAATTTTCAAGATTTGCAAATATTATTGGTGAGTGACTAGATATGTAAATAGAAATGCATTACTGGAAGCTTAAGAACTAGCATGAATAAGAGTTCTCAACAGGATTACCCCTAGTACCCTGGGAGAATTTGAGTTTAACCAAGCGGTAGTGGTCTTTCTCTAGTAATATAGAACTGCTAATGTAAGAGCATGCTGGAATGAGCAAAATAACCCATAAGCTGACTTAGAATGGGTAACATGAACGTCTACCACTTCACAATGGCATCGCATTTGGCTCTGGTAACCATACCATAACTACTGTATTTATACATTTAGTCAATTAGTACTACCTCTATACATACTCCTAATAAACTGAAGGTTTAATTCATCCACTTAATTTTATATCATCTAGGTCATACATGAAATAGAAATGAATAAAACAAAAACCACCAGAAGTATAAAAATCATTAGAGTGATTAATAATTTATAGATATTATAAAAGTACAATTACTTGACCCCAAATTAAGAATTATCTTACTTTTAAGTAACCCACCATGGTTTGCTGTTAAGGTATCCTCTCATCATTTTTTTTAATATGTCAATGTCAATGCAATGTTCTCCTAAGAACATAATGAAAGTGACTATCATCGACAGTTCTTAGTCAATATAAAAGAATTCCTCGGCAGGGGAGAGATGAGGAGAAAATTTGGAATTCAAAATCATGTTGAAATGAATGTTGAAAACTGAAAGTAAATAAATACATTTTTAAAAAAGAATTCCTCTAAAATAACTAGTATACCACAGTAATATTAATAGCTAAATGAAAGCAGCTCAGATTTCCAAAGTCTGAAAACAATGAAATCACCTATGCCATACAGCATTTTTTTAAGTAAATGCAAGATGACTTTACTTAAAACTAAAATGGCTTTATTAATCCACTCTGGCCTGGCAAGAAGCTTGTAAGTACAGAGATAGATAAAAATAAGCACTCATTATTTGTGAGTAGTTATTTTCGAGGCTGAACAAGTCAACTAAAAATAGAACTAATTACTGGCCTAGTGACTGGACAACATAGAATTGGCCACTAACAAAACTACCATCAACATGCTTGTATTGTGCCTTCATTACGTGTCTGTCTGAATTGATGAAGTCTTATTTTAGACTGTATGGGACAAGGCCGTGTCCGCTTTACTTTTTTGTCCAGGCAGTCATACCACAGCATCACCTCCGATAAGTATTTGCTGGATGACAAGCCATTTTGTAGTGCCTGGGAATCCTGGAACATTTAACTACTTGTTTAAGTTAAATACTGATCTACGTCCTCCATCCAAATCTTACTGTCATGCCTCTTCACTGCGCTATGGAGGTAGGTGGTAACCCTACTTCTCCAAATCACGCCAGTGAAGCACAAAATCTAGTGTATCTCACCAAGCTGGAAAGGTGTCAAGTATGAACTGAGCGTCAGCTGCCACAACACTAGCTTGGCTAGCAAAGTTCAGAGAGAACTGCTTAAGTTCACTATCAGATGATTAATTTTTTGGTCAGGGAAAATCATAAAATGCAAAAGGGCTGAGTTTTATCTGTAGAGGAATGACCCATACAAAGGAAACCACAGATCTTTCAAAGGATCAATTACTGATATAGTTATAAAAGCAAACATTGGCCTATGTGCTTAGAATGAGGAAAAACTTTTAAAAAATTGGATAGTTGGTACAATGAAAAAAAGCAAAACACAAAGAAATACATTAATCTACCTGTGGACTTTTTTAAAATGAGTAATTGATGGAAATCTTTGGTTTTGGTGTGTATAAGACAGATAAAACTAAGAATATGCAATATCAAAATAACACGAGTCTGCTTGTCACATATATTCCATCGTTGTGGTACTTAAAACATTTCAGATTTTGTTAATAGAGAAATGACACCTTTGCAGGCCCACTCTTTCCTCCCCACTTGATTGGGGGGGGCCTACTTCCTGGAATTCACTCAGCTGAATGAATACCACTAGCTAGAAAAAAGACATCCACAAGCATCAGCACAGCCTTCAGAAGAACTATAAAAACTCAGCTGTTCAGTCAGCAACCATAAGTCTGCAAATCCTTGCATCCTAACTGATCCAAAGCTGACTCCATCTCTAGAAACAAGGATATTGAAATTTAGGAGAGCTATGGAAAAATTCCACCTTCTACAGGAAGCCTTCCCTAACCCCTCTTAATTCCAGTGCTCTCCCTCTTTTAATTATTTCCAATATATACGTATGTGTGTGTTTGCATTGTTTGCATACTGTCTCTCCCATTGGAGTGTAAGCTCCTTGAGGGCAGGGGCTATCTTCTGCCTTTTTTGCTGCCCCAGCATTTAGCACAATGCCTGACACATATTAACAAATGTTTACTGACTTGAATTCAACTGAGGACCAGCCTAGAGAAATAGCCCAATACTCACCTTGAAATGTTAAATGGGAAATACACTATAGCCCATCTCTATAGTAGTGACAACTTCTCAACACTACATGAAGAGTATATGCTATTAGAATGTAAAGGACTTGAACATATGGATTGATTTTGTCTTTGTATCCTCAATGTCTGACACATTACCTGACAGAGCAATCGAGTAGGGAAGGGAAGAAATGGAACTACCTATAGTTAGTTCCTCCAAATTCCCCGACTCCAAAGAAAGTATATTTAATAAATATTTGCTGAATAAATGACTGCAGTTCTAAGCTAACACTTTTCGTACTGATAGTGATCCAATACCAAATGAACCATGCAGACATATAGATAGAGAGATGATATAGCTTTAAATATAAAAATCTTTTCACATTATTGATAAATGCCTTGACAGTGAGTTTACTCATTACTTTGGAAACTCAAAGCTTAAACAGAGTTAATAAACCAAGACATAAAAGAATTCTAAAGTTATTTTATTTTATCCATACATGCAATTTAACAAAATGAGGAAAAGTAAGAAGTGAATATAGTGAGTGTTTCAAAGCTAAAATGTGTATTATTTGTCCAATTGTGGGTTCCTTTTTATTTAGGCAAATACATGTATCAATCTACAAAAGTAGATCAACTTTTACTTATAAAGAAGATATTCTTTATCGTGACAGAGACAATTCTGACCTTAAACAGACATCATAAAATGAAAATGATCTTTCAAGGAGAAAAAAAAGTTGAACAAATAAATTTAGGAACAGTTTAGAAAACTGTTCATTTTATACTTACAATACCTGCCAAATGTTCTCTTCCTGCCTTGCCATCAAAGTGACTTCCATTAAAGCCAAAGCCTAGCTCCATCTCATGATCATTTGGGTCTAACAAAAGTGCTCTTATGGCTTCACTCAATTATGACAAGTGGCAGGCTCTAAGCTCAAATACAGATCATACATTAATAGAAAAGTAACATATTGAAAAGCTTTGTGCATTTCCAGGCTTCTGGCAGGTGACCTGGAAAGTTAACCTGTATTCAATAGACCTTTACTATCAGAAGCGAGGATATTCTTATCTAATTCATACTAAATCTAAAAAAGAAGAAAAAAATTTTTCATTTTCATCAGGATAATTTTTAAAGGCATCAAATCACTTATGTAAAAATAACTGAGTCTGACCTTTAAAAAAAAAAAAAGCTTTCATTTTCTTACGACAGAACTATAACTAGAAATTTATGAGCCTGACACAAGCACTACCACCAAAACACTAGCAAGAAAAGGACCCTCAGTTCACGCAGGGGATTGGAAGGTGGTTAACACTACCCCATGGAGAAAAGATGCAGGGAAGCTATGTGGTAATTTCTTTGGTAACTTTTGCACCTAGTTTTCAAAAATAGCTATTTCTTTACTTCTGGCATACAAGAAATTTGACTAAAGAGGGAAAGAAGAATATTGGTTTACACAAACAGATGAATTTGAAGGAGCTAAAAAAAAAAAGGGCTTGAATTCCCATTTCCATCCCTCACTCTCCCCTGCAAAAAAAACCCTCAAAGTCACATGTAAGAGATAGAAGGGATCTAATCCAGGTGTCAAGCTTTCCCTACCTGCAGGAACACAACCCAAACCAGATTAAAATGTAAGTGGGAAATATTTAACCATATAAAAATGCAATACAATATAGTTAATGTTGATTTGTGATTTTCTAAGTTAATATGCAGCCCCAAAGATCCTTTTCTATTTGAGTCTGACACCACTGTTCTAATCCAACTACTTGATTTTAATGAGAAGGAAAATGAGGTCCCAAAGATGAGAAGTGGCTCATTCAACTCTTAATGAAATTGAGTCTGGGCTAAATTGTTATTGGTTCTTTGGCTGCTGGGGAAGGAGGGAAGAGTCTTTGCCAGGGAAGGAGAGAAGTGATCTAGCCTTACTGGGCCAGTTCATTCCAGCTGCCTTTGAGGGAAGGAGGGGAACGTCTTAGCCTCCCTTGAGCGGATATTCCATCACTCCCTCCCAGAACTCTTTCTATCCCTGTACAACTCCACATCCATACCAGCTGTCTCTTACTTACACGGTGCTGAAGAAACTGAGGAAAAACTATGAAATTTACGTTACATAATCTCAACCAGGTCCTTACTTCAGTAACACAATACTTTTACACCTCAAGCTACTCTTTCCAGCTCCTTCCCAAAAATGTAGCTCAGAGCTATTGAAGCATTAATTACAAGTAAAGTCACCTACTACTTCTTATCATCAACTTGGTAAATAAGCAATTCCCTTCCCTTGGCTTTTTCCTTTTGTAACATTTTAAAAAATAGATTTTCAACAACAGTTGGTTTCCATCTTCTCTGTCTAATCACATGTAGAAAGAAAACACTATTTTCATTATTCTAATCACTTCCAAGGCAGACACAAAAATGCCAGTGTTGTTAGACTACAACCTTTTATGAAGTTGGATCAGAGGTAGCCAGCCTTCGGGAGAATGCTGCTATCCAAAGCATGAGAGAAGGAAATTAACCACAGAATTTGTATTTACAGGATCTGCTTCTGATCCACTTACTGACCTCCTAATTCAAAGTCTTTCTTTTAGAAATAACAGTGGATTCTCAAGCTTTATTTTCCTTTTTTAAAAAACTCTTGGTATTCTTAAGAACTTAAAACCAAACTTAAAAGTTGCTTTTTTTTTTTCCACTTGGTCATTTCTGCTAAGTGGCACTTTAAGTAAAAAAAAAAAAAAAACAAAACCCTGAATTCAAACTCTACCTACCTCACTCGTTGTGTGACCATGGGCAAGTCCCTGTGCCTCGATTTCCTCCCCTGCAAACTGGCAATAATAATAGCACCTACTTCATAATGTAGTTGCAAGAATCCAATGAGTTAAAATACATCACTTGGGCTTGTCTGGGACAGCTTATCCTGATGAATGACTGCACTTCCATTTGATTTGCCCTAGCAATAATAAGGATCCATAAGGGACTTTCAGTCGTCCTTTGGAATAAGGAACCCTAAACAAATTACCTAGACTTTTAGGAAGTCACTTCTGATAGAGGGACTCTCCCAGAGAATTTTGGTTTGCCCTGTGTAGAAAGGCATACTTTTTATGTAGACCCCAGTTGGATGGCCTTAGAGACTAAAGGAATTATTAAGAATTTTCACCCATGTTAATTTTCTCATTTGAGAAAGGGGCAAGGCCCACTGGACCCCGGATCCCAAACTCCTGTAGGGAGAGCTCTATGTAGCTTGAAAAGCTCAGTATGGACTAGGCTTCTGCTAGACACAGAAGCCAGTTTTGTCTTTGTTCTTTCCTTTGCTTACAGTTCAACAAAGACCCTCTAAGGCTAAGGAAGCAGAAACATTTGGTAAACTTTGTAAAAGGCTTCGTATTGGCTTACTTGGGTGACTTGGTGAAACTTTCCTTGTAATGTGAATCTGCCAAATTTTGTATTCAGAGGAAACTGTGAAATTGTGTATATTCATACAATGCTGGCTATTTTGTGGACTTTATGGCACTAGGAAAGCAAGTAAAAGGAGATTGCTTATGTCTCCTCAGAGACCAAAAAGAACCATTCTGAATTTGGGACAAGGTCTACATGTATACATATGTATGTGTATGTGTATATATGTATATGTATATATATGTGTATTGTGTATACAGATTTTTTTTATGTACCCCTGCCTATTTGCTGAGCATGGCAAATTTGAAACAGGGGGAAATGTGTAACCTGGGCTCCTCCAGGCAGGCCCAGTTCATCTAAAAGGAAGGTTCCCTGAGGGGCCTTTGCAGTATATCCAGATTACATAGAGTGGAGGCCCCTGAATCCTTTACCCCCAGGATGGGGGTAGTCTCTTTTGACTGGCTCCCCTATGTCTTTAAAACTGACAATACTGAACCATTCTACCTTTTTCTGCTGCTCTTTTTGGCTGTACTTATCTGCTGTGTCCAGAGGATAAAAATGGTAGTTCACCCAGAACTTAAAAGAAGGGAAGGCCTTTCTTCCCCTGCTCTCCCTCTCTTTTATCCCTCCTCAAGAAATGGGCCTGGAGGTATCTGTCTCGCTTCTGTGGTCATCTGTCTCGCTTCTGTGGTCTTCCTCAGTTTCAGGTCCAGAGGTGATGCTCATGAGATCTGGGAATGTGAGCTACAATAACCTTGACCTTGAAGCCAGGATTGAAGCCATGGTGGGGTAGTCAGTGAACCTGGTATGGAAGGTATAAGAAGTCAGGGTGCCTGAGACTCCAGCCCTAGGGGGGTTTGGGACTTGGAACTGGGGCTATGCTCTTTAGGGACTATTCTATGAACCTAATCCCCTTCCCATCCCCAGAGACTGAGGGGGTACAGTGGGAGGGAATTATACCTCCCACATGTTAGGGGAATGCATCTATATATTTGTGATACCTTTGAATAAATATTTTCTTGGAAAAGCTAATCCAGACTGTTAATGGCTAAATAGAACTGGGGTATAGAGAAAAAATAAAATTGGAAGAACACCATCAGTGGGGACTACAGCAATTTGCAGAGGGCCTAGACATTCCTCAAGGGTACCAGAGAACCTTGAGGAAGGGGGAAAATGAAGAAATGTAACACACCTGGCCTTCAAGCAGTAGGGGCCAGGGTGATCTGTGTCATACATATAAAGTGCTTTACAAATCTTCACTGACTATATAAAGGCTACCTATTATTAGCTACAACCAGACTAGTTTAGCAAATACAGTGCTGTTCAGAAGCCTCATGAAGTAGCATTTTTCAAGACAATCAAATTGTGGGCCAATGAATCTGATCAATTCCCATTAGAATGAAGTAGAATGAGCAACATCCAAATCTGCCCACTAAGCTAGCTGGCCACATTCCTGTGTCCATGATCACTTTTTAACTTGTCTAGCAACATTTTATTTTTTTAATTTGCTTCTTGTTCCAAATACTCTCTGCATTCCCACCCACCCCAAAAGTGTTCTGATCTTCCTTTCAAAATTTAATTTACTTGAAAAGGAAAAGTAGACAAAGAGGCTAACCTAAAAAGCCTCTCTCATAGTGGAAAAAATAAGTACACAAATTTTACCCCCAAAACTCTGTCACTTGGACATATGCCATCCTTAGTCATGCACAGCTGGTGTTTGCTCGATAAAGTAGTCTGTTCATAAAACAAGCAATCTCTATCCTATTATCACTGGCATTTATTAATTTTCAAGTTGTTTCTCCTATGAAACATAGTCTCTGGTCATGTAATCTTTGTAAAAAGCCATTCCAGTAATAACTCAAAGTATCCTGGCACAAGAATCAAAAATTTTAATGTGCTCCTGAGAAAATACTTACTCTTCTTTTATATGCATATATGTGTATGTGTATATGTATGTATGCATGTAGATATATATGTGTAGATAGATATACACATATGAAAAGAGAATAAAGGAATCAACTGTCAAAACTAGAATATAATACAATTCTGATATCTATGTCCTAAGCCATATGCCTTTAGTGGAGCCAATGTTCGAATTAATTTATCGCCTGATATCACAGACTAACAGCAGCAGTTGTTACAAGTCTGCATTCCCAAATCCTTTTGCTTCCTGAAAATTCTGTTCACAGCATCTTCCATTTTCATTTGGCATCAGGAAGCCCTCATCAGGTAATAGAGAGAAAACATTCTTTTAAGAAACCAAGATGAGCCTCAATGACCCATGCTCCCATATCTCCTCTAAATCCCAGTTTAGCTTTGAAAATAGTGTAGACTCAGACCATCCTTTCATTCAGCTTTGCCAAACTTTTTCCACTGGAGTTCCTCCTCTATTTTTTCCAACTCTAGCACTGTAAGATTACCATGGGAACTGATTGTGCAGAGGCTCCTCAAAGATCTTTACAGATACAGAGACTTCAACTACACATATGATTTACACCAAAGCTCAGGTCACTTGGGAGTGTCCTATTAGGTCTTTAATATACTAATGTTTAATCATTCTAATTGCTTACAGTTCCCTTTCCTCCCTCTTGCAGCCTTCACTGTCTCTACTGCTCAGCACTGGGAAAGGGTCTGATAAAATGGAAGCACTACCTATATTAACTTGCCAGTTCCACTCTCATCTTTAAGTAGTTAAATGAAATTGCGAGCATTTGTTATTTTGCCGCATGCAGGAACTCTGAGGCCAACTGGCAAATGTCAGTGAATTAATAAGTTAAATCACCTTTGGATCTATTTTCTGCCAGAAAATCTCTGCCTACCGATGCAACAATAATTTCAATACCAAAACAACACATAGCATTTTAACCAACTAAAGCTAGAAGAATCATTCTTTTTAAAGCTTTCCAGGCCATGGTATAAGTTTTCATACAGCCTACTAGGGAAAAAATGGCATAATATAAAATGTTTCATATAGAATACTAGGAAATATGTTTTTTCTCTTAAGTGGGCTATTGTTCAATAGTTCAATACTGGGCAGACAGCATGGAGGAGTGAAAAGACCACTGGATCTGAAGTCAGAGAAGTAGGGTTTGAATCCAGGTTCTACCACACCCTACCCCAGGATGACCTGGGACAGGTTCTTTACTTCCCTAGGTCTGCTTCCACTTTTGCCAAATGAGACTGTTAGACTAAGATATCTTCCAGCTCTAAATTCTAAATTCTGTATTGAAGATGTCACCAAGTAGATTAGAGCAACCTAAACAAAATGTGGCCAGATGGCAGAAGGGCTGTGAATGGAATCTTAATCAGGTTCCATGATGCTAAGGAAAGTAAGAAAAGTAAGGAAAAGAAGGAAGGAAGGAAGGAAGGAAGGAGGGAAGGAGGGAAGGAGGAAAGGAGGGAAGGAGGGAAGGAAGGAGGGAAGGAGGGAAGGAAGGAAGGAAGGAAGGGAGGAAGGGAGGAAGGAAAATGACAGTGATAGAAATGACAGAATAATATGACAGATAACAGATTCAAATAAATAATAATGATAAATGATCGATAAAGAGCATTTATTACACACCTACTATGTCAAGACAGTCCCTACCCTTAGGAAGTTTATGGGGGAAGATAACACATAAAAAAGAGCTGAAATGGGGGAGTGAGAGAGGTAAAAGTCCTAAGAATCAGCAGTGGAACTAGGTTGGAAGGAAGTATGGCTAGGCTGGGCACTTCCTCAAATGGAGGTTCCAGGCATGAACTCCCCAGCAGGAAGAGGAGGGCTGCAGGAGTAGAAGCATCTCCAGAGTGAGAAGGCTGCTAGAGAGGACAGGGAACAGTCTGAAACATCAGAAGCCCCATCAGCACAAATGAATTCTCGAGCAAAGGCTATTTCAAGATCTTAAGAAGTTCCACTCTATTCAGACAAAGCCTCAACCTTCTAGATGTAAAGAATATGGATGCAATCTGACGCTCACCTAGCCACAATCAGTTTCTACACTCACTTGAAAATAAGTAATGACCTATAAAGCTATAATACCAGGTACTACACAAAGAAAATCTTCACGTCAAAAATCTATTTCTGACTAAAGAAATCATTGGGTACAAAAAAAATGGATTGAGGTGTGGAGCACTGCATATATCATCAGATTTTTTTCAATGATTTGATCAACATTGCTGACTTTTTTCTTTTCCTCTAGTTCTTTTTTGAAAAACAATGTTCTAAGGGATGGTTATCTGGGAGAAGGAAAAGAGAGATACAGAGAGAAATACGGGTGAGGGGAAAACAAAAGCTACAATAAAAATGCCAAAAAATTCTTAAAAATTCAATGAACGGAAGTTTTCACCTTTACAGCTCAGCTAAAAAAAGGAAGGCACTGTATGAAAACAGCAAAAATATAATTAGTGTTAGGAGGGCTGTAGGAAGGCATTCACACCGCAGAAGATATTGTTGATTGAACTGAGAATTTATCCAACCTATCTGGAAAACTACTTGGAATTATTTAAGAAGTATTACCACACTATTCATACCCTCTGAGTCAGCAATCTCACTATTAGCCATATGGCCCATGAAGATCACTAGGGTAAAGAAAGCTCCTATATGTACAAAAATATACAGTATCCATATCTTTCTTCTCCATTCACAAGCCCTCTTCACTTGCAGGCTAGATCATTACAATAACCTCTTAATCCATCACCCTGCTTTCTTTTACCAATCCATTTTCTATGCCATTGCCAAAATACTCTTCCTAAAACAAATATCTCTCCTTGTCACTCAAAAATTAAAGAAAGTATTTGACCATCTGCTTTACTGCTGTCCCCTAAAGACCATGGAACTTTACCATCTTACTTGTAGTTAAAGCTTCTTCTCTACCCACCCTACCCCCAAACACTCCCACCACCACCAGTGGAACATGAGCTCCTTGAGAGAAGGGATTGTCTCTGCTTTCTATGTATCCCCAATGCTTTGCATGCAGTAAGAGATTAATAAATGCTTTTTTCATTCATAAGATTGTAGGTTTAGAGTTAGAAGGAAGCTTAGGTCACCTAGCTCAACTTCTTTGTTTTATAAGTGAAGACCTGAGTCCCTGAGAAGTGAAATGCCTTTGCTCAGGATCTTAAAACTATCTAGTGTTAAGAAATATTCTGTACCCAGGATCTGAACTCTGGTCCTGTGATTTTAAATCCATCCTTTTTTCCACTGCACCACCCAATCAGCCACACTGGTGAACTACAAGAGCAGAATACTGCATATCAGTCCATGCTAGTCATTATATCAAATTATTTCACTTAAAGCATTGGAATAGAGGGGGTTATTGGGAAGAAATCAAAACACAATGCACTGATTTTTTTAAAACAAGGTGTTATGCTTTTATCATTCACTTCAGGCTGTGTACTTTCTTTAAAGCAATGATTTGGGATTTCCAAATGATTAAAGAAAAAAACCTGGTCTTTTGGGGGGAAAAAAGCAAAAAATAAATGGAAAATTTCTGTGAAATGATTCCTTAAGAATAAAGACTAAAGAACCATCTTTTTAATGCATCAATTTATTTTTCTGTGAAACCAGCTGATTTGGTTAGTTTGGCATAGCATTTAAGAAATAGAGACAGAGAACACAGTCGTAGGTTCAAGTCTTTGATTGTTTTTATTTTACTTCTTTACACAATCAATAAACAAGAACTCTTTAAAAGTACTTTCTCCTTTCATCAGAACCCCCATGACCTCTTTCTGCTCAGCAGCAATGACCCTTAGCCCTTTCACACAGTACAACTGCCAGAAGTGAACAGCTCTCACATGTTCCCTACAAGAAACAAGCAAACTAGAATTAAAGCAGAAATGTGAAAGATTTTCATCCAAAAATGTTCCCCTTTAAATGCTACATACAATACTGTTCACATCCCAACTTCATTCTTAGTCTTTCATCTTTTCAAACGAAGGCTTTAAAGTCTAACACATTTCCTTTTTCATAAAATTTTGTGGTGCATGGGTATAATTTTAATACATTGTTTTTGTTTCTCTATTTGGTTTCTTAAAATAATGAAAACACAGATGTTAGAGGAAATTACACTTTAAAGGCTACTAAGCCTGATTATTCCAGAGCATAAACTACTCCCTGACCATTCATTGAGATACTTTTTTCAAGGTATTTAACTCATTCAGGCCATTACTAAATTATACTAATGAATCTAATGAATTATTAATGAAACTCCCTGAGTACATACCATATTTTTAAAGAAAAACTAGCTCCACTATTTTTTATTCTCTGGCAAAGTGCCTAAAATACTTTCCATTTATCTTCATTTTGTTACAACCAGATGACAGCTTCCATAACAAAAACAATAATAAGGAGAAGAAGAATCAGTCCCTTTGGGTGTTGTACCACAGACAGCATGCTGTTCTCAGAACAGCTCTGTGAGGTGGACAGCACAGGTCTTGTCATCCCCATTTTATGACTGAGGACACTCAAGTTCGGAAAGTTCAGTGGCTGAGGGTCCTTTCTATGGCCATTTGGAGAGGGTGGAAGGGGGCCACTGGAGAACTTCTCCCAGAACCTCCATTTAAGGAGGGGGTTCACAGCAGCCAGGTCATCATTTCCTACCCACCCCACCCCTGCAGGACTTCATCATACTTCTCATACGGGGTACCCTGCTGCCCTTCATCATTGCCCTCACCGAGTTTTTCAGATTTTTTTATGTGTTCTTTTCTTCCACTAGACTGTGAACTCTTTGGGGGCAAGGGCTATCTTTTGTCTTTGTATCCCCAGCAATTAATACAGTGCCTGGCACACGGCAGGAGCTTAAATGTTTTTTGACTAGGAACAAAAATTTAGAGCAGGAAGGTTCATCATTAACTTAAGGTGAGAGAGGTTGTTTGTCAAAGGTCACTAAAGTGTGTGTGTATTCCGTCCTTTGTTTCCGAAGAAGACCATGCCATCAGAGAAATGATGACATGACTTGCACTTGACTTTGTTTTGAGTGAAGGAGGGCTGTGCAGGTCACCAGCCTCACTTCTTCTCCAGAGTCATCTGAATACAGTGACCAGATATTCATCAGGATGACCAGAGATGACCCAGGATGAGGCAATTGGGGTTAAGTGATTTACCCAAGGTCACAAGTGGCAAAGCCACAATCTGAATCCAGGTCCTTGGACTCCAAATTCAGCAATCTTTAGCATAGTCAGTGGCTAAGACTCAGAAAGGCAGCTAGGTGGCACAGTGGAAAGAGCACTGGCCGTGAAGTCAGAAAGATCTGAGTTCATATTCAGCTTCATACACTTACTAGCTGTGTAACCCTTGACAAATCACTTAAAATCTATCTGCCTCAGTTTCTTCAACTGTAAAATGGGGATAATAACAGAACCTACCTGCCAGTTGCTATGAGGATCCAATGAAATTGCTGTAAGGTGCCTGGCACACAGCAGGTGCTCAGTAATTGCCTCCTTCCTTTTTTTCTTTTCTTACTTGCACCCAGGGCTCCAGACCGTAAGTCCAAATCACTTAAGTAAAGCCTTCTGCTTTGCTTACTGCCTTAGGATATTAAAGTATTGCCTCAGGTAATCTCTAATCTACATATTCAGGACTTGTGAAAGTGGTTAAAAGCAAAAATATTTTGATTTACTTACCAATAATTGCCTTACAAGATAAAAACAAATAAAATAACAACACTGCTCCTTGTTCTTTCCTGTTCCAACTATCTTTGGCCATATCAAATCAAATTTTTATCGGTATCGGCCATTCATATTTGAAATATAAATGGTATGTCAATACTCTGCCACATATGAAGACAAAATATTTATTTTCAAAAGAAATATATACTTATGAACAAAATAAGAACGTTAAGAAAATTACCTTTAATACACTAGTAGTCCTTTAAAAATACTGGTGCTAGAAGGAAGAACTAGCAATGAGCTACTCATAAGCTAAGGCATCTGGGCCACTGCCAGAGGCGCTGACCTTTGTGCTGCCAATGGACTTCAGTGAAGCTGATGACTCTGCACAGCTGGGCCTCACTTTAAATCCAATTCCTGCCCACGACATCCCTCTCCTGATGTCAATGGTCCTCTTCAGGAGTGAAGGATGAACAGGAACTTGGAAGCTATTCTGGGTTGAGGCAACATGCTTTTTTCTGTATGCAGTTATTCTGGAGAACAAGATTTAAACTGTTATGTCCAAATTCACATAATCATCACCTTAATTCCAATGATGTGTGAGGTGTTGTTTTTAATTAGTAATATTTAAAGTGTTATTAAATGGTAGTATAACCATACTTGTTCTGTAAAAACACTATTAAGTGAAGCATTAAAAATTACATGGGGCAATTTGTGCCCTAGGAAGAATGTAGCTATATGGGTTTATTGGCTAAAGAAGGTTACAAAAGGATTTTATTACTTTACAGTGAAATAATATTATAATGTCAAGTATTAATGATGTTAGAATGCTTTCCTAACTAGATTTCTCCCTATATTCTTCTCCGGTCTTCACAATTCCAAAGCTAGATTACTATCCATAACGTACTCCCCAATTCTAGTTGTACCCCGAGGTTCTGTCCTAGACCTTCTTCTTTCTCTCCCATTACTCTTTCAGCGACCTCATCAGTTCACATGGGTGTAATCATCACCTGCTGACAACTTCACAGATCTGTATTTCCAGTGCTGGTCTTTCTCTTGAGATCCAGTCCCAAACTACCAAATTCCTATTAGACATTTTGAACATAATGTTCCATGAGCATCTCAAACTTCATATGCTTAAAAAAACAAAAAAGATTCTGATCAGTCCCTCTCAAACCCATCCTACTGATCTTTCAACCTTCTAATCGTGCAGATTTTAAACTTCAGGGTTATCCTCAGCTCCTCAATGCTTCTAATACCAAATATCCAATTAGCTGCCAAACCTTACTTCTAACTCCACATCTCTCTCATCAGTCTTCTCTTCAGTCACACAGACACCTCATTATCCTTTAGCTAAACTATTTCAATAGCCTCATAATTGGTCTCTCCCCTCCCAATCTATCCTTCAAAAGGCAACCAAAGTGATTTTCCTAAAGCACAAATCTGATCTGTCACTCTTTCCTACTATCAATCCAGTAGCTCCCTATTTCTGCATCTGTAAAATGAAGGCACTGGGCTTCCTCCATCCCTTCCCAACTATGTCATCTCCAGGATCAAACATAAATTCCTCTTCTGGCATTTAAAGCCCTTCACAACATATTTTCAATACATTTCCAGCTGTTTTATAGACTGCTTCCTTTCATACACTCACTGTCCCTCTTACTGTTCTTCACACATAATATTCCCATTTCACAAATCTGTGCCTTTGAACTGACTGTCACCTCTTCGTAAGATGTACTTCCCCCTAAGCTCTGACTCTTGGAATGCCTACTGACCTTCCAAAGATCCAGAGCCACCTTCTACATGAGTCCTTCTTGCTCTCCTACTGAGCTGCTAGCACTTTCTCCCTCCCCAATCATCTTGTATATTTATTTCATGTGTGTAGGTCATCTCCCTCTACAGAATGTAAGTTCCTTGAGGACAGGCACTGTCTCATGTTTGTCTTTATGTCTTCAGCACCTAACACAGTGCCTGACAGCAGGCACGTGAATAGTTGTTGACTAAAATAATGTTTCAAGACAACCACATATAGGGTATGCCTCTATAAAACATCTCCCATGTTTGCCTTTACCAGAACCTTTCAATGTGAAAAACACCAACATATTGACATAAAAATTCCTAGTTTCTCCTAAAATAGTTAGAACACTTCATATGACCCAAAAATATTTTGCTACGGAACTACCCATTTCCATTTGTGCAGAAATAAAATCTGGAAAGAAAAAAACAGCTTTCATTATGTAATGATAAAAACAATGAAATTATCTTGAGGCAAAAAAAAAAGGAAGAAGGAAAATTGTCTCCAAATGTAAGCTTTTCTATAGATAATACAAGTTCCTTTTCTGTCTTTGAGTACAAGAACAGACACTACGCTTATGATGTGCTATTCAGACTACAGGGAAAAGAAAGATGGTGAGAACTGGGTTTTACTAAAAGAACTGTTAGATGCATGGCAGGCCCTGAAGTAAAAAAAGAATGATCCCTCTGGTACAAGTAACTTCAGTTCTAAGTGTCCCTAGGTAACTCTTAGATGAGGTGACCATCTATATCAGTAGAGGAAATTTCTACCGTGGGAGTATTCCACACTGATGAAATCACAGGTCTGGACTTCCTCCTCCCAAAATATGCTGAATTCTGAGGTACCAGCAGGTTATTCCAGTAGTGATGTGCAGAAGACAGCTACATATGTAGGACAGAAAGATGGGAAATAAAGATACAGATTTAGGATTTATCAACATAGAAGTAATAGTTGAAGATGTGGGAGTGAATGATATCATCAAATGAAAGGGAATCAAGACAAAGAAAAGAAAAAGCCCAGAGGACACCTACCTACAAGGATGAATTTTTAAACTCTTAGGAAAAAGGTGTGATTTTTTTGAACAAAGTTTAAAAAAGAAACTGTATTTATGTGTAACAGCTGATTCCCCTTAGGCAAATTTCACTATGTGCCTATTTCAGGACTTTAATTCTTCATATATTATATCACAAAATCCATTTGTTGAGAAGCAGCCAGACATAGAGATAAAGAGCCAGCCTTGGAGTCAGGAGAGACTTGGGTTCTGGTCAGGACTCTGACATAAACATGACAAAATCATTTAACCTCTCCATACACCCTGAGAACCTCTCACGTCAGAAGTATCAGAATCACCAACGTGGTCTCAGAAGGAGTTCCCAAAAGCAGCTTCTCTACATCAATGAAATCACAGCTCCCGACCCAAATAAAAGGGAGTCATTTGTCTATGCTAGATTCCAAAACAAAGGACAGAATATATATTCTCTCCACGTAATACACCTCTCAGAGGTACACACGGAGCCTGGTACAGTACAAAACAGTCTTACCAGAGATCATCTGACTTGAACGTTGCTCATACCCCTAAAACAATACTTCCTAACCTAGCGTCCATGATATTGTTTTTTAATATCTTGATATCTATATTCCAATATAATTTATTTCTTTTGGAATTCTACATGTTTTCTTTTTTGCATTTAAAAATTATTGAGAAAAGGACCACAGGCTTCACCAGACTGCCAAAGAGGTCCATGACACAAAAAAGGCTAAGGACTCCTCCCTAAAGGACAGGAAGCTATTGCTATTCTAAACTCCAACACCCAGACACACAAAGGTACCTACCGGAAAAACAAAGAATGTACATATTTTTGCCTGTTTCTCAATTGTCTCCTGACAGTAGGGCTCTCTAAAATCTGGCCTGAGAACTTCAGGTATGGCAACAATGAACAAAGGTGGAACTGGCCATTCCTTCTACTTCTCCCATGGCATTCCTCCTCTTTCTGCTCTACTCTCCTGGAACTGAAGACTTAGAACATTAATTGCAGGTAAGTAAAAAGCAATGGAAGAAAAAAGGCTAGGACAGTCTTCTTTATTATTAATAAAACTTTAGCTTTGAATTATACACATAAAAATATAATGATTCATGTAAGATTCAGTCAAATTTCATTTCAACCAATTAACAAGCATTAACTAAGAGCCTATCATGTATGTGAAAAGTTATTAGATGCTGGGCATACAAAGACAAAAATGAAATATCCCTTTCCCCAAGAGATTTACATTCTGTAGGGAAAGGCAACATAAATATATATTATTATATATAAAACAAAGATGTGATTTTTTTTTTTACCTTGTATAACTGGCCCTGCTCTTTCATATATATATAGAGAGAGAGAGAGAGTGGAAAATCACATATTTCATATGATTTTATTTTACCAATAAAACAACGGTATAGTTATACTCCTGACCAAAAGCCTGATACCCAACTTTTTATAAAAATTACCACTATCAGCATATTAAATCAAATAGAAATTACATAATTCTAACAATTTCTAAAATGTATATAAGTTAGTTAAGCAGAATAACATTGTAAACAAGACAGCTAGGTGGCACAGTGGATAGAGACCAGGCCTGGAGTTGAGAATATCTGAACTCAAATTTGGCCTCAGGCATTTAATAGTTGTGTGACCCTGGGCAATTCACTTAACCCTGTTTGCCTCACTTTCCTCAACTGAAAAATGAGCTGGAGAAGGAAATGGAAACCACTTCAGTATCTTTGCCAAGAAAATCCCAAATGGGGTCATGCAGAGAGGGACATGATTGAAAAGACCGAACAACAACACAGTAAAAAAATCATAGAAAATGTTATTTCATCAGATGTGGTATTTCAATTTACTGTAAAAAGTTGTCATCTTCTTTCTCTTTATTTTCTTCCTTATTTTCATTGAAATAAATCAAAAGCTGATCCTGAACAAGGGTCATGGAATTCAAAGGACCTTGTTTAGGGAAATTTTTCAGAGATCACTGAGAAGACAAAGCATCCCTTATGGTTTTTTGGTAAACAGTGTAAGAACTGGGGCCTTCTTAAACATTCCACCACTAATAGAAACAAGTAGAAGCACAAGGCTGGGAGCTGTTCAGTGTTTTGGTAGCTTCACAGATAACCGTAGGCAAAACCATTCATCTCATGATAGACATCAATTTCTATAACATTTTCAAAAGTCTCAAGCTGCTTGCTACGGCAAGAGCCCATCTTTTAACACTAATATCTTTCCAATGATTCTAAATGGCTATGAGTCATGGAACACAATGCTTCTGGAAGAACCAAAATTGCAGGTAACGGAAAAGGTAAAGAGAAGATATATACAAGGGAGTGGGCAGGCTGTAGCATGTCACCAACAATGACTTATATGCCTGAAATAATGATAATGATGATGATGATAACAGCTAGCATTTAAACAGCACTTTAAGGTTTGCAAAGGACTTTACAAATATTATCTCGTGTTAGCCTCACAAAAAGTATAGTAAAAGCTATTATTATCCCTGTTTTACAGACAAGCAAACTGAGGAAAACAGAGGTTAAGTGACAAGCCCAAGATCACAGAGCTAATAACTGTCTGAGATCAGAATGAAAAATATCATTAAAGACAGAAAATGTGGTGAAGTAGTAACTGGACTTGAAGCCAGGTCCAGAAAAACTTCAATCCTGCTTCAGATAATTATTAGCTATGTATAACCCAAGGCAAGACATAGAACCTCTCTGAGCCTCCTCTTCAAAGTCAAGGATGGATCTGTCAACTGCTGAGGTCCCTTCTGGCTCTGAAATATATGATCCAAAAGCCTGATACCCACTTTTTACAAAAATTACAACTATCATATTAAATCAAATAGAAATTTCGTAATTCTAAAGCTTTAAATTTAAATTCTAAAATACATTTAAATGTATTAAATCATTAAGCAAAACATTACAATAAACAAAGCAGCTAGGTGGCACAGTGCATGGAGAGCCTATGATCTCTGATCTTCTTTGTAAGACCCGTAAAGAAGATAGGGCTGGTCTAGAGTAAGAGACAACAGAGACACAGTCTAACTGCTATGCAAGTGTTCTTGAGCAAGGGAAAGAACCAGATGAAGTCATCCAACATGATGAGTGTTTCTTCTAGGGAAGATTTACAAATACACAAGGACGAGAATCACACAAGATAAGAAGGCATGAAGATATACCAGGGGTGACTTTCCACCCAGCATTCCTGGTGTAAAGACATCTCAAACTCAGCAAGTTTTTGAAAATGACACAACTGAGAAAGTTCGGTAGAGTGAATAAAGAGCCAGCCTCAGAGTCAGGGAGTTAGAAGTTCAGAGGACCTCATACTGGTTGTGATCTGGACCAAGTTACTTAACCTCTCCAAGTCTCTCAGCAAAACTCTAGTGTTTTAATTTGCAGAAAAGTAGCTGATCACTGGGATTTCCTTACAGCACTGACATCACAGATCCAGAAAAACAATAATAATAGGAATAAAATTAATACCAGCACTTTGTAGTAGGCACTATGTTAAGTACTTTACAATTATTATCTCAGTTGATCCTCATAACAACTCTAGAAGATAGGTGCTATTATTATCCCCGTTTCACAGATAAGGAAACTGAGGCAAATAGATTAATTGACTTGCTCAGGGCCACACAACCAGTAAGTGTGTGAGGCTGAATTGGAACTCAGAACTTCCTGACTCCAAGCCCAGTGCTTTCTGCACTGTACTACCTAGTCGTGATAATAATGTAATGAGTGATCTTTAATAAATATACAAGAATCTAGAAGTTCAAATCAATATTGTTCTCCAAAGTAGTCTCCTTTGGAATCAATGCACTTAATGAAATGATGCTGTCAATATTCAAAACATTTTTGGTGGAAAAGCATAATAAAGCTGATCAAAAAATGACTACCCCTCCCTGTTTTTAAGCCACTAAACCTTGTCAATGTCCTTTACTGAGTATGTTAACCAACGTACCATTTGAATTTAGCCTTCACCACAGGAGGAGGATTTTAAAAGAAGGAAAGTAAACTGAGCTTAATTTAATCAACATATCACAACCATGCTTCCAGTTAGCCTCTGACTTGGGAGCCTTCAGCAGCCAGTCCAGTCCTTTCTCATGTCAATCAGGTCTGCCTGGTCCCTTTCCATCGGTGTACAAGGAATAATGATGCTTCAGATGTGGGGCTTCGTGCTCTTCTGTTGCCTGCTCAAACTTACTGCAGACCACCCTGAAAGTACCACAGACTTTAAAAAGATCTTCACAAGCAACATATAAAACAGAATATTGTCATGACCCTTCAGAATACCTGCCTCTTTGACTCTCTGAAAAATGTAGTGAATACTCTCCACTCGATCATAATTCCACTCGAGGAAAATCTGATTGGGCCTGCAGAATTAACTCTAGAGGAATTCCCCGAAATTCCTATTACCAATGCTGATCTTCACCAAAGTAGAATTCAGCCACCTAAAGATGAACCTAGGCTCTCTGAAAAATACCACTCAAGTTCAACACTGAATTAAAAGAGTCTATTACTTATACAATTCAGCTCCATATAGATATGACAACCATAGCCAAAGTCAAAATAGAAAAAATCAAAAGGGATATCTTCCTGATTCTTAGGTCCTACATCAGTGAGCCTAACAATTTAAACACTATGGTTCTCATGATAACATCCTAACTACTGTGAAAAATGTCCTTCACAAATTGGACAGACACCTTCCAAATGCTGTACAAAAAAAAAAAGAATCTGTCCTCTGGTCAACCAAGTTCTCAAGACAATAGAACAGACAGTGATCCCCACCTGGGAGATAACATGTGGCATCTTAAAGTTAGTGAAATGAAATGAGCAACATTTTTTTTTAAATTCTAATTTATTTATTTATTTTTAGTTTTCAACATTCATTTACACAAGATTTTGAGTTCCAAATTTTCTCCCCATCTCTCCCCTCTGCCCACCCCAAGACAGCGTGCATTCTGATTACCCCTTCCCCCAATCTGCCCTCCCTTCTAACACACCCCTCTCTTCTGTTATCTCCATCCCCTCTATTTTCTTGGAGGACAATGCAGATTTCTATATCCCACTGCCTATATATCTTATTTCCCAGCTGCATGTAAAAACAATTTTTAACATTCATTTTTAAAGCTTTTCGAGTTTCAACTTCTTTTCCTTCCCATCCATGCCCACTGAGAAGGCAAGCAATTCGATATATGTTATACATGTGTAGTTATGCAAAAGACTTCCATAAAAGTCATGTTGTAGAAGACTAACTCCCCCTCCATCCTATCCCGCCCATTTATCCTATTCTCTCTTTTGACCCTATCCCTCCTCAAAAGTATTTACTTCTAATTACACCCTCCTCCCATTTGCCCTCCCTTCTATCATCCCCCCCATTATCCCCTTATTCCCTACTTTCCTGTAGTGTAAGAAAGAATTTCATAGCAAATTGAGTATGCATGTTATTCCCTCCTTACCAAATGTTATAAGAGTAAGGTTCATTTTTTTCCCCTCTCACCTCCCCTCTCTTCCCTTCCACTGAAAAAGCTTTATCTTGCCTCTTTTATGAGAAATAATTTGCCCTATTCTATCTTTCCCTTTCTCCTCCCAATATATTCCTCTCACCCCTTAATTTTATTTTTTTAGATATCATCCCTTCCTATTCAACTCACCCTGTGCCCTCTTGTCTGTATGTATATAATCCCTCCAACTATCTTAATACTGAGAAAAGTCTGAAGAGTTATAAATATTATCTTTCCATGTAGGAATGTAAACAGTTCAACTTTAGTAAGTACCTTATGATTTCTCTTTCCTGTTTACCTTTTCATGCTTCTCTTCATTCTTGGGTTTGAAAATTAAATTTTCTATTCAGCTCTAGTCTTCATCAAGAATGCTTGGAAGTCCTCTATTTCATTGAATAACCATTTTTTCACCTGAAGTATTATACTCAGTTTTGCTGGGTAGGTGATTCTTGGTTTTAATCCTAGTTCCTTTGACTTCTGGAATATCATATTCCAAGCCCTGTGATCCCTTAATGTAGAAGCTGCTAGATCTTGTGTTATCCTGATTGTATTTCCACAATACTCGAATTGTTTCTCTGCTTGCAATATTTTCTTCTTGACCTGGGAGCTCTGAAATTTGGCTACAATATTCCCAGGAGTTTTCCTTTTAGGATCTCTTTTAGGAGGCGAACAGTGGATTCTTTCAATATTTATTTTACCCTCTGGTTCTAGAATATCAGGGCAGTTTTCCTTGATAATTTCTTGAAAGATGATGTCTAGATTCTTTTTTTGATCAAGGCTTTCTGGTAGTC
The DNA here is from genome assembly GCF_028372415.1 of Notamacropus eugenii. Classification (NCBI taxonomy): domain Eukaryota; kingdom Metazoa; phylum Chordata; class Mammalia; order Diprotodontia; family Macropodidae; genus Notamacropus; species Notamacropus eugenii. Next base: position 48,303,160 of record NC_092878.1, on the reverse strand, counting down.
CATAATTTTAAAACTGCCTCTCCTATATCTATTTTCCAGCTCAGTTGTTTTTCCAATGAGATATTTCACAATGTCTGCTATTGTTTCATTCCTTTGGTTTTGTTTTATAATTTCTTGATTTTTCATAAAGTCATTAGCTTCCATATGCTTCATTCTAATCTTTAAGAAATTATTTTCTTCAGCAAGCTTTTGGACCTCCTTTTACATCTGGCCAATTCTGCTTTTTAGGGCATTCTTCTCTTCATTGGCTTGTTGGATCTCTTTTGTCATTTCAGTTAGTCTATTTTTTACAGTGTTATTTTCTTCAGCATTTTTTGGGGTCTCCTTTAGCAAGCAGTGAACTCATTTTTCATAATTTTCTTGCATCACTCTCATTTCTCTTCTCAATGTTTGCTCTACTTCTCTTACTTGATTTTCAAAATCCTTTTTGAGTTCTTCCATGTCCTGAGACTAATTCATATTTTTCTTGGAGGCTTTGGAGCTTTGACTTTGTTGTCTTCTATTTGCATGTCTTGGTCTTCCTTGTCACCGAAGTAACATTCTATAGTCTGATTCTTTTTTTTGGTTTTTGTTCATTTCCCCAGCCATTTACTTGACTTTTGAGCTCTTTGTCAAGGTAGATCTCTGCTTCCAGATAGATTCCCCACAATCAGTGGGTTTAGAGCTCCAGAAACAGTCGCTGTCTCTGCCCCTGATGGTGCTGTGGCTGCTATGGGTTCCTCAGCCCCCATTCCCCTCTGCCGCCCTGAGACTGGGGCCAGACCATTCCATTCTCCCACACTGGCCCACAGGCCTTTTCCAATGACCTTCCAATTTGTCCTCAGAGTTTTGGGGTCCTAAAGTCTGGAAACTGCCACAGGTACAAGAGATTCAGTCTCCCCAAGACCTACTCAGGTCTTGTCTGTGACAGCATGGTCCACACTGGTCTGCGCCCTGCCCCCTGAAAGGCATGACAGACACTTCTCAGCAACTTTCCAGGCTGTCTTGACCTGGAGATTTGCTTCACTCCATCATTCTGCAGGTTCTGCAGCTCCAGAATTTGTTTAGAGCCATTTTTTACAGGTATTTGTCTGGGTTTGGGGGCAGAGCTCTAGAAAGTGCATGCTGTTACTCTGCCATCTTGGCTCCACCTCCCAACATTTTGAACAAAAAGAATTATTTCAGGGAGCAGATGGAGCCACAACTGCATGGGAGCTGGGGCTCGTGCACACTGGGGACTGATCTAGGCAAAGGGGGTGGCACCTGCCCTCTAGTGAACCTGGAAGTCAGTTGTGAGAGGCAGCCCAGCACACCCCAGTACCCCCCACCTTGGCAGTGCCCAAAGAGACTCCCTGAAGGACTGAAGGTGCCCCCATGCCAAGGCTGCCCATACAGATCAAACGTATCATCCAGAACCAGAGCTCATGTTCACCTTCTGCCTCCAGTCTCCCTGCCCTCAGTCCTTCCCACACACCCTGGCATGTGAGCCCCCTTCATTCTATACCAGTAAGCTTGACTAAAAGGGAAGACTTCAAGCATGTCATTGGAATTTTGGTTAATTTCTGCCCCTGGAGATAAGGAGAATTTGCAGGCTCTGGAACGGATGAACACAGTAACCTCCAAATCTAATCTGTCCCACAACACCAAATTTGCCATTCCTGACTACAAGGTGGGGACCTTGGATTCTCTTGTTGGTCTCTCAGTTGAGTTGGGGAAACTTGATACTTTCACTGAAAGCCTTATAAAGAAGGTGGCTCAGAGTGTAGTAGAAGTTGTGTGTGTGTTCGTCCTTCCTTGCCAAAGAAGACCATGCCATGAAAGAAATGATGACATGACTTGCACTTGACTTTGTTTTGAGTGAGGGAGGGCTGTGCAGGTCACTAGCCTCACTTCTCCTCCAAAGCCATCTGAATCCAGTGACCAGACACTCATCAGGATGGCTGGAGATGACCCAGGATGAGGCAATTGGGGTTAAGCGACTTGCCCAAGGTCACACAGCTAGTGAGTGTCAAGTGTCTGAGGTGAGATTTGAACTCAGGTCCTCTTGACTCCTGTACTGGTGCTCTCTCCATCGCACCACCTAGCTGCCAAAAAAAAAACAAGTTCATTGTCCGTGAATTTTTCTATGATGAAAAAGAAATTAAACTGAAAGGGAAGAGACCACTAAACTGCTCTCTGAAAAGAAGCAACGGTATCAAACTTCACATGTTGCTCTTAAAGAGATCATCTACCTTCCCAGATCATGTGGTTAAGGGAACTCCGACAGGGAACCTAGTAGACTCACTACGGGGGAAAGAGAGGAAGAAAAAGAGAGTGAGGACAAGGGCGAGGGTGAGGGTCCCCTTTCGCACTGGTTCAAGGTGAACTTCGGTGAAGCGTTTATTGTCCAGATTCACCTAAAGGCTTCGAGAGTATTTGTTGAATCTATGCTACGGTATGGACTACCGTGAATTTTCAGGCAGTGCTTTCACAACCCTACAAGAAGGCCACAAAAGGCTTAAGTAAGGTTCTAAACTCAGTCTTCAAACACCTGGATGGAGTAGCAGCAGCAACTATACTGGATGCTTCTGTGGATATTCCTGGATTACAACTAAATACCCAAGATTGTTTTCCTTATGTCTACTTTCTCATTGACCTTAGACTTCTTGATTAGTTTTTTTTTTTAAGAGTCTGGTATCCCTCAGTAACTCTAGAAATAGCCCTGTTTCATGTCTTCATTACGTAATCAAATTAAACTGCAGATGCTGTCTTCTCTAAGTTAGAAAATTTTTACAAATAGTTAACCTTCAGAATAGAAATTGATTTGGTTTTATTTTTAAAAATGGCCTAGGATTTAGAATGTTACAAAAATTACTCACAAAATTAGTTAGGGTTGTATTTATTTTTTGTAAGTTATAATAAAGAAAAACTCCTATAGTCTTCGGAAAAAAAAAAAAAGGATTATTTCCTGCTTGTTACTTCATCTCCAGCTGGGCAGATGATCCAGACGCAGGCTCTTGACTTAAGATGCTGATTTAGACAACTGATAACTGGAAGTAAATCATATTTCCCTAAGATGGACCTAAAGTGGTCTTCTTTGGGTTTCAAAAACTCTTTCCTACTTGGTAACCCTCTTAAAATAAAACCTTTTTTCTTAAGAAGATTGTGAGGGGTGGGATTGTGGGTGTGAAGGGCAAGAGGAAAACCTGAATCAAAAGACCTGAATTCAATTCCTGGCTCCATAATTTTATCAGTTATATGGCCTTAGGCCAGTCATTTAATTTCTCAAATCCTCAGTTTCTTCATCTGTTATTATGGGGTAGAAAGGGTTAAAAACTTGTCCTGTTTATGGAAGAGTGGATATGATGATCTAATGAGATTGTGTATGTGAAAGCACTTCATAAACTCACTTTTATACTAAAGTACAGGTTTATAAAATGCCCTCTCTATAACCCTAACCTAGATAACATACATATATCTTCCTCCATTTAATAGATAAGGAGACAGAAACTCAGATAAAACTACTTGCCCAAGGTCATCCAGCTACATTACGAATCTGAGACAGAATATAAACATGTGTCCTGACTCCAAGTCTGGCAAGCATCCTACTACACCACAATGTTCTACAAAGCATCATATAAGTGTAATTTATAACTGTAGATAATTTAGCAACTACACAAGAAAGTCAACTTCTTAATTCACTGTCACAGTAACTGTCCCTTGGCCTGATACCATTTTTTCTTTTTCCCATCTCTCCCTATGGTTCCATTTTGCTTAACACAAAGACTTCCTCTACCAGGCCTAAAGGATAAAAAACTAAGAGAGACTTAAAAGGAAGGGAAAAGAATTAGAATCCAAAAAGTTCTCAACAGGACAGAATGGTGGGCTAAATCTACTAAGATTAAATGTAACAAGGATAAATATAAAATTTCACACAGGTTAAAAAAATCAACTTCACAAATACAAGACAGAGGTAGGAGTCAGCTAGAAAGCAGCACAACTGAAAAACACTGGGAGATTCTAGTGGACTGAATTCAAGCTCAATGAGTCAACTGTAAAATAGAGAAGACAAAAAAACGCCTAAGCTATGTTGGGAAAAGCCCAGTTTTGAGGATTAGGCAGTTAGTTCCCCACTGTACTCTTGTCCTAGTTAGACCACAACTGAAATACTGAATTCACAGTCCTAGGTACCACACTGTAGGAAAGAGTGCAATAAGCTGGAGAGAGTCCAGAGCAGGTCAACCAGGACACTGAGAAGCCTCAAGATCCTGACAGATGACAAAATCAGCACAAGGAACTGGGTGCTTTTTAGTCTAAAGAAGAGCAGTATTAGGACACGGGGTCCATGAACTTAAGAGGGAAAACAATTAAATCTTTATTTTCATCGATCTCTAAGTAAAATTGAGCATTTCCTTCAATTATTTACAAACATTATTTTAAGCAGGGATCCAGTTTCACCAGACTGCCAAAGGGCTCCATGGACACACAAAAAAAAGGTTAAGAAGCCCTATATAAAAGGGACATGAAAGTGATCATCAAATATTGGAAGAATTATAACACGGAAGAGTAGACCTGATGTGCTTGTCTCTAGAGGACAGAATAATTACCAATGGGTAGAAATTGAAAAGAAACTGAAAAAGTTTGATATAAGACAGAAAAATCCTAACAATGAAAACTATCCAAAAGTGGAATGAGCTACCTCAGGAAGCAAAGGATTCCCCATCCCTATCAGGGATGACCCAGATAACCTCTTGTGGAGAAGAATATGAACAGTATCACTATTTCCAACTATAATTCCCAGGGATGAGTTAGGCTAAGTGAAAGTTGGCACTGGGAAGCAACCAATAAAGAATGGTATGCTTATGTAACATGTTACTCTTTATGTTACAAGAAGCTAGATGGCACAGTGGATAAGGCACTGTGCCTGAAGTCAAGAAGATCTGAGTTAAAATTTAGCCTGAGACACTTACTATTTGTGTAACCCTGGACAAGTCACTTAACTTCTCTTGGCCTCAGTTCTCTCATCTGTAAACTGAGGATATAATAGCACCTCCCTCACAGGGCTGTTATGGAAATGAGTTGTGATAACACGCAAATATTTACAAACCTTAAACAATATATAAATGCTAACTATTATCACATTATTGTTTCTTAAAAATGAGAACATTTTTTAGCTACTTATACCATACATATATAACATTAGTATACTCATTAACTACGACTTCTTTCAATTTTCCAAAAATTTAATGGTATTCCCATTTATTTTCTTACATACCGAATCATTTGCTCCCAAAGCAAGTGCAAGATTCACTGAAAGGGAAAAAAACGAAATTTCATTAATATATTCACATACTTTTCAAGACATTTTTACATTCAGATGCTTATAATGTGATAACCAAAGTAGGAGTAATTTAAATACATCTCCCTTTGCTTTTTTAAATCACTGGGATTAGAAAATAGAAGTAAATGGTGATTTTCAAATATAACCATCATATGACTTTCCCCAAATTGAAATTTTAAATAAAACATTCAATCCAGCAAAAGAAATTTCTCCTGAAATTTGAAATGAACATTTATCTTGAAAAAGTTATCAGATTTTTTTTAAATAGAAAACTTAATGTGAATGCTTTCCAGAAGTGTGCTGCTTATCACTGAGAGAAAACCACCTACATCATATTTGATTATCAATGTCCACAATCCTATTAATTTTTTAATGTGAACTATAGGCACTCTGAAAATTACAAATGCCTCATTTATGATGACATTTCTCTATGAATAGTTGGCCTAGATTCCTCTCTCCAGATCCCCAGACTAAAAACTGATCATCTGACTGTCCTATCTCATTATCCATCCCCTCACTGACCCTTCTCAAAGACAAGGACAAGTCTCTCCCTACATATAAGCCTATGGCTTCTCTTATCACTTCACACTGGATAGTTGGTAGCTGACTTAGCTGCAAAGAATGAGTCTGTGTGACTCCAGCAAGGCCACACTTCCTTTTAGCTGCTATGCCTAATACAGGAAAATTGTTGATTAGGTCACTGCCTTCCACAGACGCAATGTTATGAGAGGAAACGGGCCATTTCTCTCATTTATGGGATCAAAGGCATTGGTGAGGTAGTTCAGGTACCTCACTGCTATGTACAACAGGAAAGATGTATTAATAATTCCAAGCAGCCAACTTACAAATTAACTTTGGGAACATGACATGTCTTGTAACAAAGAGGAAAGTAATAAAGAAAGAGAACCATATCCTTCTCCATCCAACCTTCAAATTCTATATCTAAAAAAATTATTGTTTTCCAATCAAGATATGAAGGTGACATTCTGAGGAAGAGGGAATGAATAGGAAATATACAAACTTCTAAGGTTTTAATATCTAAAATTTGTAGTGACTGAGTTATCTTCAGCGTTATTAACATTCTCTGCATTCCTACAGGCCCTCAGACATAGCTAGAATACTCCTCCTCATGTCCAACTTTCAAAATGTTGTTGTGTTATTTTTCAGTAGTGTCTGACTCTTAACCCCCATTTGGGGTTTTCTTGGCAAAGATACTGAAATGCTTTGCCATTTCCTTCTCCAGCTCATTTACAGATGAGGAAAGTGAGGCAAACAGGGTTAAGTGACCTGCTCAGGGTCACACAGCTGGTAAGCATCTAACACCAAATTTAAACTCAAGAAGTTGAGTTGTCCTGATTCCAAGCCTGGCATTCGATCTACTGTTCCACCAAGCATCTTATCTTCTTTCAAAGCTCAGATCAGGTGCCACTCCCTGTGTGTATACGTTTCTGATTCTCCTTAGCTGACAGTTTTCCCTTCCTCCTCAAATTTCCCTAGAGTACTATTTCAGTCTTTCTTTTGTTGTATTACCTCTTACAAGGTATTATCTGTATATACACTAGACCTGGAGTGAGGAAGACTTGAGTTCAAACTCTGCCTCAGACATTCACTAGCTGTGAGACACTGGGCAAGTCACAACATCTCTGTATCTGTTTCCTCATCTACAAAATAATTATAACAATAGGACCTATCTCTCAGGGTTGTTGTAAAAATTAAATGAGATGACAAATGTAAAGATATTTGTAAACCTTAAAGAAATGGACACATACATATGTGTGTATGTATATGTATATATACATACACACACACATATATACATTAGTAATTATTATCATTATCTTCTCAGTAAGACTTAACAATAAGGTTCCTCAGAAAAAGCACTGTCATTTTTCGTCTTCAAACTATTGCCCAGCAAAGATCCTTAAAAGTAGGAAGCATTTAATAAGCATTTATTGAGGAAGAAACAAGTCAGCTAAAAGGGTCAAATATTTTACTGTTAAAATATAAAAAGAAAGTAGAATTATTTACATTTTTCTCTATTTAGGATAGGAGTTCTTAACCTGAGGTCTATGAATCTGGTTTTTTTTTTTATTTTACTATTCTGATAACTATTTCAACATAATTGGCTTCCTTTGAAATCCTATGTATTTTATTTTTAGTATTTGAAAACATTCTGAGGAGTCCATAAAAACATTATGAGGAGGTTAACAGCTGGCTACTTCAAATAAGTTCAAGCCTCCAAATTCAGACATAGTAGATATCAGAGAGTATATACAGAATTGCAACCATGGAGGACAGGAACACTGGAAACAAATGTGTCAATTTTCAAAACAGGGAGAAAGGCAGATTTCAGAAAGTACAGACCTATGAACTTAAATGGAAGCCCAGGAAAATTGTGGGACAAATTACTAAACAGACAGCTAAGGAGCACATAGAAATGGAAGTAGTGGGAGTTATGATGAGATCTGCTAAGAATATGTTATGCCCTACAAACCTCAATTACTATTTCAGGGGTAGGTCAGGTAGCTGCCAAATGTACTATATCATATTTTGATTTCATCAAGACATCTGGCAAAACTTGTATGGAAGAGCCACGCACTGGGTGTTATTACAATTAGGTTTATTCACAGTTAGTTGAACAACTGTAAACAAATATTGATTAATAATAAATGTCCATCTGGAGGAAGAATTTCAGTGGTACGCTAATGGATTGTTCTTTTCCAGTTAAACCTGTTTATTACCAGTTGAAGATACAAGTGGCACACCTATCAACCTTGGAGATGACACAATTGGAGATAAAAAAGAATAAGGTTTCAAAAAAATTCACCTGAGAAGTTAAAACTAACAAGATGAAACTGAACTCAGATAGATAAGGGAAGGGACTAGGCCCCTGATTACACTGGTACAGGGAACTTCCCTAAGTGAGAAAACTCCCTCTGCCAATGCAGATCAGCACAGTCTCTGTAACTTACAGTCTGAGAAACTGTAGCTGCAGCACCTGGAGGACTGAGATCACACAGCCAGTATGTGTCAAAAACAGGCTTTGAATCCAAGTTTCACTAGCTGGATACCTACCCACTATGTCATACTGCTTCTAACAGGGATAAATACACAAGAAAAGAAAGGTGAATGAAAATCTGACGTGGGAGCATCACATGAAAAAGAAAGAGAAGTGCCCTCAAGATCACTGTGAGCCAACTTTAAATCTAGCTACTTTCTATGCAATCTTAGGCTATGTTAACAGGAATATATCTACAGTATCATTAAAAAAAAAAGACAGCCTCACTGTAGTCTGGCTAATCCGACCACATCTGGAGTATTATGTTCAGTTCCTACTACCACATTTAAGAGATGCTGACAAAGACTAAATCCAGAAAACACATACAACATCTAGTGACCGGGTCATTCGAGTACAGTTGAAGGAACTGGGGAATCTTTGCCTAGAAAAGAAAACACTTAAGTGAGAACATGATACCTACGTTTAAATATTTGAAAGCAGAATTAGACTTCTATGTAGCTCACCAGACATGTCAAAAAATGAAGGCCAGACAACCACTGATATCCAGGATGTTGTAGAGGCCACTCTGCAAAGAGGGTGATACTGAAAACCTCTAAAGTCCCTTCCAATTCAGATTCAAGATTCCAGAATATAATTTTAAAAGAACTATGTATAAATAACTGAACGGAATTATTACTACTCTAGTTCAAAAAGCTAAACAAAAAGTTCCACAGTCCCACACAAATAAAGCTGCTCCCAAGTCCATAAGTTACACAGCAAAATGCAAAGTAATGTAAACACATGCTAACACTACAATAGTTTGTCATAAGATAAAATTTTCACATCTCAAGAAAGGCCTTTCCATCTTAAAATCACAAAGCTTGGGGGAAAGAATATTAATTGATGAACTGGTTTAATGAAAAAGCATTTATTAAGCATTAATTATGTGCCAAGTGATGTGTTAAGCGCTAAAGATACAAATACAAAAAGATGAAGAGTCTCTGAGCTCAAGGACTTTACTACATTTTAATGGGGATGACTTCACAAAGGGGGCACTTAGGTTGGAAAGTTATAGAGACGGTGAGTGAAGCCCAGGGGGAGCACATAAACACATCCCATGTGAGAATAATGGCAGAGTGGATATTACTCAGGATTCATGGTACCATACTTGGGGAAGGGAAAGCAAACATTACACAGATGTCAAAAGCTACCTAATCATGGCTAAAAGCTGATTCAACCCTTCTGGAGAGCAATTTGGAACTATGCCCAAAGGGCTATAAAAATGTGCGTACCATTTGACCCAACAATACCACTTCTAGGGCTGTATCTCAAAGAGATCATAAAAATGGGAAAAGGACCCACACGTACAAAAATATTTATAGCAACTCTTTTTGTGGTGGCAAAGAACTGGAAATCAAGGGGATGCCCATCAATTGGGATATGGCTGAACAAGTTGTGGCCTATGAATGTAATGGAATACTATTGTGCTATAAAAAATGATGGACTTCAGAGATACCTGGATAGACTTGAATGAATTGATGCCAAGTGATGTGAGCAGATCGAGGAGAACACTGCACACAGAAACAGTCACAGTGTGCGAAGACTGCTTTTGATAGACTTAGCCCTTCACAAAAATGCAAGGACCTAAATCATTTCCAAAGGCCTCGTGATGCAAAATGCTGTCCACACTCAGAGAAAGAACTGTGGAGTCAGAACGTAGAATGAAGCAACTATTTTCTCATTTGTTATGTTTTGTTTTCTCATGATTTCTCTCATTCATTTTAATTCTTCTATGCCACATGACTAATGTGAAAATGTGTTTAACAGGAATGCAGGTGTAGAACCCATGTAAGACTTTATGCTGTCTCGGGGAGAGAAGGGTAGAAAATTTGGAACATATGGAAGTGATTGCTGAAAACAAAAAAATTAATAAATCTGGGGAAAAAATTAAATAAAATACAAACTAAAAGCTACCTAATCCTATACTTCAACAAAAGACATAATTACCTATTAATAATAAATGCCTTTATGTTTCTTAGGAGTGCTAAAGTCTTAAGATACCATCCTGTAACTCAAAGAACAGATGTTCTGCCTCAACCCTCTAGCTCTTCCCATAAAGGGACTGGAATTGATAATTACAAACGTCCCCTCATCCTCCCTTTAGTTCATTTACTGCTTCCCTTATTCTACTCTTCTCATTTCTGAAAGCAATAAGCTTCCACTCACCATAGACAGCTACACTTTCTTTATTCCTTTCTAATCCAAATAATGAGCACAAGTCTTGCACATATTTTCGAGGGAGACTTATAGGAGAAAGAAAAAGTCCCTGAAGTTGGAAATTCAATTCAACAAGTATTTCCTGAGTGCCCAAAATTTACCAAACACTGTGTTGATGCTAGGGATACAAAGACAAAAACGAAAAGCCCCTGCATTCAAGAAATTGATGTTCCAACTGAGAAGATACCACATATATGCAGAGAAGTATTTATAAAAAGTAAATATTTACTGAATTCACTGATGAAAACTAAACACATTTCACATATGTTTACATGTATATTTTATATGTGTTTTACATATACATAACATTTCAATATAATTGGCTTCCTTTGTAACATGTGCATTATTCTAAGAAAGGGTCCACAAACTTTACCAGACTGCCAAGAGACCACAATACAAAAAAGGTTAAGAACCAATCTCCTAGTATAGAGGAAAAAACTAAATACTTAAATAAAAACTAAAAAGTTCTAATACTGAGTTTGCCACTAATTGGCTTGAGAGAAAAAGAACTTATACTAAAGTCCTTCTCCAATGCCTCATCAAGGCATAGAGCTGAGCCTGAGCTCTCAAATGTCGTATCTGTGAGAGACAAAATCTTTGTCCGTTCCTTCCAAGTTCAAAAGGTTTAGGTACAAAGCCAAATCTGGATTATGTATTTGTTGTATAAAGAGCAGTCCAGTAAGCTTAGAAAAGCTCTGAACTAGTGAAGGGGTGGGTGTTGAGAGCTCAAGAAATAGCCTTAAGAAATAGCCATACTCATAAAATCACAGATCCCCAAAGAATGGAAAGGCAAAAGCCATATGCCCCTTTCATTTCCTGAAAATTTCAACTCTAGGAAGACACAAACCCTTTGCTCAGTAAACATTATCAGGTTTGGCTCCCCCTGATTATGTTCTATACCTCCAAATCTTTCCCCTACTTCTCCTCTTATTAGGGTTTCCAAATGTAGAAAGTTCTGAAGTAAAGAGTGGAGATATTTTCATGAGCTGGGAAAAAGTAGACTAGATGGTTCTGAATTGGTGGTTTAAAAGTAATCAAGCCAATTCAACAAACACATATTAAGCACCTACTAGGAGAAACTCTTACCATAATCAAGGATAGGAAAAAATGATAATAAATAATAACATGCTATCTATTAATATGGTCCCAACCTATCTTTCCAGACTTATTTCTAACTGCTCACATTCTTAAAATCTTTATCCCAGCCAAATCAGTTTATTCTTCATCTCTCAAACTCAGCTTATACTTTTGTACCCCTAAACATTTACTTGAACTACCATTTTCCCTGCCTCCCTTTTCCCCAAATATCAAAACCTTCCTTAAAATCCCAAATTACTCCAGCCCACCAGCCCACCTATGAACTCTGATGGCATTTGTCATTCACTTGTTGAGTCATGTCCAATTCAGTCATGTCCAACCATTCATAACCCCATTTAGGGTTTCTTGGCATAGATACTGGAGTGGTTTGCTATTTCCTTCTCCAGATCATTTTACATATGAGGAAACTGAGGCAAATAAAATTCAGTGACTTGCCCAGGGTCACACAGCCAGTAAGTATCTGAAGTCAAATTTGAACTCAGGAAAAGCAGTCTTCCTGACTCCAGGTCTGGCACTTTATCCACTGTGCCACCTAGCTGCCTTGTCATTCTTTTAGTAATTCAAATATTACTCAGTTTCTGAATCATTCACTTAATAATTCAATTCAAAAATGTTTCTTAAATGCCTATGGCCTTTCATTATATTCCCAGAGATTATCACCACAACTGACACATAGCAGACCCTTAATAAATGGCTGTTGACTTAATTTGACAATCATGTACCAGGCACTGGCCTAGGAAATCAACAATGTACTACTGCCTGATAACTTTCTAAATTGTACTGAAATGTTATTTAATGATAAGAAATATGTATTTACTATTTAAGTGTCTTCTCTATTGACTCCCTGTTCTTCCTGAGCATATCCCTGTCCCTTAGTAACTATGATACTGCTCCCTCCTGCTTTGCCAGTCTGACCACTCCTCAGTGTCCCCTGATGGTTCATACCCTCCAAGTCTCAGTGTTCCCTAAAGATGTGATCCTTGATCTAGTCCCTTCTCTTTTCTTTTACTAAATGATCTCAGTTACTCCCATGGTTTCAATCGTCACTCTGTACAGGACTCCAAAATCTATATATTCAGCTCCAAACTCTCCCCTGAGTTGATCTCACATCTTCAGCTACCAGCTAGACATATCCACATATCCATAAGGATGTTCCACTGGGATCTCAACATGAACTCTTCATCCCTCCAAAACTAGACCTTTCTTCCCAATTTTTCTATTCCTAATATTCTAATATTGGCACGCTATAGTATTAATCGCAAAGGCTAGCAAAGTCAGTCAAATAAACATTTACTAAGCATCTACTATGTGCAAAGCACTGGGGACAGAAAAAGAAACAAAAGCCAGTCTCTCTGCCCTCAAGAAGCTCACAATCTAATGAGAGCGACAACAAGCAAACAAATGTGTACAAATAAACTACATACAGGACAGATAGGAGATAAATCAGAGGGAAGCCACTAGAATTAAGGAGGGTTGGGAAAGGCTTCCTCTAGAAGAAGGGAAGTAATCTTTGACTCTTCCTTCCCCCTCATCTCCCACATCTGGTTAGCTGCCACGTTCTGTCCATTACACCTCCATAACTACCTCTCAAATCTATAATCCCCTCTCCTCTCAAATAACCCCTATTCTAGGGCCGAGCCTTATTAACTCTGGTCTTTACCATTCTGACAGCCTCAGGAAAGTCTCCCATCCTCCAGAATCTCTATTCAAATGAGCCTTCACACAAATGCCACCGTCATCTTCCTTATGCACATGTCTAACTCTGTCACTTCCTTGCTAAAAAACTTTCAGTGGTTCCCTAGGAGGAAATACAAATCCTTGACAAGACATTTAAAGTCTTTCACAATTTGGCACCAGCTTACCTCTCCAGTCTTATTTCATTTAGCCTCCTTCACACATACTACGTTCATAATAATGGTAACAAAGGCAGCTTGGTGACCCAGCACTTTGACCTGGAGTCAGTAAAACTTGAGTACAACTCTAGCCTCAGACACTTACTCAGCTACTTAACCCAATGCAAGTCACTTAAACCACTGTCTGATGCACCCTGCTCATCTGTAATATGGAGATAATAGTACCTACTCCCAGGGTTGTTGTGAGGATTAAAGGAGACAATATTTGTGAAGTATTATATAAATCTAAAAGTGATATATTAATGCTAGCTATAATTCTTATTTATAAGGTTTGCAAAGTGTTTTACCTATATTTAGTTTGATTTTTCACACTCTGAGGTAGGTGCTATCATTAGTCCAATTTTTACAAATTTACAGAGGCTGAAGGAGTTTGAGTATTATCCCTGAGGTCAGTTGATTAGTCAAATGGCATTTATTAGGCACAACTATTTTCCAGGCACTGTGCTGAGAGCTGGAGATACACCACTAATACGTGTCTGAGGCATGATTCAAATTCAGGTCTTTCTGATTCCAAGTCCAATGTTCTATCACTATGGCACCTGCCTGCCTCACCAACATGCTGCGTTCTTGATAAAACTGACTAGTAACTGTTCTCCCAACTCAACATGTTATTTCGTAACTATGTAGGTGAGAAATCACGTATGTATGTATCTGTGCATGTTTTTCTTGATGCCTGGAATCACTCCTTCCTCATCAAAATCTCTCTCTTCCTTTAAGGTTAGGCTCAAGTGCCACCCCTACCTTGATCCCTACCCAGCTGAAAGTGTTCTTTTCAAATCTGTGCTTTTTCTGGATCTCTTCTCTGCTGCTATCAAATTATTTTTTGTATTATATTTCTCATGCACCGCCTAAGCCCACTTTGACCAAAGATTATGTATGTCACTTTTCCTCTTTGTACTCTCAGCTCCTAACACGATGCCTTACTCACAGCAGGTTAAATACATTTATTTAAATGTGCTGAAATGTTTATATCTTCTCTTCAACATTAATATTGACTCAATAAATATCAATAAATAACCATTTTGACAGTAAATACCAGTAAAATACAAAAATTAACATGTTCTTAAATCAGAAAAAGATTTCATGTACAATTTTAACATACCTGCTGTAGTAGATTTTCCAACACCTCCCTTTCCAGAAGCCACCACTATGACTTGTTTGACACCTTCTATAGGTTTCTGCTTTGGAAGTCCTCGAGCCATGATCTGTGCTCTTCTGTCTTTCAAGGCATCAGGGTCAGCACCAGATGACTTTAAAAAAACACACACACACACATATATATTATACATTTAGAATAAAATCATCAGCATGCTTATCTACAGCAACTGTTGAAAGTGCTTGGCGTGCAAAGGTTGAGATCATTAAAACCACTCTTCTGTTCAATCTTGCTGAACTCCTAAGGCAAAAACTGGCACAACTGCAGATGAGGATGCTGCTTTATGGAACCTGAAATTCCTGAAAATGGAAGATAGGAGATACCAAATAGGAAGCCTATCGTCCAAGGCGTCTCAAGAGTCTTGGCGCAGTTTTAACCATTAAAGCAATAACTTTATGATTAAAACTGAAGCTTGAAGCCTTAACAGATTAAACCTGCACTCCCTGGACAGTGTGACTAAAAAGGGAAGGATGGTACAATGAAATGAAGGCTTGTTCGACTTCCCCACAAACTTAAAGGTTTCTGGACATAAGTGAATCTCCGTGTCCTCATCTGAAAATAAGAAGGACCGGGTCCTTTCCAGGTCTAGGTCTGCAAGCAGAGGACAGACGTTTTGCTCTGAATACCAGCGAAGATTCCATTAATACGGAGACTCCACTCTAAGGCCCAGGTGCGGGACCCCCTGCTGTGCCCGCTAGGCCCACGTGTCCCCGTCGGGTGGGGGCGGGGCCGTGCTGACAGCTGCCCCTCCGCGTCCTCGGGCCGGAAGAAGGCCTCAGGGATGGTGGGGAAGGACTGGGGGGGAGGCGGAAGGCGTGGGCTCGGCCCCCGCTTCACTCACTTAGATCCCTAACATTTATTACGGAGCGGCAGAGCCCCGATCCTGGGCGCGGGGTGCTTTGAGGATCCCCATGTTACGGACGAGGAAACTGAGGCAGACGAGGCCGAATCCGGAGCCCGGTCACGGGTACAAGGCGGGGGGCGGCGCGGGCTAACAGCAACGCCCTGGGCGAGTCACCGAGCCCTGCCTGCCTCAGTTTCCTCATCTGTAACATAGGCCGGAGAAGGGAACGACCGAGCGCTCCGGCACCTTTGCCAAGGACACTCCCCACGGGGTCACGGAGGGTCGGACACGACCGGAAACGACCGCGTGACTTCTGGGCCAGTCAAAGACAAGCACAAAGCGTCCAGGCCCCCAGCACGCCCTCGTCCCACGGTGCCTCTACTGACCCGCGGCCGCCCAGGCCACGCCGAGCGGCGGACACAGCCCCGCGGGGAGGCCCCGGGGAGCAGCAGGGCCAGCAGCCTAGGCCAGGCCCCCATGGCCTTCCGTGCAGCCGGCGCGCGCGCGTACCTCGAGGAGGGGGACCGAGGCCGCGGCGCGCGCTGATGACGTCACGTGGCAACGCCGGGCGTCCCCGCCCTGGAGACGGAAGAGAGGGCGGTACTTCCGGTGGGGCGGCCGCCCTGTGGCCTCGTTCTCCGGCGGGATCGTCTCTTCTGGATGCGAACACGGACGACTTTCGTCCTGCGGGGTGTAGGTCTAAAGACACGCCGGCCACCCGCGTCCTCCCCGCAGGCTGGAGGGAGAGATGCCGGGGCCAGGCCGCCCAGCTGGGCGTGAACTAATTACGTCATCAGGCTATTAGTGACTTTAAATAATTGATAAATAAGGCAATAGATAATCGATAGCAGCGATTGTCCGGAGCCTACGCTGGACAAAGAGAATGGCAGAGCAGGGCCAAAAGAGAGTTCTTGTTATTCTGAACGTGGCGTTCACCAGTAAATATTAGTATTTCCGTAGGCAAAGATCAGGGAAGATCCTATATTATATACATATATATATGTTTTATACGTTATGTATCGTATATTAAACCAGGGCTCTATTACGACTTTTTAAAGAAACGGCCCTATTGTTCTGAACCGTATTATCCTGAGTGTGACTCTCACCCACAAATCTGAGTTTTTCCATATGTAGAGATTGGAGAAGATTGTGTATGAAGCCCAGACTGTGTTCCTTTTTTAAAAGGGGGCGCGGGGTGTGGCAGATGCTAAATATTACTTGTACCTCCTGATGAGAACAGCTGTTGTTTTTAGGGAAGAGGTGATAGAGCTGGGGGACCCCCCCACTACATTGTGCTTGTGAGGGGGGACCCCCCCACTACATTGTACTTGTGGGGGGGAACCCCCCTCTACAGTATACTTGTGTGTGTGGGACCCCCCCACGACATTGTGCTTGTGTCTGTGGGACCCCCCCACTACATTGTGCTTGTGTGTGTGGGACCCCCCCCACTACATTGTATTTGTGGGGGGGACCCCCCCCACGACATTGTGCTTGTGTCTGTGGGACCCTCCCCCACTACATTGTACTTGTGGGGGGAACCCCCCTCTACAGTATACTTGTGTGTGTGGGATCCCCCCACTACATTGTGCTTGTGTCTGTGGGACCCCCCCCACTACATTGTATTTGTGTGTGTGGGACCCCCCACTACATTGTATTTGTGTGTGTGGGACCCCCCACTACATGGTACTTGTGTGGGGGGGATCCCCCCACTACATTGTACTTGTGTGTGGCTCAAAGGAAGGCAGAAAGGACACTTCAGAGCTTCTTTTCCCCACACCCTTCTCCAAGGGAGATTGTCATTCCTGGTAGGAGGGCAAAGCCAGAGGTTGGGACCAGAAGCTACCTTGCTCCTCTCAGACAGAGGGGGGCATCAGACTGGAAGTATGTCAGTCTGCTCCCTTAAATATTGTCCATCTAGGAAATATGTCCATCCAACTTCTGATCGCCTTGTCCTTTGGGGGCCACAAGGGAAGACCCCCAAGTTCTATTTCCAAGACTTGACCTCTTTTGCACCCAATGCTGGTTCCACAATGAGTACACGTAGAGAATGGCAAAGAAACCCATTTATCCAAATCATAACAACAAATCAGAAAAGGTATACATATGAAAATGCATACCAGACAATACAAAATGAAGGGACTCTCCCATTGGCAGGGAGGTAACGCAACCCAATCAAAAGAGAGTGTCCTAGAGCTCACCCAAGAGAAAACTCTCTGAAGTATATAGAGTGGTAAGCTGAGAATAGGGACGTAATGGAGTCTGCCTTCTCTTCTCATGTCTTCCTAGAGTCTTGTCCTTCAGCAACCTGAAATGAGGTTGGCCTCTTCCATCTTCTTTCTTGAAACTGGAAGTTGACTTGCTGTGCTACACTAGAAGAAGACTGTCACTTAGAGAGTGCCAGAGATGGGACTGGCCAAGAACTAAAGCCTCTTACTAATTCTTACTAACCTGCCCCTCACAGGACCATCTCCACCAATAAGGTGTACAATACCAATGGGCCTTGAGACAGGGGTTAGTTTTGCTTAATTGTTTTACTTTGTTGCAAGAGATCCTTCAAGGAGTGAGCTAAGATGTCCTCTTTAAATTTAAATGCCAAAAAAAGAAAAAAAATCCTAGAAATAATAGGCAGCTGTTTATTAAGTAAGATGTCATGGTCAGACCTGCTTTAGGATATTACTTTGTGGCTATGTGGAGAATGAATTGGAACCAACAAGTAGAAACTAGGAGACGAATGAGGAGGCTATTGCGATAATCCATTTGAGAGGTGATGAGGCTCTGAACTGGGCAGTGGTTGTATGAATGAGGAGAATGGAACATATCTAGGATATGTTCTCGCCACAGAAACAACAAAATATGTCAGTCTTTCAATCAACAAGCATTTATTAAACCCTTAACATGTGCTAGATGTTATGCAAATACAAGCAGAAAGACAGTCCTTATTCTCAAGGAGCTTACTTCCTAAGGAGGAAAGACTACACAAAGGGAAGCTGAAAAGGATGAGGGAAGGGGGAAAAGAGATCAAGGTGGCAGGTTCAGGGACATCATAGAAAAATATGGAGCATATCCAAGAGAGGAATGAAGAAGTGACTGGTCTGGGAGTCCTTCTTACATGGAAGTTCTAGAAAGAGGTGTCTACTACAAGGGAGAAGCTATGCGGGCAGAGGGTATTTCCAGTGTGTGAATTTCAGAGCTGAGATAAGCTTGCAGGATGAAAAAATTTTTTACAAGGCTGGGGAACCTGTGGCCCTCTAGGTCCTCAAGTGCAGACCTTAGACTGAATCCAAACTTCATAGAACAAATCCCCTTAATAAAAAAAATCTGTTCTGTAAAACTTGGGCTCAGTCAAAAGGGTGCAGCCAAGGACCTAGAAGGCCACCTGTGGCCTCAAGGCCAAAGATTCTCCTCCCCTTCCTCCCCAAGGATATCTAGAACATGGTAGAGAAAGTTCAGGATGCAGCCTGGAAAGAAATGAAGCAACTGAAGATGACAACTGATTGATATATGAGGTGAGTGAGAGTGAAAGTAACACCAAGTGAACTTGAGTAACTAGGAGAATGGTGGTGTGCTTGACAGTAATAGAAAAGGGTAGATTCAAGAGGAAAGATGATGAGATCTGTTCTAAACATATTGAGTTTGAGTCCCGTTCAGGACAAGCCATTTGAAATGTTCAGTAGGCAGTAAGTGATGTGAGACTGGAGTTCAAGAGAGATTAGAGCTGAATATGTAGGTCCGGAAGTCATCTGCCTAGCTATGATAATTGAATAATTGAACCCTTTGGGAACTGATGAGAAACAGAGAGAAAATGTAGAGAGAAAAAAGAAGACAGCCCAGGACAGAACCTTGGAAGATACAATTAATGTGAGTGGAATGGATGATAACCAGAGGAGGAGACTCAGAAAGAATGGTCAAGGCAAGAAGAAAGTTGAGAGAGAGCCGTGTTATGAAAATTTATTCAGGAGTAGTGTCTAGGTGGTAAACAGTATCACATGCTAGAGAGACCTCAAACAAAATGGAAACTGCGAAGAGGTCATTGGATTTGACAATTAAGAATCACAGAGAGGTAAAAGATGATAATAGTGACGAGGTCTCAGATTGCAGAGGGATTGAAAAGAGTGACATGAGAGGAAACACAGATACTGTAGGTAGCTTTTTCAAAAAGTTTGACTGAGAACGGAAGGAGAAATATGAAATAGGCAGCAGAAATGGTTGACTCTGATGTGGGTTGGTTTTTGTTTGTTTTTTTAGGATGGGAGAAACTCTGGCATGCCCATAAGCAGCAAGAAAATGATCACAAGATGGGGAGATTTGGAAGCTTGCAGGAAAGTAGAAAGATGATAGTGGAGACAATCTGCTTGAAAAGACACAAGGGGATGAGAACAAGAGTACAGGTAGAGAGGGGCCACCTTTTCATCAGAGACTGGAACAAAGGAGGAACAAATTAGGATACTGTCAAAGGTATTGAAATAAGAGGAGAAAGTTTAGGTGAATAGTCTCTATTAGGTAAACCATGAGGCAAGGACTCCAGCTAAGAGTGTAACAGAAGGAATTCTGTAGGGGAGCTTGAGAAGTTTTAGAAAAGCTCTAGTGGAAAGTGACAGAGAAGAGGGAGAGAAGAATTTTTTCTTTGAAATTTTTAAAAATAGAAAGGAAAGTCAAGAATGCAACGTAATGGAGGAAGGAGTTGGTAGGTACAAGGAGATGGAGGGAAGTAAGCAGAGCCAGATCTCAATGAGAGCCAACACTTGGAAAGAGTATGAGAAGAGAGATGGAAGCAGAAAGAATGTCCCTGGTCTAGTCTCACCTTGTAGCTTTGTGGTGGGATCTAAGTCTAAGACAAGAGTTAACAAACTATGACCTGTGGGCCAAATCTGGCCTTCTGACTGTTTTTGTACAGCTCCTGGTCTGTACAATGGTTTTTACATTTTTAAATACACAAAACATTTTTAGCTTGCATGCCATGCAAAAACAGGAGGTAGGCTAAATTTGGCCTGTGGGCCATTGTTTGTATTTTGTTCACCAGAGTGACTTGAACATCATCAGTAACGTTAACACAGGAACAACCCTCCCATAGTGCAAGAGCAACTCTGGTCAGCCTGTTCTGAATGTTTGGATTGTAGATTTAAGGCTGAAGGAATCTAAATGATCACTTCCTCATTTTTCAAGTGAGGAAACCAAAGCTCAGAAACTAAGTTCTTATTAAGTGACTTGCCAAAGGCCACAAGGTAAGAGAATGAAAAGATGTAATGTTAACAGAGTAGGAAGATCTTCCCCCCTATTAATACGTGTAACATATGGAGTCTGTGGTCACATGGAGCCTGGATCACATGGAGCTCAGACTGAGAGGAGCTTGCCCAAAGAGAGAGAGGAGAGAGGGAGAGAGAGCATGAGCAGAGAGTGAGAACAGGCAGAACAGAGAGAGAGAAGCAAGCTATGAGTGGGCAGAGGGAGGAATTTGTCTAGGGGAACATGTTTTTGTGGGAAGACCTGACAGAAAGGTTTAAGATGTTGGGCGCTCTCTAGATTAGTGATAAATACCCTATTAAATCTCACCTCTTGATATTCTAATGATGTCCCAAATAAATATTTTGGTTTTGCCTTTGAGGAAGAGTTTATTATATTTTGTGAATTTACCCTGGAAATACACATGCATGTTCATAGTGGCTGCTATGGGTATTGCATTGGTGTTACAAAGGGCCAGGATTCCAATACCACCTTCTGACTTCAGATTCAGTACTCTGAACTATACTACTCTACCTTCTATGGGAGACCCTAACATAAACATTAGACATTAAGTAAAGGGCAAAATAGGTAAAATCAAAGAAATAATTGTTTTTGACAATTCAACTGAAACATGAAAAGAATCACATAGCTGAAACTAGCTGCAAGTTTTAATTAGCTTAGCTAGGGTCACAATCCTTCATAAAATATGTTGGAGAAGACATTCTAGGCAGAGGGAACATCATGAGAGGCTTAAGAGGAAGGTAAACTGAGGGCATGCCCAGAAAACAATGATCCATCCAGTTTGACTAGAGCAAACAGTGCCTGAAGAGGAATAGTGGGAGATAAATCTAGAAGGGAGGGTAGACCAGATCATACAGGCCTTAAATCACAAGGTGAGAAATTTGGGCTTTGATAACCAGCAATGAGGAAGCACCAAGACTTTTGAGCTAGAGAATATGATTACAATTGTGCTTTAGAAAGATTAATCTGGCAGTTGTGTTGAATGGTTTGGAAGTGAAGGCTAAGTCAGGAAAGCAATTTTGGAACCTGTTTGCCTTGGGCATAGTACAAGTACATGGTACAATATTTTGTTGACTTCAGTTATTATGCTGGTTCAGGAAAAAGTTGTAACATATAGGCTTGTGGCAGGCTGTGGGAAAGGTAAGGAGGGAATGCCAAATGTCTCTATGCCAAAGACTAACTATAGAAATTATTAATAACTGAGTAGTTTCCAAGATAGAATCTGTCCTGTATGAGCTCAGCACTTGGGTATTACAGGTTATAATCCCTTCTTCTAATTTAGCATGTACTTTGGACTTTGTCCTAACCAGTTGATGACATGATGGTACCAATAACTAATTTGCCCAGAACCAGTGTTTATCTACGAAAATATATTTATTATCCATGATATATTTGATATACTATCTCACTATTCTACCATCTCCCATTTTTTTTCCAGGGGGTGGGGTGGGGGCCAATCATTAAGTTACTTGCCCAAGGTTACACAGTAAGTATCAGAGGCCAGATTTAAACTCAGGTCCTCCTGACTTCAGGGCTAATGCTCTATCCACTGCACCACCACCACCATCTCCCATTCTTAATCCCTGCCAAATCAGTCTAGATGAGGCCTCTCTCAGCCCAGCCCAGCTCCAAATTCCCACCTATCTCTGTCCTACCATCTTAAACTGCATTAAGATAGGTCTATCTCATCAGAAGAAAATGACAATTCCTGTATACTATGTCTTTCTCTGACCTTATTTCAATCAATCAGTATTTATTAAGCACCTACCAAGTGCTTAGGATAAAAAAAAAAAAGAAACGAAAGACAGTCCCTGTCTTCGAGAAGTTCATAATCTAATAAGGGAGACAACATGCAAACAAATATATTAAAAAAGAACAAGTTTATATACAGGACAAATAGGAAATAATTAAAAGAGAGAAAGCACTGGAATAAAGGGAGGTTAGAGAAAGCTTCCTGTATGAGGTGGGTTTTAGTTGGGGTTTAAAGGAATCCAGGGAGGTTAGTAGTCTCATTTGAGGAGGGAGAATATCCCATGCATGGGGCAGCCAGAGAGAGTGCCACATTTAGGGTCTTGTTCATGGAAATATTATGTTCATTTCTGGACTCCACAGTTTAATAAAGCCACTGACAAAGAGGAGGTAACCAGGATGGCAAAAAGCCTGGAATCCATGTCACAAGGATCACTTGCGAGAATTGGGGATGTTTTCCTGGAGAACAGAAGATTCTGGGAGGACATGACATCTGTCTTCAAGTTTTTGAAGGGCTTTTGGGTAGGAGAGGGTTTAGACTTGTTTTGTTCACCCCAAGAGGCAGAACCAAAAGTAACTGGTTGACCCTGCGAAGGGGACAAGCTTGTCTTGATACCAGAAGAAACTTTCTAACAGTTAAAACTGGCCAGAAGTGGAATGGGCCACCCCAAGAGGCAGTGACTCTCACTGCCCTCAACCCCCATCACCAGGTACTGCTTTCTCCCTCCTCAATTCACCTTGTATTGCCAGTCTAATAGATAATACCTATATATTAGGCTGTGCCACCCCCCGCTCTAGTAGGTAAGTTCCTGGAGAGCATTGACTTCTTTGTTTCTGTCATGCATCTCCCAGAATCTAACATAGCTCTCTCTCTCTCTCTCTCTCTCTCTCTCTCTCTCTCTCTCTCTCTCTCTCTCTCTCTCTCTCTCTCTCTCTCTCTTTCTCTCTCTCCCTCTCTCCCTCCCTCTGTGTGTGTGTGTGATGAAATTACCAGAGATCCACCAAATTCATGTGAAACTCAGAAGAGGGAAAATAGGATTTCTGTCTGCTTCATGTTTCTGACCAAATAAAAATATATCATTTGTAATTATAAGGGACAGACTGACGAATTAGAGCCCAGTCCTCAGAAAAGGAGCAGTGTCCTCTCCCCAGGGAGCCAGGGGTGAGCCAGCTTCTGGAAACACATAATAGACAGGGTGGTGGGTTTTGCTCCCGAATTCAAAGCACGAGCAGGTATCCTGTTTCCTCTCAGTTTACTGAGGGATGATAAACTGAGTATGAATACAAACAGCGTGACAAAATTTCCTTCCCTTTTCTGGAAACTTTCAGGTGAAAAAAAAAAGCTATTGTCAGCTTCCATGGAAGGGAAGGAGAAAGTGGCAGCTGCTTGACCTCTCCATCCAAATGATCGATATGGCGACCATGCAAGACTCTTTTGTTTTTGGGGTTTTTTTTTCAGTCTTTGCCTTCAACTCCATCACTTCTTTCTCCCTCCTCAATTCACCTTGTATTGCCTAATAATAATACCTATGTATTATGTTTTGCTATCCCCCCTCTAGTAGATAAGTTGTTCATTCTTTCCTGATCATAGGTAAAGGAGTATCAGAGAAGAAATGGACCAGACTATAAGTTTCTGAGCTTCAAAAGTTTGGAAAAGCCATTAGAGGTCCCACAATTAGAATCCACAGCAGAGCCCAGGGAGGAGTTGGCCCAGCAATGAATCTACCCTATAGCCAGAATACATTGTCCTGCAAGCTGGACAGTGATTTGTCCATCAGCTTTTCCATATCTAGAAGTGAACTTGGTAGGGGAGAATAGTTGGTATTCACCACTGTAAGTCTGGGTACATACTCCTCAGGGACCGAGACAGTTGAGTTGATTAGGGCTTCCAGTTTGAAATGTTTCTATATTTCAGTTTTTACTATATGGTTTCAATAAATATATCTTTGTAAAAACTAATTGGTTAATTGATATTGAGAAGAGACAAATTGGTCAAAATTATATTGGGACAGTAATGACTAGTTAAATGATACTGAGGAGATGGTAAATGAGTGAATGATATTAGGAGGAATAGTGAGATATAGTGTTAAGTTTACCCCTAGGACACTGGGAGGGGAGAAATAACTTTGCTCTGAGGATCCAACTTGTATGCCTAAAGAGGACTGGGGAGATGATCCAGAGTCTCTATGTACCACATAATATAGGATATAATATATATTATAAGATATTATATATATTATAATATATAGGATTAATCTATATTTTGAGCAGCAAGGTGGCATAGTGGATAAAGCATTAGGGCTGCAGTTGGTAAAACTCATCTTCCTGGGTTCAAATCTGACTTCAGACACTTACTAGCTATGGTACATTGGGTAAGTTAAGTAACCCTCTTTGTTTCAGTTTCCTCATCTATAAAATGATTTAGAAAAGGAAATGACACTCCAGTATCTCTGCCAAGGAAACCCCAAATGAGAGTCAGACATAACTGAAAATGACTGAACGACAACTACAATCTTATGCTTTCCTACAAACTGTCTAGAAAAGTCCTGCTGAGCTGCTTAAGGCATATAAGAGGTTAAGTGACTTCCCCAAAGTCACATAGCTAATAAATGTTAGAGGCAGGATTTTAACTCAGATCTTCCTGATTCCAAGTCCAGCATTCTATCTAGTATGACGTGGGCACCTCTCATTTATAAGTCTGTCTACTTTAAGTTCTGGTCCATAGCCAATGGCTCAATTTATTAATTTTATGTATTTACACATGTATACAATCCCATATATTTATAGGTTACAAATTGACATGTTTCATATAAATTTAACTGCTATGGAAATTAAGGTCCATTTGGATATTACAGAAAAATAAATAAATCCTACCGTATACCCTATCAACATACTATCTGCTTTCAGATTTAAAGCAATAGATCTATAGCATGAGTAACAAAGAATTATGATATCAATCCAATCTGGGTAGAGTTGGTAGTAGGCAAAACTGTAAAGAAGGTACTTTGTCATTGACAACCTCACTCCGGCTGGTTCCCTGGTTTCCCACCCACCTTTCCTACTAATCCCTATTTTGTGTCCCATTGCCATCAGGTTTTGCCCATGAGCATTTGATGAAATATCCATGATAAATAAAATATTTTAGCTGATATCAGGGGCATTTACATTTTAGTAGGAGTTTCAAGAAAAAAAGCCTTAAAAATCCAAAGTACTGATCCCTTTTAAAAGTAGGATTTCAAGTATAAAGGAACAAGCACTAAATTTGGAGTCAGAGAACCTGTTTTCATTTCTTCAACCTGATATAGACAATGTGTTTGCTAAAACCAGCTCAAACTGGCTCTCGACACAGGCAATTGTAAAATTTTCACTGATCATTTATACCTTGGAAATCAGCAAATTCTATAAATCAGGGCTTGACTTTTTGTTTTGTTAATTGTCTAGACTCAATAAAATGTTAATTAAACTTAATTTAAACTTAAAAGGGTATTGTTGGTACTTCTTGGTTTTTTAGAGACTGTCAAACATTTTCCAGCTTACCACTATGGGTATAAGTGCCTCTTTTTCTAAATTTCAACTTCTTCATCAATAAAACTAGTCTAGATGATCTCTACAATTCTTTTTAGTTCTAAATCTTTGATTCTATGACAAGCCTATAAGGTCAACATTTTGAGAGAGTCAGAGAGAGTGAGACAGGGACAGAGAGTGAGACAAAGACAGAGAGAGACAGAGAGATCTTTCCTTCCATCCTAAAAATCATACACAATAGAATATAGTCTTCCCTTCTTATTCATAAGACTAGTCCTTATTTTATTCAACTATCTCTAAATAATAGGGAGTGAAAAAAACTTCATCTCATTAATAATTTATATTATTATGTTATTACAATTATATTATGTATAATTATATTAACACATATATTCTGATAAGATCAAGTTCTACAAGGTAACTTTGCTCACAGCAACTCTGGAAGGTAAGCAGTACAGATAGTATCCCCCTTGTCCAGATAAAGAAACTGATAGGGGGAGGAGCCAAGATGGCGGAGTAGAACGACACACATATGCTAGCTCCAAACTCACAGCCCATAAATTACCTGTAAAGAAGAACTCCCAACAAATTCTGGAGCAGCAGAAGCCATAGAACAACGGAGCAGACAAGATTTCTGTTGCAGAGAGACCTGAAAAACTTACCCAAAAGGTCCGTCATGCACCGGTCCAGAGGAGAGCCCAGCCCTGCCTTGGCTGCAAGGCACTAAGAGGAGCAGATCCCATCAGGCTTCAGGGACAGAATCTCCAGCAGCCATGCAGGTCCCTCCACCCACAGGTGACAAAGGTCAGTGAGAGAGTCTTTTTGGGTGGCAGAGAGGGGAGTGGGGTATCCCCATAATTCAGGCCCCCTTGGGAGGCAGCAGAGGCAGCAGCAAACAGGGGCTCCCAAAGCAGGCTGGAGCTGGGATCCATTGTTGGAGGTCTCCTCGTAAACCCCCTGAGGGAACTGAGCCCCGTATGGCAGCCCTGCCCCCACTTGAGCACCTGAACTTAATCTCACACTGAATAGCAGCCCTGCCCCCACCAAAAGCCCTGAGGCTGGGAAACAGCATTTGAATCTCAGACCCCAAGCACTGGCTGGGCGGATCTGGAGGCAAGGTGGGTGGGAAGAGGAAGCTCAGAAGTCAAGTCACTGGCTGGGAAAATGCCCAGAAAAGGGAAAAAAAAATAAGCCATAGAAGGTTACTTTCTTGGTGAACAGATATCTCCTCTCATCCTTTCAGATGAAGAAGAACAATGCTTACCATCAGGGAAAGACATAGAAATCAAGGCTTCTGTATCCCAAACAGGCAAAATAAATATTTAATGGGCTCAGGCCATGGAATAGCTCAAAAAGGATTTTGAAAATCAAGTTAGAGAGGTGGAGGAAAAACTGGGAAGAGAAATGAGAGTGATGCAAGAAAAGCATGAAAAGCAGGTCAGCAGCTTGCTAAAGGAGACCCCCAAAAATGCTGAAGAAAATAACACCTTGAAAAATAGGCTAAATCAATTGGAAAAAGAGGTCCAAAAAGCCAATGAGGAGAAGAATGCTTTCAAAAGCAGAATTAGCCTAATGGAAAAGGAGGTTCAAAAGCTCACTGAAGAAAATAGTTCTTTCAAAATTAGAATGGAACAGATGGAGGCCAATGACTTTAGGAGAAACCAAGAAATCACAAAACAAAACCAAAAGAATGAAAAAATGGAAGATAATGTGAAATATCTCATTGGAAAAACAATTGACCTGGAAAATAGATCCAGGAGAGACAATTTTAAAATTATGGGACTACCTGAAAGCCATGATCAAAAAAAGAGCCTAGACATCATCTTTCATGAAATTATCAAGGAAAACTGCCCTGAAATTCTAGAACCAGAGGGCAAAATAAGTATTCAAGGAATTCACTGATCACCACCTGAAAGAGATCCAAAAAGAGAAACTCCTAGGAATACTGTAGCCAAATTCCAGAGTTTCCTGGTCAAGGAGAAAATATTGCTAGCAGCTAGAAAGAAACAATTCAAGTATTGTGGGAATACAATCAGGATAACACAAGATCTAGCAGCTTCTACATTAAGGGATCAAAGGGCATGGAATAGGATATTCCAGAAGTCAAAGGAACTAGGACTAAAACCAAGAATCACCTACCCAGCAAAACTGAATATAATACTTCAGGGGAAACAATGGTCTTTCAATGAAATAGAGGACTTTCAAGCATTCTTGATGAAAAGACCAGAGCTGAAAAGAAAATTTGACCTTCAAAAACAAGAATGAAGAGAAGCATGGAAAGGTAAACAGCAAAGAGAAGTCATAAGGGACTTTACTAAAATTGAACTGTTTACATTCCTACATGGAAAGACAATATTTGTAACACTTGAAACTTTTCAGTATCTGGGTAGTTGGTGGGATTACATACACACAGACACACACATGCACACACACAGAGACAGAGAGCACAGAGTGAATGGAATAGGATGGGATCATATCTTAAAAAAAAGAAATTAAGGGGTGAAAGAGAAATATATTGGGAAGAGAAAAGGAGAACTAGAATGGGGCAAATTATCTCTCATAAAAGAGACAGACAAAAGACTTTTTAGTGGAGGGAAAAAGAGGGGAGGTGAGAGAAAAACATGAAGTTTACTCTCATCTCATTCCACTAAAGGAAGGAATAAAATGCACACTCATTTTGGTATGAAAACCTACCTTACAATACAGAAAAGTGGAGGAGAAGGGGATAAGCAGGGTGGGGGGGATGAGGGAAGGGAGGGCAATGGGAGGAGGGAGCAATTTGAAGTCAACACTCTTGGGGAGGGACAGGATCAAAAGAGAGAATAGAAGCAATGGGGGGCAGGATAGGATGGAGGGAAATATAGTTAGTCTTACACAACACGACTATTATGGAAGTCATTTGCAAAACTACACAGATATGGCCTATATTGAATTGCCTGCCTTCCAAAGGGAATGGGTGGGGAGGAAGGGATGAAGAGAAGTTGGAACTCAAAGTTTTAGGAACTACTGTTGAGTATTGTTCTTGCATACAACTAGGAAATAAGAAATACAGGTAACGGGGTATAGAAAGTTATCTGGCCCTACAGGACAAAAGGGAAGATGGGGATAAGGGAAGGGAGGGATGATAGAAGAGAGGGCAGATTGGTGATAGGGGCAATTAGAATGCTCGGTGTTTTGGGGTGGGGGGAGGAGACAAATGGGGAGAAAATTTGGAACCCAAAATTTTGTGAAAATGAATGTTAAAAGTTAAATAAATAAATAAATAAAAAGAAACTGATAGTCAGAGAGCTTAAGAGATTTGCCCAGTAAACTCATAAATGTTACTAAATACTAATAACTAGCTACAAGATCCAAAGAGTAAATGTTGGATCCAAAAATTAAACCTAGGTCTTTTGACTCAAAGATTGTTTTCTTCCCTTACAGCATTACTTTAATATCTTCAATGTTACACTTTCCTGACTTCTTTTTAGACCAGTGGTGAGAAACCTCTGGCCTCAAGGCCATACGTGGCCCTCTGGGTCCTTGGGTGTGGTCTTTTGACTGAGTCCAGGTTTTACGGAACCAATCCTTGTATTAAGGGGATTTGTTCTGTGAAGTTTGGATTCAGTCAAAGGGCTGCATTTGAGGACCTAGAGGACCACATCAAGTTCCCCACCCCTGTTTTAGACTATATAATAATTCTCACACAGAAACCTGTCAACTTTTATTCCATGCTTTCCAATGAATATAACTGCCAAACAAATAATTAATTCTTCCAATCTTTAAACATCTTCATTTCTAGAAACTCGAGGTATTCATTGCTAAGGAGTATTAATATACCTCTGTAAGGCAGAATGAATAAGTAATAATCTTCTGAATATGTCCAAACTTCTATCACCACATCCATACTAAGAAAAAGGTTTCTAGACTGATAAAAACTTTTCACATAGGAGAATTTTGCTCCCAGACATGATTATTCTAAGCAGTTTATATAGCTGTCATTGTGATATATTAGGACTAAAGAATATTCCTTTTAGTCACCTGGTAGATTTCTGCTTAATACTAAATTAAGCTAACTCAGATGGTTGTAAAGAGTATTAAATGAGATCATATATCTCAAAGTGCTTCGTAAAGTGTAAAATGCTGTATAAATTTAAGGCATTTTTGCTATTGGAGTTTGGCTAATATGAAGATGCCTGTGACAGTCTTTGAAACATGTCCAGATCACCTAACATGGAGGCCTCTCCTACCTACCATATGGTGCATAACCTACCATATGGGTGGGAGTAGCCTTCTTTGATTGGCTACCTGTCTTTAAAACTGACAGGCCTGACCTATTTGCTTTCTCTCTGCTGCTTTCTTCTTGGCAATTCTTTTTGTGGGTTGAGAAATCTGAGAACAACAGCTGCTACTCGTGATTCCATGCCCTGAAGCCTGCTCCAGTCCTGTCTGTGCCATGCTGTGTGCCCTAGGCTGGCCTGCACTCTGCTCTGAGCCCTGTGCGATAGAACCTTCCTGTTGGCCTTCTAGGCTGTCTTGGGCTGGTTTCACTCTGTTGTTTTGTGGCTCCTGCTGCTCTAGAATTTGTTTAGAGTCATTTTTTTACAGGTATTTCATGGGCTATGGGGAAGAGCTAGAGCAGGTCCTTCCTTCTGCTCCGCCATCTTGGCTCCGCCCCCCTAATATTCCTTTCTGGCAATTCTTATATGCTACAGGGTGAACATCAGAGTTCATTGTACCACAGGCTCCATGAACTGAGCTGGTCACGGGGGAAGGAATTTCCTTCCCCTGCTTTCCTTCGCTTTTACCCTGGCTCTGAGAAATAGTACTAGAGGTGTTTGTTTATGTTCTGTGTTGCTTGTGCTCCTCAATTTCAAGTGCCAGAGATGATCCCCATGGAAACTGAGAGCTCGAGCCATGGCAACCTTGGAGCCAGGACTGTAGGCAGGTTGGTGCAACCAGTCAGACTGGCACAGAAACCTTGAGAAACCAGGATGCTTAGGACTCCAGTTGGGTGGGGTAAGAGGGTGGGGAAGAGGAGGCTGGGGAGGGGTTGGACTTGAAACTGGGAATGTGCTCTATGACAATACAGCTGAACTTTAAATTTAATCCCCTGTCAACTGCTAGAGACTGAGGTAATCCAGGTGTAGAAGGAAGATTACACCTCCCATGGGCTGGGGGGAAATAATTTGTATATTTGTGGTTATACCTGTAGTAAACTGAAGTATTGAGTAAATTGAAGTGGATATGTTTGTGTAAAAACTAACTGGACTTAGTAACTAAATAAAACTGAGCTATGGAGGATACTATGTGGGACTGTAGCCATTTGCAGAAGGCCTAGATTCTCCCCAAATCCCCTTAAGGGTACTGGAGAGTCCTTGGGTAGAGAGGAATTTAAGCCTTACCTGGCCTTCAGGTGATGGGGACTGGGTGGATTTTGTTACACTACTAAGAGTAATCATAATAATTCATAGGATCATAGGTTTAGAGCTCAAGAAAACTTAGAGGCAGTGAAGTCCAACCTCCTCATTTTACAGATGAAAGAACAGATAAGGAAACTGAAGTTGAAGAGGTTAAATGACTTGCCCAGAGTGACATAGATGATAGTCTGAGGCAAGGACTAAGCTCAGATCTTCCAGATCTCAAATCCAGAACTCTATTTTCTATGCCACCCAGCCTCCACAGACTTTATTGCATTAAAAACTCCTTCCAAATTCTATTCCTTTAAAATACTTTCTATAATAATTATTATTCTATATTTATATATTTATATTCTATTATAATTATATTTTATTATAATAACTTAAGCATACCTATTTCTCCAATTCAATTCTTCTGCTTATATCTGTGTGCTAGACCCTGTGTTTAACCAATAACTATAGGGAAGGAAATATAGAACAATATTGTCATTTGTCTGCTTCTCATCTTTTGTCTGTGGGAAGAAGATTTTTCCAGTATGTTCTGGAAAAGACTAAAGTTGTGGTGTTACTTTCTGTTCCCAAAACGTACCTGAGGGTCTCCCTCCATTCCATACTATATAGACATAGAGTGCAATTTTTAATGTATAATGAATAAATAAAAAGTAATACAAATAAAAGTTTTTCATTGACAGTAATAATAGCTAACTGCACAGTGGCGCATTAGCCTGGGGAGATGAAGGATGACTTTGTACACAGGAGGCATTCAATTGACCAGTGTACACCAATTTAAAATAGTTATCTACACCCTAGGAGAAATATAATGATGTCTGTTAGAATCACTGAAGACAATACAAATCAATGTTGCAGAAAATTCTTCAAAATTATCCACAGAAGGACCTGTGAACCAGAATCGGTACAACCCTATGATGAATAATGCATGATAGTTCTGTAGCCTTTTACAGCTTAAAGAGTTTTTCACATTTGTTCCTCTCAACAGTCATCTGAGATAGGTCAAGTATTATTATCATTATCATTATTTCCATTTTACTGATGAGGAAACTGAGGCCTAGATTTGCTCAAAGTAACACAGTGAGTCAAAGGTAGAGCTGGGTCTTCTGATTCATAGCCCACCTGTCTTGCCACTATTCCAAACTACCAAAACAATAATATTCTATAAGTGCTCTCTGCAGCAGCAAGGAGAGCACTATTACAGAAGAGAGAAAAGTAGATTCTCATACTACCACTTAATTAGGTAGGCGAACATGCTAATTTCTAAAATCACTAAAAGCACAAAATGTCGTTCACCTGAGTTTTATCGAAATACCTTCATTTTCCACTTTTAAAATATTAAAAGAGTTCAAAATTATGTTGCATGATTATTTCAATAATAAGTGTGAAAGTTTCTACCACATATAAATCTAACCCGATATTCAAGTTCTAACTCAAACCCCTCTTTTCCATGAAACTTGATTCCTTGATAGGCTGACCTCTGCAACGTGGTCAACATTTTATTCAATGAAATAAATTAAAGCTTAAAAATCTGCTCCCACTCCATAGTTTCCAAGACTGTTATTAATGAGGGTTTTCTAATACAGTTTCATGTGAGTTATAATCCAGGTTATCCAGAGGTCATACAAGGTATCTTCCATGCATAATCCATAGTACTCTCTCATTATAGTATCTATACAATGAATTTTGGCATGTAATGTTATTCAACTTAGCATTTTATTATATATTGATGTAGGCAATTCTCCAATTGTTTCATTTGTCTTGACTTCCTAAGCCTATAAGGTTCCTGAGGGCAGGAGCTACGTCTTCCATTGTAGTATTTTCTTCTGGCTTCTTTATCCTAGAATCAAGCTGACAACTCCCCTCAGAGTTCTAGGAGTAATGCAAAAGGGTTGGGAATGTCTCTTCTCTACTGCTATTGGCTGAGGTTGCCATTCCTGGTTCTTTCCCCACACTATTAGCTGCCTTTGACTAGCACCCCAGTTCTATTTAACCAATTCACATGAATTAGATTTTACAAAAGGACATTTACTTTGAGGATATAACAACAAAAGTAGGAAATTTTTTCCCCAAACACTTTAGGGGCACAACTTCCCCAATGCCACCTTAGTCTCTGGGGAGAACTGGCACAGACTTAATTCAGTTTCTACATGGCAGAGGTCCCACCAAGTTCATATCCAAATGAAGTATCACTATCATTGGATTGGATACTCCTTACTCCTTGGATTATCCATGCTGAGCTGGCTATAAAACTTAGAAAGGATACAACCCCTAAACTCCTAAATTGTCGGACCTTTGGACTCACAGACAGCTTGTTCTACTGACCTCTTAAAACTCACAAGGTCACAGCACCAACATGCAAGGAACCCATACCCTCATTCATAGGGCCGTGTTGACTTTGAATAAGGAGACCTGACGTCTCTCTCCTTACAGCACTGTGGATGCCATCAGTCAAGAAGTCAGCCAAAGACAAGTCAAACCAAAAGAAAAGCCAAGATTGACTAACTACTTTTGAAGGTTCTCATATTTCTGTTTCTACAACTACAGCTAATGAAAGTACATTCCATCCATGGTTAACAGACAGGAACCAGTTACAGAATGTCTGCCCTTTCTCCAAAGAACTTCTATTATATGTCGTCGTGATTCTTCTAGAAGAGTACCCAGCCCAATGATAGTGATATATCATTTGAATGTGACTTTGTGGGACTTAGGCTATATAGTAGCCTCTTCAACATGGAGAGGTGTATCACTGTCACCCTGTTTGTAGGGACTAGGCTCATTGGCCAGTTCACCATTACACTATGATTTTAATCCCTCTCACAACTAAGCCCCAGGCACTCAAAAGATACCAATATACGATATAGTAGAAAGTTCTGAAGTAGAAATCAAGAGTACAGGCTTCTAATTCAGTCTAGTCTATGGTGAGAGTTCTAACTTCCTGTCTCAGTTCTAGTGCACCCCTGGGCTGTCCCCACTGGCACTTCTACTATACATATCAAAAACGAATTTATAGTCTCTCAGCTCCTAATTTTCACCCCTATTCATCTCTCCTCCAACCCCAACCACCAGAAACGGGAATCAACTCTGTTTCCTTACTCCACAGAATCATAACGTTTCAGAATAGCAAGGGACCTGAGACCACATGGGCTAACCTGTAACTAAATACAAATTCCATCTATAAGATCTTCCCCAAACTGGTCACTGAGGCCCTGCTCAAAAGATCTAGGGAAAAGGAATTGGGGAGTGTTCACCCTGAAGAGAAAAAGGCTTAGTAGTGGCATCATGATTGTCTTGAACTTAGAGGAAGCTATGTGGTGCAGTGGATAGAGCACTAGACCTGGAGTTAGGAAAATTTGGCCTCAGACCCTTACTAGCTCTGTAATCCTGGGCAAGTCACCTACCCCTGTTTGTCCCAGTTTCCTCACCTACAAAATGAGCTGAAGAAGGAAATGGCAAACCATTCCAGTATCTCTGCCAAGAAAATCCCCAATAAAGAGTCGGACACAAATAGAATACCTGAACAACAAGAAATTGATACGGAATCCATTAGTACTGAAAGCAATTCATTTCAATTACGAACAGCCCTACTTGTTAGAATTTTTTCTTGCATGGAGCCAAAATCTCTCTTTCTTCAACTTCTACCCACTGCTTTTAGTCCTACTTCACTGAGCCAATCAGATTTTGACTAACACCTCTTGCACATTATAGCCTTCAAATAGTTAATGGTTAATATTTATATATTATTTACTATGTGCCAGGCACTATACTAAATGTTTCACAATTATGATCTATTTAGTCCTCACAACAACCATTGGAGGTAGGCACTATTCTTATCCCCATTTTGTAGATGAGGAAACTGAGGCAAAGAGAGGTTACATGACTCACCCAAGGTCAGGTCTTCCCAATTCCAGACCTGGTGCTCTATCCACTGTACCACCTAGCTGCCTCTAAGTTTAAGACAGCCAAGATGTCACTACTAGGTCTTTTTCTCTTCACGCTAAATATTTGCTGTTTCTTCAACCAATCTTTGATCTCTAGTTCTTTCACCATCTTGGTCACCCTCTCCTGTTCACTCTCTAATTTATCAACATCCTCCTAAAATACGGTGTTCAAAACTAATCACAGTTTTCCAGATGTGGTCTAAACAGAGAAGAATACAACAGGGCTATCACCTCTCTCTTTCAAGACACTATGTCTCTATGCAACTAGCTTAAAATTACAATGGCTCTCTAGGCATCCTTTTCACGCTGTTAATTCATGCTGAAATTGCAATTATCAGTCAATAAGCACTTATAAATGCCTAGTATATGCCAGGTACTGAGGATACCAAGAAAGGCAAAAATATAGTCCCTTCCCCCCACCAGAGCTCACATTCTAATGGAGGAGACGACCTACAAATAACTCTATGTGTAGATAGATAGATAGATAGATAGATAGATAGATAGATAGATAGATAGATAGATAGACAGACAGATAGATAGACAGACAGAGATATATAACTCAGAGAAATTGTGGGTTCAGTTCCAGACAACTGCAATAAAGCAAGTGACATCCATTATTTGCTTCCCAGTATATATAAAAGTTGTGGTTATACCATACTGTAGTCTATTAAGTGTGTAATAATAGTATTATGTCTAAAAATACAATATATATATACCTTAACTTAAAATATTTTATTGCTAAAAATACTGACTATAATATGAGTCTTCAGGGAGTCATGATCTATTTGTTGGTGAAAGGTCTTGCCTCAATGTCGATGGCTGCTAACAGATCAGAATGATGGTTACTGAAGGTTAGGGTGCCTCTGGTAATTTCTTATTGACTCTTCCTTTCACTTGAATACTTAGAGGCCATTCTAGGGTTATTAATTGGCTTAATTTCAATATTGCTGTATCTCAGGAAATAAGGAGGACCAAGAAGAGGGAGAGAGAAGGGCAATGGCCTTAAGTGGAGCAGTCAGAACACTCAACAGTTATCAATTAAGTTCACCATCTTATCTGGGTGTGGTTTGTGGCTCCCCAAAAGAGTTACAATAGCAGCATCAACGGTCACTAATCACAGATCACCATAACAGGTGTAATAATAATGAAAAAGTTAGAAATATGGCAAGAATTATCAAAATGTGACACAGAGACATGATATGAGCACGTGCTGCTGGGGAAAAAATGGCTTGCTAGAAGCAGGTCACAAACCCTCAATTTGTAAAAAAACACAATATCTGAGAAGTACAATAAAGCAGAGTGCAATAAAACAAAGTACGCCTCTGTATATGTAGACATATATATACATACATATGTACATATATATACACATATATATAGAATATACTCACTGTTGACAGAAAG
Organism: Notamacropus eugenii; assembly: GCF_028372415.1. NCBI lineage: Eukaryota > Metazoa > Chordata > Mammalia > Diprotodontia > Macropodidae > Notamacropus > Notamacropus eugenii. The sequence continues at coordinate 48,266,307 of NC_092878.1, read as the reverse complement.
AAATCTCAATTCACTAAAGCGTCAAGATCTTTTTCAGATAAGCTGGCCTAGCCCAAACTTTCCTATCATATGCTTGAGATCATTTGGGAGCCTAGCTCTGCCATCCAGTGTGTTAGCTATCCTTCCTTACTTTGTAGCATCTTAAATTTTACAAGCAGATGTGGGTAGGAAATAGTCATATTATGGATGTGCAAATCTACCTGGAAGATCCAAATCCTATCATAATTCTACTTACTTTCTATGGGATAAGCATTAATATTTAAAGTTCTGCCTTTCCTCAGGTTTCTGTTTCTTAGGAATTAGGTTTTCTTAATCCCTGGATTTTCCATCAGAGATACAAAAGCAAGTACTACTTGCCCTGAGCTTATGCCTTCTCTTTAACTGTACTTTGCACAAAGCCAATTAGTGAACATTTCATCTCAAAACAGTGATTAACCCCTTCACACAGGGTCAATGGCTCAACCATATTCCTTTATCCTTCAGGAACTAGTCTCAGTGAAACCCAGATGTGCCAGCGATTTTCCACCTAGCCCCTGAAAGATTTTTATTCGGTCATTTTACTCATGTCTAACTCTTCATGACCCCATTTGGGATTTTCTTGGCGAAGATATGCGAATGTTTGCCATTTCCTTCTCTAACTCATTTTACAGATGAGGAAACTGAGGCAAATAAGGTTAAGTGACTTGCCCAGAGTCCATTCTTTTGCTTCTGTTCACCTCTTATGAAAAAAAAAGCTAGGAAGTATCTGAGGCCAGATTTGAATGCCGGTCTTTCTGACTCCAGGTCCAGCACCCTATCCATTCACCTAGTTGCTCCGAAAGATAGAAAAACCTTTCTCCTGAAAGGGAAAGGGAGAATCTTTGAATTACTTGGGAAAGCGGTCCTGATAATCACTAATTCCTCTTTAGGTTTATTAATGGGTCCAGTAGTCAGGATTCTGAGGCCTGAGGCCTGAGTAACATATGTATGTACAAGAACTCTTAGTGATTCAGTTTCCATTACTTAGGATATGAATGTTTGGCATTGCTGTTTGTCACTTGTTCTTGTATATGCTTACCATAAACCTTGCTTTATTCTACAACCATAAGCCTCGTTTATGTAGTCGACACTCATACATTCATTTGAATCCAAATTTTTGTTGGCTTATCTGCCTGGTTAGCATACATGTTATGTACACTTTAATTTTGATCCTTAATCAAAATGTACATTTTCCAGCTGTACATCTCTCTGATGATGTGTTTTATGTCACCTTTTGGGATCGTCATCATCAATAATATGCTAAAACTTATTTACACCCACCAGATCTCTTTCTACTGTTCTTTGAATTACCTATAATTTTTATTATCTTGAGACTGTGGTGATATTGTTTTAGAGTCATAAAGACAATATAAATGTTAAAAAAAAAAATGTGTTTGGTAGCCGGGAGAAGCTTGAGATAATTGAGAGCACTAGGCAATTTCCCAAATATAATATGACCCACTCTGCCCCTCCTGTTTTATCCTGGGACAAGCATACTGTCCTTCTGCAGTGACTATACAAAACAGAGATAACTGAGCTGGGTGGGGCAGAGTAATCTCAGTTACCAGGTTAGTGGATGAGTCAAGTGCTGCAGTTATGAGCTGCAGTAAGCTAAGTTGATCAGATATCCATACTAAGTTCAACATTAGTATGGTCACTCCCAGGGGATTCCATGACTGGGGGCCACCAAGTTGCTGTAACGATCAGGGAATTTGAAGGTTTTCTCTTCCCCTTAATAGGCCCACATAGTCTGCTTTAAGCTTTGGCCCAGTCCACAGCTTGAGACACATGAAACCCATGGTGAGAGGACCTTGCCAAATGGGTGGAGCAGGAAGGATGCAACAGGAAGAAAGAGTGAGGTAGAGTTGAGAGAAAGGAGTCAGAGCAGAGCAGAGCAGCTAGTGTGAGTGAGAGAGGGAGTGGTTTTGTCTAAGGGAGCTTGTTTGTGGGGAGATCTTGGGGATGGCCGCACTCCCTTTATTGGTAATGTGTACAAACATCGTTGTTACCATGATGGAACTGGTTTTCTGGTATCCAAATAAATATTTTGGTTTTGTCTTTGAGGAAGAGAGTTTATATTTCACGAATTTACCCTGGAAATACACCTGCATATTCATAGCAGCTACTGTGGGTATCATATTGGCGTTACAGTTGCTTATGGAGGGACAAACCAGTCTAGAAAAAAAAGTAGGTCAGAGCTCCTGTGCCTATCAGAATGGCATCAAGACCACAAAAAGTCCCTACACTTCATGTCTGGATGTGACAGGGAAATCCAGTCATATTATATACATATATATAGACACACACAGATATAGATATATGTATTTACATATATAACATACATGCATATATGTGTATCTATATTTCTGTACATTTGTAAACATGGCCCAAGGCCCCATGCTCTGAGTTCATGGATTCCAGATTCAGTTTTGGAGATAGGCCCTTACTCTCTAAGACTTGCCTTCCTCCCACCTAGAGTTGACTGTTGAATCTCAGAGTGAAGGTCAGATAGAGCTTATGTCTAAGTCTCCATATGTCTTCTATCTCTAGGTTTTAAAAGAATCTCTTGATTTTATATATCATAGAAGTAATACTAGTTTTATATTACTGAGCTTGTTTTTCTTTAAGGGGCAAAGAGGCCATGCTTGAGATTTGATCAACCTTGGCACTAGAGTTTGAATCACCAGTGATCAATAGAATTCTTCTCCTCCAATGAGTACCATTTTTCCCTGGGTCCCCACAGTCCACTAGATTCACAATGTATCCTATGATTTATACTCTTCTCATAAGGAAAATAAATTTAGGATACTAGGACTGCCCCCCTTTGGCATAACCTAGTTCTGGGTATATGACTTTCCCCTTCAGCAACTTAGAAACTTCATGGTACCCTAAGCCGTATTTCTCTCCTGTGGTCGTATTAGATAATATTTGCAAATTGCTTCTCACAGTGCATAGTACATAGTCTTGCTGTTGTTTAGTTGTTTTCAGTCATGTCCACCTCTTTATGACCTCTTTTAGGGTTTTCTTGGCAAAGAAACTGGAGTGGTTTGCCTTTCCTTCTCCAACTCATTTTACACATGAGGAAACTGAGGTAAATAGGGCTAAGTGACTTGCCTAGGGTCACACAGCTAGTAGGTGTCTGAGGTCAGATTTAAACTCAGGTCTTCCTGACTCTAGATTTCACATTCTATCCACTGCACCACCCAAGTGCCCACCTAATACTAGTATTACTAATAATACTAAAACAAATACACCTAGCAGCTACTTAATAAATGCTAATTTCCCTTTTCCCTGATCAACATTCCAGTGAATTTCATCTCACCCCGGTGACCTGTGTAATCATCCAGCCTTTTTTTATTGTCTTATCACACCAAAAGAGAGGGGTCAGCTAGGTGGTGCCGTGGATAGAGCACCAGTGCAGGAGTCAGGAGGACCTGAGTTCAAATCTCACCTCAGACACTTGACACTCACTAGCTGTGTGACCTTGGACAAGTCACTTAATCCCAATTGCCTCATCCTGGGTCATCTCCAGTCATCCTGATGAATATCTGGTCACTGGATTCAGATGGCTGTGGAGGAGAAGTGAGGCTGGTGACCTGCACAGCCCTCCCTCATTCAAAAAAACAAAGTCAAGTGCAAGTCATGTCACCATTTCTCTGATGGCATGGTCTTCTTCAGCAACAAAGGACAAACACACACACACACACACAAAATATACATATATATTATATATATATGTTCCTATAGGGAGACACATATAGGAATATATACTGAACAAACATATATACATATATATTTAAAAGGAAATTCATGTGTATCTATATATGTGGATAGATAGATATGTAGAATGGGATACTCCAGATCTTAGCTATCTAAACATATCGCTGCAACTCAAACTGCCCCTCTTTAACTGTGATACAAGTCTTCTTATGTTAGACAAGCTGATCTATATTACATTAAAAAAATTCAAAATTCATTAAACAACAGTAGGTCCTTAAAGCTGTCTTTTATCCACTGTATAAAGGATAGGCAATTCATGATGGCTGGCTCTTAGTTCTTGGCAGGCAGACTGAAATAAAAATGGAGATAGGTAGAGAGCAGGGAATCAAATTAAAAGCAAGTGCCAAGAAAAAGAAAAGAAAATGAAAAAGTGTGAATGTAGCATCACATCAGGGTGTGCCCTACAGCAATACTCTCCTAAGCCTTACAGGGATGCTGCTTTCCCTCAAACAGTGAAGATACCTATGATTTATTAGCAAGCTATTATGAGTGTTTCAATTGGCAAGCAAGTAGTACCTTGACGTGGGCTGCCCAGGAACATGGCAATAGTCAAAGCTCCTAGAATTTCCTCTCTTCTCAACCTTCCCTCCTTTCTGGATTCCCTGATCCACAAGTCCATTGTCTGATCCTGGTATAAGGAATTTAGGTCAGTTAAAGTGAGTGGGTGAAAGAAAAAGGAAGATGTAAAGAGAAGAGCTGCTTACTCTGCAGCTGGCATTAGGGACATTTTAACCTGGATTTTCCTGAGTACTGAACAGAATAGCTCTACAGTAAACCATAACAAGAACCAATGCAGCTATATGTTGATACCAGGCATTTCAAACACCTAAACGTTGACTTCTGGAAAATTCTAGAGAATGAATAAACAAAATCGTATTTATTAAGCACTTATAGTGCATCAAATGCCTTGCTATGCACTGGGGATGCAAATACAAAGGCAGAGGCAGTCCTTGCTCTCAAGATGCTAACAGTCTAACAGGGTGAACAAAGAGGAGAGACTTCCCTGTATTCTTCAGTAGGAGAGAGCAGAGGCTGGAATCCCTTTGGTCTTTATCTCCTCCCCACAGAGCCAATAGGAGACATAGGTTTTGCCATGAGAAATCTTTAGATCTTGAAAATCTGAGGTTACTGTGTCCTACTCAGGTTCCTGGGACAGTGAGGGAAAAATGGATCACGTTCTATGTAATTTTTCAGAGATTTCAGGTACCCACTGCTTTTGCTGACTTCAGACAAAGAAAGGATGGCTTGCAACATCTCAGCTTTACCAAGATTACAGGAAAGGTTATGAGGCAAGCTGTCAAATGGGCATAGTGTATGCCCTGCTAATGGATAAATTTGGAGAAGAAATGGGGGTGGGGGAAAAATTCACTTGCTTCCTGTTACAAGTTCTGAAGTTAAATGTAAAAACTGGAGAGCATTCTGTGAAAAAAAGAAAGAGAATCTCATGTAATGATTATCCCACCAGGGGAATCATAGCATGTTTCCATATCTTACACAAAATTCTGGTCCTTTATTATATAACAGCCCTAAAAGAAATAAGAAAGCATAATTTTTCACTTTTATGCAAGTTAATAAATGTTTCCTTTGCGTGTGTGAAAAGAAATGATTCAAAGATTCCAAATTTGTAGTCAGCCTTCAGACACTAAAATAGAACTGATTTCTGTGTCAGATGAGATTGCCTTTTATGTAACTATATCCTCCTGCCTCAAATCAATTAAGACTATCCTTCCATGCCCATGAAAGGCATATGGGCAAATCAAGACTAATTTCAAAAATGTGTTAGCATTAGTAAAAAATTATCCAGTAACTCATTGGGTTGATTGATATTGGGCAGAATTTATACTGCCAAAAAAGAAAAAACACATTACTGGAAATGAATATTCTAATGGAGTCATATGAGTCTACTATGGATAATGAGCCAACAAAATCTACAAGAAAAAGCTTTCCTAGGCTTACTATAGTGGTAATAAGCAGAGTCCATGATCAAGCAGATGAGTCGCTCAATCCTGATAGGCCTTGGTTTGAAGACAATTGAGGGATGCTTCCTCATAGAGTGTAAGCATACCCAAAGACAGGTATTTTGTCCACTACTCTCTCTATCCCACCACCACCACCTCCTCCTAGCACTGACTTAGTTCTAGGCACATCATCTCCCTCTTCATCAACTTAGAAATCTCATGGTATCCTCAGCTATACTCTTCTGCCTGGCCAAATGATATAATATTTGTAAAATGCTTAGCACAGTGCCTAGTACACAGTAGGTACTTAATAAATACTCGTTCCTTTCCTTCTTCCTCTTTGGCTACCATACCCCAAGTAAATCTACTTTTTGCTTTGCCACTTTACCTACTTGTCCAAACTGCCAAAATTGCTGGTTACAGCTCCAGCAAAGATGCTGCATGAGGGAATATAAATGAAACACATATGATTGAGACACAGTCCCTGCCCTCAGGGGTCTTATAATCTAATAGATCTTATATCCTTTTCCAGGGACAGTGTGGTACAAACAAAAAGGTGCCATACTTGGAGACAAAGGACTTGGGTTCAAATCTTACCTCTGCTACTTACCACATGGGTGACACTGAGTAGGTTATTTTACCTCTCTAAGTCTCAGTTACCTCCCCTGTACCATGAAGGGGCTGGACGATCAGATGACCTTAAAGTCTCTTCCATCTCTAAATCTATGACCCTCCACTTGATATGAGATTCCAAAGAAACACCGTGTGTAACATATAATCAATATCATATTGTTTACCATCTCAGTGGGAGAGACAGGAGGAAGGGAGAGAATTTTGAACTCAAAATTTTTTTAAATGACTTTAAAAATGTTTACATGTAATTGGGAAATACTTAATGAAATTTTAAACAATCTATTTTAAAAATAAATAATGTGTGTAAATCGCTTTGCAAACCAGGAAATCCTATGGCAATGTCAATCATTATTGCTATTGCTTTTTTGCTACCGTTTAAGTGTAGCTATTGCTTCTCTGTTTCAGAGAGAATGCAGAGGAAATTTTCAATCTTCTTTTTCCATGTTCCCCAAAACTGCAGGTAAGTGCAAAGCCATCCAAAGGTTAAGCAAAGTGTGGAATATCATACGCAATACTGTTCCCAAGCTATTCTTGATGACTCAGATTGTCCACTTTTCTTCCTTTATACCTTCCAAGTTGCTTTGGGCATCACTGATGATCCCAACAAGGCTCACACACAAGATAAAGAACAACTCTATTTTTTCAGACTTTGGGACAGAATAGATTGAAAAGCTCTTGAGAATTTTGATTCTGTCATTTAGTAGCTGTGGGTTTGTCATTTGAATTTAGTTTGTTCATCTGTGAAATGGGAGTAATATTTAGCAAGGATATGAATCTTGCATGTTGTGGCAAGACTGCATCCCTGCAGGGTCTTTTTCTCCCCATTAGTGTTTCTAGTGCTTTCTCTGAGCAAAGGGAAGCATTAGAGTAATTTGCACGGTTTGTCCCCAAGTGCTACAGAATAAAATAGAAAAGAGGAAGGGTTTAAAAGGAAAAATCATTATCATGTTGACTGATTAAATGGATGAATGAATGAATGAATGAATGAATGAATGAATGAATGAATGAACAAAAAAAAGGCTAAGTGGTAGAAAACTAAGTGGGAGGCCTATTTGCAGGTGGTAGGGAAGGAAAGAGATGCACGGAATCAAGTCACCCTAACCTGCCTAAGAGTGGAAAATAAGGACTTTGTATTAAAAATGGACTAATAGAAAGATTGCTACAGCTCCTGGAGAAGACCCGTTGTGTGGCAGATGGGACAGTGGGATTCAAGTGAAACAGCAGAAAGTATCAAAAAAACCCAGAGGCGTCTGGAGTTAGTGTAGTCCACCATGAGCCATCTACTCAAGGGCTGGCCCTTTCTCTTGGGAAAGTGACCAAACAGCAAGAAATTACACCAACAAGAAGAAAATTACTAGGATCCATAGGTGGTGAATCACCAAAAGCCAGGAAAGTAAGCTTTTTGAGAGAGAGAAATTAAAGTCAATGTAGGGTGCTTCCTTACAAAACAGTAGGGAAATAGGATGCCCATCAAAGAGAGAAGATAGCACAGTTAGAAGCTAAAATAGCAGTGATGCAGAAGCTTGCCAGAGGATAAGATGGTGAAGAAATGGTGAAGCAGAGGGCCTTACACATGGAAATGCAAGCCTGCACCTTGTCTGTCATTGTGGCCCCATCTAGCACAGTTGGGGAAGCAAGGTGGTACAGTGGATAGAGCACCAGTTCAGGAGTCAGGAGGACCTGAGTTCAAATCTCACCTCAGACACTTGACAACATATGTGACCTTGGGCAAGTCACTTAACCCCAATTGCCTCATCCTGGGTCATCTCCAGTCATCCTGATGAATATTTGGTCACTGGATTCAGATGGTTCTGGATGAGAAGTGAGGCTGGTGACCTGCACAGCCCTCCCTGATTCAAAACAAAGTCAAGTGCAAGTTATGTCATTATTTCTCTGATGGCATGGTCTTCTTTGGCAACAAAGGACAAACACACATCTAGCACAGTACTGTAAGTTTACAAAGGTCCATGGTAAGGGTTGACCCACTAGAAGGAGTTCAGCAGTGAAACCTGAATTCTTTACTCTTGTGGGGAATGATCTACCTAGGAGTCATACTTTAAGTATAGTGCCAGGGTAGTCAGGAGGACAATCTAGGTTCTTGTAATAAAGCAGAGGTCTGCTGCAAAGGGAAGGAAAGATTTCTTGGCTGTGGACTTGGGTAGGTACTGTTTCTTGTATAAATAAAATCTATTCTATACTTGATGCCTTGTGAGCTTGATTACTTATAAGGGGAGTTTACTCCTGAAGAACAATTTAAGGAAACACCTTACATGGATATTCCCATATTCCATATAGTCAGAGAGAGATGAGCCAGATTAATGAAATGTAATGGTGACCATTTGAAAGTATCAGATACAAATACCTGGTTAGGGACAGAAAAGTCAAAGAAAAACTAAAGATATAACCAGATGCTTTTTATCAGTAGGGAGTCTCTGAACTAAGGGTTATATGATTGGGATTCAGTGAAATACTCCAGGTGTGCTTTGGACCTTTTCATGCATCTTTACCATTTGCCCATTCAGAATAATACTAAATAGTGGGTAGAAATTTGTTTGGCCTTGGGAAAATAAGTAAAATTAGTCATGGTGCAGCCTTTACTTTCTCTGTAGCCCTTTAATATTATAAATGAGCTAGGTTGAGATTTTGTTTTTGTTTAGTCATGTTTGACTCTTGGACTATACTGAAGTGGTTCTCCCAAGACAAACAGAGGCTAAGCAACTTGTGCAGGAACACACAGCCAGTAAGTATCCAAGGCCAGATTTGAACTCAAGTACTCATGAGTCAAGGCTTAGCTCTCTATCCACTGAGCCACTTAGTTGCCCCCTATTTTAAGGTACCTCAGGGTATATTTTGAAATAATATACTTTAAGTCAAAGGCAGCCGAATGTGGCATAGCAATTCTCAAACTTTTAGTCTCAGGAGGACTCCAAAGAGCTTTTGTCTATGTGGGCTATGTCTATCACTATTTATAATATTAGAAATTAAAACATATTAGAATTATAATGAAAATAGTTTTGACTTTGGGAGTCCTCAGAGCACACTTCATCGTTATGATGACCTAGCCTAGCTTGGTGGAGGTGACTCAATGACACAGAAAATCCCCCAACTTACTTTTGTGCCTTGACCTCTTTCTGGACCTTTCTTGTCCAACATGAACAGGTGACTATCTTATGACCATCTTACAACCACTGAGGTCAGTGGAGATGTTCCATGCTTCACCCAACCTGAGGACCCCTCCCCCTTGCTGATGTATCATTTCTTGGACTGATAGATCATCTTTGACCCTTGAAGCAAGGTCTGTTAACAATGGGATTCTGTATTTTGTGTAGCCTCTCTATAGTGTTCAGGTATTAAACCTGGTATCACACTTATAAAGATAAGGCCCTAGAGGAAGTGGGCATCTCAGATTGTGAGGAAGATCCGAGGTCCATGTCATTAGAGAAGGCCAAGGACCCTTTAATAAAGTGCCATTGGCTCAGAGCTCTGCCTCAGTTTCTTTTGTTGTAGGTTGGACAATTTTTAACTCCACAGAAGCATCGGGAAAAAAAGAAAAACTGTATTTATTTGTTGACATTCCCCAATACCAATGGAACAATGCCATTGAATCAGGGAAAGGAATGGTAAACTAGCATTCCCTTACTGTTCAGATTAGTAGCAAATATGTACTTCTTACTGAAGCCAAACAATAATTTCCTAACAATAATTATGTGATTATAGTCTGGGTTTTAAGTGAAAGAAGACCAAAACTATCTTCCAAACCTCAGAGAAGTGATTTTGAAGCCAGATAAACATGCTCTTTAAGCCAATCCAGTCTGACTACATTGTTATCCAATCCCAAATCAAAAGAATATAAATTTAGGAAAAGATTAAAATGCTATTGGAAATAAGTTATTAGAAACCCAGAACATTAAGTTTTTTTATATTCCTTATCAAGAAATAAATATTCCCTAGAGGTAGAGAATAGGTGAACTTTTAATATCCAGTTCTAGATTTTTCCTTGCCTCTGGCCAAAAGATAACATCTCTTGGAAGCATATGGTTATGTTTTGTAAATTTGGAATGTCAAAATGGGAGGAGAGTCTAAGGATCATCCAATTCAGCTACTTCTCTTACAGTCTCCTTTGCTGGATCCTCATCTAGATCACTCCCTCTAACCATAGGCATCCTCAGGGTTCTGTCCTAGACCCTCTTCTCTTCTACCTTTACTGCTGTATTTGGTGATCTCATCAGCTCGTATGGATCTAATTACACCCTTTATGCTGATAATTCTGAAATCTATATTTCCTGCCCAGTCTCTGCTAAAATCTAATCTCTCATCTCCACCTGCCTTTCAAATGTCTTGCACTGGACGTCCGGCAGATTATTTTTAACTCATTATGTCCAAAATAGAATTCATTATCTTTCCCCCTAAATCTTCACTCCCTCCACCTCAACTCTTACCTATATAGGGCAACGCCTTCATCTTAGTCACTCAGGTTTGCCACCTAGGAATTATCCTATTTAATTATCAATTAATTTATTTATTTATTGTTTTTATATAATTGGAGTATACAATAATATATGTAAACAATATATAGTATTGTTATTCATAATTAATTAATTGATTGATTTAATTAATTATTTAATAATTATCCTATCCACCCCCACCATCTTCAAGCAGTGGCTCATTTCACCTTTGCCACACCTCTTGAATAGGCCCCTTCTGACACTGCCACCTCTCTGGCGCAAGTCCTCAGCATCTCACATCTTGATTGTTGCCATAGCCTGCTGGTAGACCTGCTTGCCTCAAGTCCCTCCCCACCACAATCCATCTTCCATTCAGCCACTCAAGTGATTTTTCTAAAGCTCAGGTCTGATCATGCCACCTCCTTACCTCCTACCTAATAAACTTCAGTGGCTTCTTATTGGCTTCAGGAACAAATACAAAATGCTCTGTTTGCCTCAAAGTCCTTCATAACATAGCACGTTCCTATCTTTCCAGTCTTTTTAAACCTTGCTTCCCAATACATATTCTTTAGTCCTGTGACACTGACTTCCTGGCTGTCCCACAAACAAAATACTACATCTCTCACCTCTGGGCATTCTCTTTGGCTGTCCTTCATGCCTGGAACACTCTCCCTCCTCTGCTCCTACTACTGACCTCCCTGGCTTCCTTGAAGTTCAAAATAAAATCCCACTTTCTACAAGAAGTCATCCCCAGCCCCTCATTTTGTATCCCCACCACTTAGTACAGCACTTGGTGCATTCTAGGGGTTTAATAAGTGTTTGTTGATTAATCAATTGACTGAAATAAAGAAACTGGACAACAAAAAGGTTAAGTAATTCACCCAAAATCACATAGAAAGTGAGAATGAACTAGAACCCAAGCCCTTGATTTTTCAGTTCAGTATTTTTCCCATTAAACCACACTATGTTCCTTTCATAACCAATGGAAAACATCCAAATGGGTGTCAAGGAGAGCCAAAGATAGAGGGCATCAATTACATTGCTGTCTTGCCTAGCCTAGAAACTCTTCTTTTGTACACCTCACTAGCACAGCAGTCTCATAGGTTTTACAGAATAGTTTCCTATTTGGCCAAGAATAGTCCTCATTATTTGTGATGGATGCAGGTAGATCTCACTTTATGCAAGCAAAGCTGTTCTGTAAAGTATATAAAGGAAAAACGTTCTAAATGCAGTGAAGGAAGTCACAGTTTAAAGGAAACCTCCAAGCACTCTCATTTATCTACTTTTGAAGTTCAGATTTTCTGCATTTGAAGTTCTTAAAGCTAGAGGCAGATGTTATCATTTCTATTTTGCAGGTGGAGAAACCGAGGCTCTAAGAATTAAATTAGATGAATAAAGTGAGAGAGAGAGAGAGTAGGAGTTACATGGCTGCATAAAATGTGCATACATATTCTAATTTGTAATCCAATCTCTGATCCAGTAGACAATTCCACGTCTCCAAATAACAAAATATTTCCCCATGAATCAGAATAGTGTGTGAAATTTGAATGTAGGATCATAGAACTGGTGCCTGAAAGGGGAGACCTTAATGAATACAGCCATGAATAATGGGTGAAAGAGAACTGACAAAAACCAAATGCTTCCAAAAGAACACCATCAAAATCAAAGAAGGGGCAGCATAAATTAGCAAGACATTTGACAAAAGATAAAAGATTGCTTGATCTCATGAATATTGAAAAACAATGGATCGGGCACATGTTTATTTGTTCATTTCCCAGAAGGTGGGTCTACTTAGAGTGTTTTTTAACGCCAAAAGACATCAGGATAGAAAGCAACCTTCAACGAGAAGATTGTTTTCCCCTCTTCTGAATATAATTATAGAACTTCACTAAGTTCTACAATCCCATCATATACTTCTGGTACTTTTAGTTGTGAGGCACCTGTAAATAAACTTGGCATCTGAGAGTCATCAGAGATGAGAGATCACAGATTTAAAGCTTAACAGAGCCCAGAGGTCACCTACTTCAACAATTCATTCTATAGATGAGGAAGCTGAGCTCAGAGTGGTTAAGTGATTTACCCAATGTCACATAGAAATAGAAATGTCTACAAATAGAAACATTTAGATTTGGAACTAAGTTCTCAAACTCTGAATAAATCTAGCACAATGGTAAACTGATTATTTCATGATCATTGACTTTATTAAAAACAAAAAGCTCTTTGATAAAAGTTCTTTCTCCCCACCCAATTCATTATACCCATCTTAGGCAGACAGTCTTCAATTCCACCTCTCAGAAGGATCCTTCCAAGGCGGTCTAAGAGCCAGTCAGACTTAGGTCCAAGTTAACTCCCTATCTCTATAAAAAAATAAAAAGAATTACTTTCAGGTATCTGTGTGTTTCTATTGAAAAAAATTATATGATTTTTTAGGGTTTTTTTCACTCTATTAACTTTTGCATCTCATTAAGTCTCATTAACTTCAGTAAAAAAAAAATTCAGAAGGAACCAAAAAACAGCCTTAAAGACTCTCCTCAAACAAGGAGCCTCCCACATACATGTTAAAATATGCAAAATTCTTTGACAGATGGGCTCACAGGGATAACGTTGTTCAAAAAACTGCTAAATAATCAAAATCAAAGAAGGCATCATGGTACACTGAAAATAGTATTGAGTTTGTAGGGCCTGAATCCAGGGACTGGATTCTAATTCTGGCTCTGCCATTTACTATGTGACTTTGGGGAGAGTTATTGAATTCCTGTTATCTTCAGCTTCCTCATCTGTAAAATGAGTGTTGAACTAGATCACCTCTAAATCAATGATACTGTGAGAATGCATAAAAATGGAGGATGTATGTTGACCTAAAGTGTTTGCCAAGTGTCTTTCATAGATAATGTCGTCAGTACAAATTGAAGAACAATTTCCTACTAATGATTAGAATCTCTTAATATTCCTATTTGCCAAAGATGTTCTATTGCATGATACTCTGGAATATTCTAAAAACTTCCTTGATGAAACCCATAGTTACTCAAAAGAGATTAGCCTAATCAATCATATAGGACAAAAACAAAAAAGTATGAAAAATACATTTTGCCTAGATAATGACATGTAATTTGATAAGCAATCCATTTAATTAATGCATGACTACATAGAGTCAGTACAGTTTTGAGTTAGATAAAGCAAAAAACTTCCCTAAGATTTTTGGAACAACTTGTACCTAACATAAGATCTGAAGTGCTCATCCCAACTCCCATTCACTCTAATAAATTGGTTCCTCAGAGTATGGCTACCCACATCATCCTTCAAGGTTCTAAAGGTAGCTCTGAGCAGTTTTTCTTTTTATGGTAGGGGGGTGGTGTGGGGAGTGAGGATCCTTTCTAATGACATTGGCTTGAGCCCCCACCAGTGTGTTTCTCTTCAAGATTATGACTCAAGCCTAGAGAGCACAGAAAGCAAAAGTATAACTAATGACTAGTTTCTGGAAGTCCTCTTTCTCACCTCTGTGGATTACTCAAAAAGTTCTCTTTACTCCCAGTAAATTTGCATCCAATCTGTCCTTGGATACCAATGCAGATGCGGCCAATAGCCGATCTGAGAACACTGCTAGGACGCTGATGGGAACACAAGTTTTGCAAGGTCTTCCACTGGTCAAGGACTAGGGAAGGGGAAGGAAAACTTCCTTACCCCATTCCATCCCCACCCCCGCAAAAATTCCTTTTGGGAGCTATTACTGGAATACCACTTGCTCCATGCTCTAGAGTGATTCCTGGTCACAGTTCACTTGATAATTTGTATATGATTCCTAGGGAATGACCATGTTTCCTCAGCCTATCAGAACTTTCTTCCTGGGCAACTTTATTCCAATCCCAAGTACTTTTCACTGTTAGTCTAAAGCCAGTGACTGATGGAGACTCGTTCTCACCTTTTTAAAGTATCACCACCTTAAGTGGGAGTGAGATGACAATTGAGTAGGATACAACAACCCACTCCTGACATATATTCTGAACAGGAATTGCAGATGGACAATGACCTGGATCCATAATGAATAGGAAGAGAAAAATGAGCTGTATCACATCTATAAAAAGTAGTTAGGACTCTGGGTTCAGATCTTGAGTCTGGTACTTAGAAGCTATCTGTCCAAGAATCAACTTCTTTGAGATTCAGTTTCCTTATCTGTAAAATGGAGATGATTGTACCAGAACTACCCACCTGAAAGGGCTGCTGTGAAAAAAAGTATTTTAGAAGCCTGAAAGTATTACATAGATATGAGTTACTATTGTTGTCACTTGAGAAATTGTGGGGGAAATGGGAAACTTCACTGATTCCCAAACTGGTTGGTATTGCTAAAACCTACTGGTCCAGTAGATAGAACACTGAGCCTGTAGATTAGGAAGACTTTGGTTCAAATCCTGCCTCGGACATGATTAGCTGAGGGACCCTAGGCAGTCATTTAATGTCTATTTGCTTCAATTTCCTCATTTGTAAAATGGGGAAAATAATAGCACCTACTTTCCAGGATTGTTGTGAGGATCAAGCGACATAATAATTGTAAATTGTTTAGCAAAATACCTGGCACGTGGTAAGCATCATATAAATGTTAGCTGTTATTATTATTATCTTTCAACAATATTCTCCTGGTAGTGTTAAATGACTGAGAAATTATGGAGCATCATGATCTAAGAAACATCCAATCTGCAGGTGACTCATAGAGCAATGAGAAACTGCATGGTGATATATGTGGGCTGTACCAAGTTACCTATGATCATGTGCAAGAAAACAATGATGTTAAAAAAATCTTCAAGGGCATATATATGACTAACAAGAAGATAATGAGAGTGAGGGAAAGAGAGAGAGGAAGAGTCAGAGTGTTGAGTCACTTTCCACAAAATATTAAAAGAATCAGAGCAAAGCCTATGACTAAATTGGTTAGCTTCTCGATGGATCTCACCATAGAGGATATGTGGAAAGACATAGACAAGAAATATAAAGGGTAGCAAGATATGGAGCAATTGTGATCTGTGCCTTTAGAGGGAACAACTCTGATGAGCGTGGGTCATCAGTATCAGGTATCAAAGTATCAAGATTTAAGCTCCCCTAGAAGTTCGCATGTGAGTTGTAGCTGGAGCACTAGGTTCCAATTTAGGAATGAGAGTTTTGTACACCCACTTCACAGAGGTACTGTATTCTTCATTCATTTATTTACTCAACATTAAATGTCTACTATACACATAGCACTATAGATACAAAGATGTAGATATAAAGATAGATACATTTTCCAGAAACATATGATCTAGTCGATAAGATAAAATATATTTTAAAAGACAAATGAACAGCACAAGGCAAACTATAAGTAACTGCTAAATGAGTGAAACCGACAACAGACCTCAAATCTGTCCCCTTCTCTCTATTACCACTGCCACTACCTTAGTACAGGCTCTCACAATAACCCATTTATTTAGCATAACAATAGCTTCCTAGTTGGTCTTTCTATTTCCACCCCCTCTCTCCTCTAATCTACCCTCCAAATCCCTGCCAGATAACTTTCTTGCATATAAATCTGGTCATACCATTTCTCTAAGGCAGCTAGGTGGCTCAATGGATGAAGCCTGGAACTCAGGAAGAGCTAAGTCTAAAACTAGTCCTGTGACCTTGGACAAGTCACTTAACTTCTTTTTGTCTAATTTTTCTCATCTGTCAAATGAGCTGGAGAAGGAAATAGCAAATCATTCTAGTATTTACCAAGAAAACCCACATGGGATCAGAAAGAATCAGACACAACTGAAATGACTGAATGACAACAATCCTTCCTCTGCTAAAAAATCTTCAATGGTTTCTTACTGCTCCTCACATATGTCAACACTTTCCTACCTGGAGTTCAAGGCTCTCTACAACCTCTTAGCACCTTCTATTCCTACTATATATCACCCTACAGCACAGGTCTCTGTCCCCTAAATAATAGAATTCTCCTTCTTGAATGTCCTTGGTTTGTCCCTTCTGCTGAGAATGCTTCCCCTCCCCTCCTTCACCGGTTGAATTCTTATACATCTTTTAAATCCTACCTTACATGCCACCTCTTTCATGAAGCATTCCTTAATTCCCACTAGTTTATTACAGTTACCTCACCTCAGACTTCACATAGCCCTTTTATTTTATAACTTTCCAAAATATTTATCATGTAATGTTGTGTATTACAAATATCTGTGTAGGTGCCTTATGTTCCTTCTAGACTCCTTGATGACAGGAACCTAGACTTTGCAACCACCTAGGATATGTGCAGTGTTCACAGTAGGTGCTTAGTAAATGTCTATTGAGTAAATGCTTTACCCCATCCTCATTTAAATTTTAAAGCCCTTACATGTAAAATGGAGATGATTGTAGTTGAACTACCCACCTGAAAGGGCTACTGTGAAAAAAAAAAGTATTTTATAAGCCTTTAAGTACTACGTAAGTATGAGTTACTGTTGCTATTTGAGAAATTGTGGGGCAAATGGAAAATTTCATTGATTCCCAAACAACTTGGTATTGCAAAAACTTATCAAGGATGCTATGTAGCCCAGTGAATGTATAAAGTACGTAAGTTAACCAACTTTTAAAAAAATCAGACCTTACAATGGATATGAAGAGCTTGAGTAAGGAAATCAACATGTTGGTAGGCAAATTCTACTTCTTAGCTATCTACTATCCTGTGTCTGTGTCCTCAGCTTCAGAGACTTCTGTATCATCAGACTTCAGTCTTCTGTATCATCCTATCTAACTCTGACCTTTCTCCTCAGGGCCAGGTCCCAGCTTCAATTGCCCGTTACACTTGCCCATTTGGGTAGAAAGTTGTTCCATCCAAGTCAGCATGACTAAAATGGAATTCATTCTCTGCCTCTTCAAAACAGCTCCCCATCCTGCTTCCATAGCCTGTGAATGTTACTACCATTCACCTAATTACACAGACTAGAAATCATGGGGTCATATTTGATTTCTCTCTCTTCCTGATTCCACCATTACCAATATCCAATTAGTCACCAACTTCTTTCAACTCTACTTTCACATTCTCTCTAGTATCTGTGCCTTTTTTTTCCATTCCCATCACAACCACCCCAATTCAGATCTTTATCATCTCCCTTGGACCAACATAGACTGGCCTTTCTATCTCTAATGCTCTGCAATGATTCAGCTCACAAATCCACAGCATCACTATGTAAATCCTCGTAAAGTATCATTCTGACCATGTGACACTAAATTACTCAAAAAACTCTGATCAGCTCCCCACTGCCTAAGTACTGAGTATCAAAATCTTTTGCCTCAAATTCAAGACCCTCTGTGATCACCAAATGAAACCATCTTTTTAATTTTATCTTCTACTAATTCTCATATGGCCTGCCCACTCTAGCTAATTGCTATACTTCTTTACTCCTAAGGACACTTAGTCCTTTCTTTACTTTTGATGTTATCTTCTTCCTTCCCCGCCATCATTTTCCTATTTAAATTACACCCATTTTCCAAGCCCTGTTAATGTGTTTCTTCCTCCTTGTCACATTCACAGATCATTCCAGCTTGCAGCAATCCTTTTCTCCTGTGAATTTATAGTCCTTACATCTGTATCATTCATTTGGCAATCAATCATATGCTGCCATATGACATTTCTTGCATTGTTATTTTCTGCTGCTATTTAAGTCTTATTGGTATTCTCCCAAGTTCTGTCCTCAGTCCTCTTCTCTTTTTTTCTCTACATTGTTCTGTCTTGGCAATCTCATCAACTCTCTTGGCTTTAGCTAATAGCTTTGTGTAGATGATTTCAAGATTTATATTTATAGCTCCGACATTTCTCCTAAATCTGTGATCTAAGTCTCAAACTGACTACAGGACATATTCACTTGGATATTCCACTAGCACTTCAAATTCAGTACACCCAAGACTAAATTCATTAACTTTTCTCTAAAATCTATTCTCTTTTCTGATTTCTCAATTTGTGAATGTTTTGAATTTGTCTTTGAATCCAAAGTGATTAATATAGTGCCTAGAACAATTGTAGACTTTAATAAATGTTTACTTAATTGAGTTGATTTGTCCCCATCGCCTATTTCCACTGCCACCACTATACTCTAAGCTCTCATTTCATTACCACCTATCTACACTATTGCAAAAATTTTGCAATAGGTCTTCCCTCTTCACTCTTTTCCTACCACCATTCCACCCCTTCATACTGCTACCAAAATAACCTTTCTTATACATAGATCTAGCCACGTCACTTCTCTGTTCAAAATATTTCAATGCAGACTTGCATGGGTGGAGCCAAGATGGCAGAGTACAAAGACGCATATACTAGCTCTTCCCCCACAGCCCATAAAATACCTGTAAAGAAAGACTCCCAACAAATTCTAGAGTAGCAGAAGCCACAGAACAACAGAGTGGAGGAGATTTCCAGCTCAGGGTGACCTGAAAGGCTGATGGCAAACATTTGACGCACCAGATGCCAAGCGGAGCCCAGCTCAGTCTTGGCCTTGCAGTGCAGCCCTGGGAGGAGGACGAGAGCAGGCCTTGGGGGCGGAAGCCCCAGTCAGAGTAGCAGCAGTTTGCAGATCCCTCAACCCACAGGCACCAAAGATCAGTGAGAAGGCTTTTTCAGCTGACTGAGAAGGGAGAAGAGCCTTCCCATAGCTCTGGCCTCAGGCTGTGGCCACAGAGGTCGGGCTACAGCAGCTTCCACAGCAGCCCCGACCCATTGTTGGATCGTAAAACCCTTGGGGGCACTGAGCAACTGATTCTTACCTCAGCCCTGTGTAGAAGCCCTGCCCCCACCTAATACACCTGAGAGATTTGAGCAGCTGATCTTTGTCTCACACTGAGTGGTGGCCCTGCCCCTGCAGCTTATCTGAATCTTAGCTCAAAGTGCTGGCTTGGCTGAACTGGAGGTGAAGTGGTTGTGAAGACAAAACTCTAATCCTCAGATTCTAGGCACAAAATTTCTGCTTGCTCTCAGACCAGTATACACACTTGATTGTATCACCTTGGAGGAACTGAGATCTTACAGACCCCCCAGAGTATACCCTACTCTTGACAAAGGACTCAAAAGTCAAGTAACTGGTTGGGAAAATGCCAAAAAAAAAAGGGGGGGGGGAAATAAGACTATGGAAGGTTACTTTCTTGGTGAACAGATATCTCCTCCCATCCTTTTGGATGAGGAAGAACAATGCTTACCATCAGGGAAACACATAAAAGTCTAGACTTCTGTATCCCAAACATCCAAAATAAATATTCAATGGTCTCAGGCCACAGAAGAGCTCAAAAAGGATTTTGAAAATCAAGTAAGAGAGGTGGAGGAAAAATTGGGAAGAGAAATGAGAGAGATGCAAGAAAAGTATGAAAAGTGGGTCAGCAACTTGCTAAAGGAGAACCAAAAAAATGCTGAAGAAAATAACGCCTTTAAAAATAGGCTAACTCAATTGGAAAAAGAGATCCAAAAAGCCAATGAGGAGAAGAAGGTTTTAAAAAGTAGAATTAGCCAAATGGAAAAGGAGGTTCAAAAGCTCACTGAAGAAAATAGTTCTTTCAAAATTAGAATGGAACAGATGGAGGCCAATGACTTTAGGAGAAACCAAGAAATCACAAAACAAAACCAAAAGAATGAAAAAATGGAAGATAATGTGAAATATCTCATTGGAAAAACAACTGACCTGGAAAATAGATCCAGGAGAGACAATTTCAAATTATGGGACTACCTGAAAGCCATGATCAAAAAAAGAGCCTAGACATCATCTTTCATGAAGTTATCAAGGAAAACTGCCCTGATATTCTAGAACCAAAGGACAAAATAAATATTGAAAGAATTCACTGATCACCTCCTGAAAGAAATCCAAAAAGAGAAACTCCTAGGAACATTGTAGCCAAATTCCAGAGTTCCCAGGTCAATATTGCAAGCAGCTAGAAAGAAACAATTTGAGTACTATGGAAATACAATCAGGATAACACAAGATCTAGCAGCTTCTACATTAAGGGATCAAAGGGAGTGGAATATGACATTCCAGAAGTCAAAGGAACTAGGACTAAAACCAAGAATCACCTACCCAGCAAAACTGACTATAATACTTCAGGAGAAAAAATGGTCTTTCAATGAAATAGAGGACTTTCAAGCATTCTTGATGAACAGACCAGAGCTGAAAAGAAAATTTGACTTTCAAACACAAGAATGAAGAGAAGCATTAAAAGGTAAACAGCAAAGAAAAGTCATAAGGGACTTAGCAAAGTTGAACTGTTTACATTCCTACATGGAAAGACAATATTTGTAACTCTTGAAACTTTTTTCAGTATCTGAGTAATTGGTGGGATTACACACACACACACACACACACACACACACACACACACAGAACACAGGGTGAGTTGAATAGGATGGGATCATATCTTTAAAAAATGAAATCAATCTTACACAACACTACTATTATGGAAGTCATTTGCAAAACTACACAGATGTGGCCTATATTGAATTGCTTGCCTTCCCGATGGGAATGGGTGGGGAGGGAGTAAGAGAAGTTGGAACTCAAAGTTTTAGGAACAACTGTTGAGTACTATTCTTGCATACAACTGGGAAATAAGAAATACAGGTAATGGGGTATAGAAATTTATCTTGCCCTACGGGACAAAAGAGAAGATGGGGATAAGGGAAGGGAGGGATGTTAGAAGCAAGGGCAGATTGGTGATACGGGTAAGTAGAATGCTCAGCATTTTGGGGTGGGGGAGGGGAGAAATGGGGAGAAAATTTGGAACCCAAAATTTTGTGGAAATTCTTTAAGACTCAACTCAAATACCTTCTCTATGAAGTGATCATTATATCCTTAATCAGTGACAATCCTTCCCCCTTTAGACCACACACACCAGTGATATACATATGATAATTCGTTGTTTTGTAAATAATCATTAGCTTATGGGCTGTATTTTTCAACCAGACTGTAGGCTTCATGAGGGTAGGAACCATATCTTGTTCATCTTTGTATCTCCCTCAATTGGCAGTCCAGTGCTTTCCATTGACTACTTGATTGATTGGTTGGTTGTTACTTGGTCGTACTTCAAAAATGACATCACTAACTAGAATCAAGTCAAGTTTCAGTGTGTTCAGCTGCAGCTGATCAGAGCAATATGATCTCAGAATGTTCTGCCACATGTTGGGGTAGATTCTCTAAGTTTGTGCATCTTGGGGCGGGTGTTGGGGGTTTTATTTTTTTTTTAGCTATTTCAATTCTGCTTTGCTCATAGAGCACAGCACCTTCCCTGATGTGGGCACTCCATGCTGAGCGGTCCAGTGCCAATGTCTCCCATGACACACAATCAATTCCGAAGTTGGTAAGAGAGACCTTGCACTGCTTTTTCTGACCACCATGTGAACACTTGCCCTGTATAAGTTCTCCATAAAATAGTCTTTTTGGCCAGTATACATTTTGCATTCAAACATGACCAACTCATCAGAGTTCCACTCTCTGAAGCAAATGTTTTTGTCAAAGTTTGTTGAAGTTGTTCTGTTATTTATATATTACACCTCTTCTCCCCATCTAGGCAGCAGGGTACACAGGGTACACAATAGACAATCAGCCAGTGTTCATTGATTTTATTCAAAACAATCTTGTTTTTGCAGTTGGTAATGAAATATGTTGTCAACGTGAAATCCAGGATTCTATTCAGTGGTATAGTCTTTTTAGAATAAGAATTGAAAGAATGTTTTTCTCACTGTAATCTTGTCTGCCTTCTGAGTGGTCATGAGGAGCTTTGAATTCTTGTGGAAGGTCATTTCCTCTTTTGGGGAAGAGAAATAAAGCAGACATGAATAAATAAGCTAGAGCTATTTATTTAAAATATGTACAGATCTGAAAGAACATAGCAAAAAAAAAAGGAACAACAAAAAAATTCATTCAAAAAATTCACTATTCACTCACAAGTAAGGATAAAAACTACGTGAAATTACAAACTCCACAAAGACATAGTAATGAAACCCAGAAACTTAGATTTTAAAAGAACTCTCATTTATTCTCAACTCTCATTCACCCCACATATCCAATCAGTTGCTGAATTTTATCATTTTTACTTCGACATCCCTCACGTTTATTTCCTTTTCTCCATTCACGTGGGCACCATTTTAGTTCACACCCTCATTACCTCTCACCTGAAGTATTTCAATAGCCTCCCAAATGTATCTTTGACTCAAGTCTTTCCGCACTTCAATCTACCCTCCACAGAGCTGCCAAACTGATTTTCCTAACAGTGCAGGTCTATGTCATTCCCTTACTCAATAAACACTGGTGGCTCACTCTCACCTCTAAGATCAAATATAAATTCCGGGTTTTTTTTTTAGCATCTAAAGTGCTTTGCACAATGGCCCTAACCTAACTTTTTAATTTTATTACACATTACTTTGAGGGCACATATATCCTATCCAAACTGGGCTATTATTTCCCCTCCCCCCATCTCCCACTGTTCTTTCTTTACACTGGTTACTCCCCATGCGTCAGTTAGGTGATGCAGTGGATAGAGCACCAGTATAGGAGTCAGGAGGACCTGAGTTCAAGTCTCACCTCAGACACTTGACACTCACTAGCTGTGTGACCTTGGGCAAGTCACTTAATCCCAATTGCCTCATTCTGGGTCATCTCCAGTCATCCTGATGAATATCTGGTCACTGAATTCAGATGGCTCTGGAGGAGAAGTGAGGCTAATGACCTGCACAGCCCTCCCTCACTCAAAACAAAGTCAAGTGCAAGTCATGTCATCATTTCTCTGATGGCATGGTCTTCTTTGGCAACAAAGGATGAACACACACACTATTCCCCATGCCTGGAATACACTTCTTCCTCACATCTGCCTCTTAGAAGTCATTGTTTCCTTCTATGTTATTTTCCTGAACCCCCCAACTGTTTATTGACCCCTAAACTTAAATGTATCTATTTTATATATAACTAGGTACATACATGCTGTCTATCCTTATAGAATATAAACTCCTTGAAGAATAAAAGAGTTTCCCTGTTGTCTTTATATCCCCACAGGCTATCACAGTGCCAGACACCTAATAGGTGCTTAATGAAAGCATGGTAAATAATGAGTACATTCTTGGGTATTTCAGAAATTGCCATTTATATTTTGGTACTTCTCTGGTGCTGTGACCTCTTGAATGGAGTTACTCTTTCTGATGTTACATTTA
Organism: Notamacropus eugenii; assembly: GCF_028372415.1. Classification (NCBI taxonomy): domain Eukaryota; kingdom Metazoa; phylum Chordata; class Mammalia; order Diprotodontia; family Macropodidae; genus Notamacropus; species Notamacropus eugenii. The sequence continues at coordinate 48,242,302 of NC_092878.1, read as the reverse complement.
ACAATTCTTTACCATTAATCATATTGTCTAGAAATCTGATAGCCAAATTCAAGCCTTGTTAGTTCTCAGAAAAATTTGTTTAGAGAAAGATTCTTACTATGAAAAAAATAAGTCAAGCCAACTCTTCCCCTTCAGGAAGGGGAAATAGGATAACAAAAAAATATGTCATCACTACTATGATCCTAATAACCTGGGACAGGAGAAGAGACTTATCCCCCATTCTGTATGTGTACAGAATACCTGTGCAGAATGTTAAATATAAGTAGAATTGGGCATAGATCAACAAGGAACTCAGGGGTAGGCCCTGCACATAGGTAAAGTAGATGGCTATGGTAATGATTTGAGGAATGCTTATACAAAAATATTTCCTTTACTATCTTGCCATAGTGGCTGAAATTCTAACCATCCCTTCACATTTAAGGACACTATATCTGGAAGACCCTTTGTTAAAATATAAATACCATCTGGGAGCAATGGTAGTCAATCCATTAGTAGTCATTAATGCTTTAATACAGCCTTTTCCAAATTGTTTTCTGGAATGCTGATGTTGAACACAATGAGAGTCTGAGATTCCATGAGAAAATACTAGTAATATTATTCCATATAAAATATTAATATAAAAATGTACACGTATAAGAATCTACATCTGGCCACAGATTCCATCTTCTCTTTTGAACTACATGTCTGACAAAGTTGTACATGAGTTTGCAGCATGTGGAAACTCCAAGTATGAGAGGGTTTTTAAAGGTGGGGACAAGGGTGTTGTGAAGAACAAAATGTAGGATTGGAGGAACATGGAAATTTAACATAGAAATATGGGAAGAAATTGACAGTTGTGTCCTGATTTCTGGGGTACAATCAGAACCATCATGATACTGGTAAGAAATCAATGCTTTCAAGACTACTTGTTCCCATGATTGTCCAGTTTCAATCCCAAGAAATTCAGCATTACCTAGTCATTGGTTCTTCTGCCAAGAAGTCCAGCATTCCCTATGCTGTAATAGAATACGAAAAATCCTAATGTTACCAAGAATTTCCATGAGTTTCTCTACTACTATCTTTCCATGACTGATTGATGCTTCCCCTCCCACTCATTCCTTGAGGAGACATAGTGGTAAATGAGAAAGTAAGTCTATCAATTCTCATTTGGAATCAGAAAGCCATTTGGGAATGTGTACCAAGAGTGATGAATATCTGATATAATTACCTTGTTATTTTTTTTACCCTATTTTTCAGTTTCATTAAATATATTTGCTTTGAATATATTGTCTCCTTGTTTGAGCTAGTAAAAAAAAAATATCACAAGGGGGCTTGTAGCTAAGAAATTGAATAGGCATATCCCAACAATACCATGGACCTGTATATAGCTAAGAAGAGGGACATATTGAGGAGCTCAGGGTACCACATATTTATCAAAAATATTTATTACTAAAACTAGGGTATGAAAATAAACTTAATGATCCATTTTCCTCCAAGATTTGCCCTACCTTTCCCTCCTTTATCCCAAGGATAGTCCATACTCTTAAATTCCTCAGTACAGAACTGTGAACTCTATTAATATGAATATTGAACTCTGGGGGGAAAGTGACTAACTCTTCTAGAACATATGATAGAGAAGGAGGTGATATCTTGGCATAATCTGACACACATAATAAATTTTCAATAGGCAGATTTAAAAGTGTTCAGAGAAGGAATAGGTAAGATTTAATGGACTATAATTCTAGAGGGGAAGTCAGCCTAGAAGAGATGGGGTCGCTTAAAAATGAAATTCTGAAAATACAAAGGGAAGATGTTCTAATGAAGAGAGAAAGTGAAATTTGTCTGAAGGGAGCAATGTGGTTGCACAAGGAGCTCATAAACTAACTTGGGTTTTTAAAAGAAATATAGATAAGATGGAAGCAAGACCAGGCAAAGAGGGGATAAATATAAAATCATGTCATGGTCCTAGGAAAAAAGTGTCAGAAGCACAAAAGCTAAGAATGAGCTGCTACTGAGAAGGGAAGCTAAAGACAGAAAAAAGGTTTTAAAAAATCACAACCTTGTTAGGAGAATAAGAAAGCTCAAAGAAGAAATAGGACTTCTGCTTGGAGTAAATGAGACTACAATAACTGATAATAGTAAGAACATCAGAGATGTTTGGCTCATTCTTGATTCTGATTTTCTCTGCCCTGGAAAATTACATTCTTACTAAAAATGATGTTAGAAAAATGGCTAACAAGGATTTGATATCCAAGTAATGACATAGTAAGAGAGCACCTAGTTTTCTCCGGTCAATTTAAATCCTCTAGCCCAGATGGATGATATGCCCAGGGTTTGTTGAGTCCCTGTCAGTACACTTGAAAGATCATGGATAATAGGAAAGGCATAAGATTGGAATAAGGCAAATGTCTCGATTTTCACAAAAGGGAAGGACAAAGTACCTATTAAATGCTTCCTATGCCAGGCATAGGCATATTTACAAACATTGTCTCCACCTTTGTTTATGCCCTATGAGGGCATTATTATTTATGCCCAACTTACAGTTGAAAAAAGTAAGGCAGACAGAGGGCCTTGCCCAGGATCAAACAATTAGTTAGAGGATAACTCGGATAGTGAAAGGTCTGGGGTATATGCCATGTGAAGATCATGTGAAGGGTTGTTTAACCTGGAGATGCTTTGTTTTAACTATGCATATTTGTTACAAGGGTTTTCCTTCCCTTCTCCCCCTTTCTTCTTTCTCTTCCCTTTTCTGGTGAGGATAAAGGAGAAGGAAGAGAAAATAGATTTTCATTAATTAAAAAAATAAATCACGTAATTGGAAAAGTGGAAGGGATCTCAGCAGCCACCTTTTCAAACACACACTCAAAGGGAATCCTCACCACAATATGTCCAATAAGTGCTTATCTACTCTCTGTAGGAAGACCTCCTTCTGGGGGGAACCCACCAAATCATTAGACAACCCTTTCCACTTTTGGACAGCTCTGAGCATTAGGAATGTTTTCCTCTGATATCAAGCCCAAATCAACCATTTTATTTATACTCGTTGCTCCTGGAGCCAGAATGGCTAGACTAGTTCACAGCTCTACAAAGCGATCATCAATGTGACTATTTTCCCGAAACTTCTCCAACATTTGTCATTTTTCTTTTTTGTCAACTTGACCAATCTAATGCGTGTGAGGTGGCACCTCTGAGTTGTTTTCATGTTTCCTCTAATGATCTGAAGCATTTTTTCATATGATTATTGATAGCTTGTATTTCTTTTTTTGCAAACCATTCGTATTCTTTGACTATTTACCAGTTGAGTATCTGTGATATGTTTCAAAGCTTAAAGTGTTCTAAGGTCAAATCAGCCAGCTTAGCGTTATTACTTTATCGGATTAGTTAACTATTAACTACTAGAGAACAAAGTCCTAAACGAACAAAGAATAAGAAATAAGACAATTAAGTTGAGTTTGGTGTTTGGCTTTTGAGAAGGTTAGCAGAGAAACAGGAAGGCAGCTAGCTGGAAAGGATCCAGGGCATGGCACTTCATTGGGGAAAGATAGAGTGAGAGAGAAGAGAAAAAAAAGGAAGGAACATGCATTTATAGAGTATTTCCTAGGTGCCAGGAACTGTGCTGAGTGATTTACAATTATTATCTAATTTGATCCTCACAACAACGCTGAGAGGTAGGTGGATTATTAGCCCCATTTTACAGTTGAGGAAACTGAGGCAAATTGAGGTTAAGGGACTTGCCTAAGGTCATTGCTAATAAGTGTTTGAGGCTGGATTTGAATTCAGTTCCTCCTGACTCTAGGTCCGGTGTTCCATTCACTACGTGACCTAACTTCCAGCAAGGTAAGTTCCCCCACGTAGTCAAAGGGAGGAATTAGGACCCTATTCTCAGCTAAAATAGTGAAGCAGAGACCAGACATGAAGATTGGCCTCTGAAAAGCACATGCCAAGTTAGGCAGATACAATGGAAAATCAGGACGGCAAAGCAGAGGTGTAACTAGGGTGGGACAATTGAGGCATATTGAGGTTGCCATATTTATTGGCACTGACAGTATTTGCAAACCTGTAGTAGCACATTTTAAAAAAAAAACAAGAGTTCATTTCCTAGCTAGCAAAAATTAATTATTATGTCAGATGGTGGTATCATGATATGCCTTATCCACCCCACCCTGCTCCCTCGTCCTTGAAGAGCTCATGTACATTTGTCTCCCCAACATGGGATGGTATTCACCAACCTCACTTAAATGAGGGTACACTTCTCACATGATTTTGATGTTTTCCCTAGATGTAAAATTCCCTACTTATAATTCTGAAATTCCATCTTCGACATTAGTTCTTACTAAGATACTAATAGGAGAATCACTTTCTAAAAAGTTTCTTAAGCCCCACTATGTTTCTTGCACTGTATATACAATACTAGCTACTGAGATTCCTTCCAATTGATTTTGAGGAGCATCCGAATTCAACTTACTGGGATTATACGGGGCTAAGATATATAGTATGATGATTTGTGTGTGATCTCCAAGTCTGCTCCCTGGAATATATCAAAGCAGATCTTATGTGATAGGAGAGAATTGAAGAATTCTGAATATCACAGGTAGGTGCTTTGCTCTCTAGAAGTGTATGATTTTGAATAGACAACAGCAAAGCATAAAATGATGGATATAACAACTAAATGGAGACACTAAATAAGTGCATATAATGACATCAAGCATTTATTTCTTACCAAAAGTTCCACAAGTCAACATATAACTCAACTCTGTGTTTTTATGCTTGTTAGAACTACCAAGGTTCTGTAGCAGAAAATTCATAGAGTTATATTGGCAGAGGTAAAAAGAGGGTGGAGGGGAAAGAAGGAAGAGGGAGGGAGAATGTGTCTGATTGAATTTTAGAACCATAAATAATATGCCTTGGACTTAGCATTTGAGTTTCTAACAGGTTTCGTCAGTATACCTTGGTTATTCGTTAGTACTTTTCTCCCACCAAAACTAATTTTCATTTTATTTTAGCAACATGACAAGAAGAAACTTTCAGAGGAAGAAGCTGTGGGCATTCTGCTGCATTAGCTCGCTAATGTGGATAAGTCATTTGAGGACAGAAATGACAGATCTGAGGGTGATTATTATCTCTTATAACAGCAACAGCATGATGCTCCAGGGGCCTCTACTTTGGGAATACAAAAGAATGTTCCTAAGGATAAAGTAGCCAATAATAGAGGAGAAGTCCAAGACCACAATTGCTGCGAGCAATTGACAGGTTGGAGAACTGAAATGACCAAAGCTTACTCCAAAAGGGAAAGATGTAAATTGGGTGCCCTTTGCAAAATGTACAGAAAACAGGAAACTGGGAGCAATAGTTAACAAGTTAAACAGGAGCAAGATCCCAAATCATCTATTACTAAGTCAAAATAATGTCAAATATAATCATATGAAGAAGCAGCACAGTGTAGTGAAAAGATGGCTGAAATCAGAGGAGGAACGCTCGAGTTCAAATACTACCCTCATCAACACACAATTATTCATCAATGCAGGTAGGTGGCACAGTGGGTAGAGAGGGCATGCCTGGAATCAAGGAGACCTAAATTCAAATGCAGCCTCAGCTACTTTCTGTCTAGGAGACTCTGGGCAAGTCCCTTAATCTGTTTGCCTCAGTTTCCTCATCTGTAAAATGGGAATAAGAAGAGCACCTACCTTCCATCGTTCTTATGAGAAACAAATGAGATAATACTCACAAAATGCTTGGCACAGTGCCTGGCACATAGTAAGTGCTATATAAATGTTAGCTGTTACTATGTGTCAGGGGCTATGCTAAGTGCTAGAGATACAAAGAAGAAAGCAAAACACACACAGATGGAAGGAAGGAAGGAAGGAAGGAAGGAAGGAAGGAAGGAAGGAAGGAAGGAAGGAAGGAAGGAAGGAAGGAAGGAAGGAAGGAAAGATGGATGGATCCAAGATAATAGCCCTGCCCCCTAAGGTGGTTGTGAGGATCAAATGAGGTAAAATTTTTAAAACACTTTGCAAATCTTAAAGCGTTATACAAATTCTGGCTATTATTACCACAGAACTAAGGGCTAGGGATATATAGAAAATGCAGAAATAGTCCTTGACCTCAAACAGTTTATGTTTTGATGGAAGAGCTCACATATATTATACACACGTTATATAATATGTATTTATTTCTATATATGTAATATATATTCTGTGCACACATACATATGAACAAGATACATACAAAGTAGATTAAACAGTAACCTTAGAGGAAGGCGAATGGGTACTTGAAGGGACTGGGAAACAACAGAAGGAAGGATTTAAGCTGCATGGAAGGAAAACAGGGAAGCTAGGATTTTGGGATAAGAAGGAAGAACGTTCCAGACATGGGGAATAGCCAGTGCATGGAGTTGGGAGATGAAGTTTCAGATGTGAAAGATAACAGGTGGGCCAGTACAATTATATCAGAGAATTTATAGAAGGAAATAAAGTCTAAGAAGACTGAGATTTTGGTTGAGTGCAGTCCAAAGGAGAAGGTGTTGTTGATTGATAAATGTAAAGGGAGAGTCTAGAAGTGTCAGTTAGGAACAGAGCATTCTTTCTGATTTCCCCTCCAGAGCCAGTATGTTGGGAGTTGGAGGCAGGGGGGAGCAGTTAGCTGTGGTAGGAGAAGGTATAACCAGTATTAGAGAAGATAGCCTTGGAAGCTGCCTTGGAAATTATCTAGTCCAATTCCCTCAAAATATAGGAGAGGTAACTGAAGCCCAGAGAGGTTGAGTCACTTGCCCAAGGACACACAGCTAGTGCATAGCTTAGTCATGACTTGAATCCAGATTTTCTGACTCCAAATCTGGCACCCTTCCCACTGCACCGAATCACAATCACTAAGTAGCCAGGATTTGAAAAATTCTCTATGACTAGTCAAACATCAACAGGATAGGTTATTTCTATCTTATCTTCTAAGAGGCAATGTGACTTTTATTTATTTTATGAAGTTTCAGTGGCTCAGGGAGATTCCAATACCTGTACTCTTCACCAGCCAACAGGGTCTTCCAGCATCCTCTTTGGAGGCAGCCTGGAACATTGGAAAAGAGCCCTGGCTCCCAAAGGACCTGGATTCACATCTTGATTCTGATTCTCATGACTTGTATGACCTTAAGCAAGTCACTTAACATCTCTCAGCCTCAGTTTCCTCACCTGTAAAATACAGAGATTGAATTAGATGTCCTCTGAGTTCCCTTCTAGCATAGGATCTATGATCTTTGTTTCACTGGTGATAGTCCTTTATACTGAAAGCAGCCAACCAGCCTTTTGGATTTGTGAAAACTAATTGACAAAAAAGTCTTTCTTCCTGCTCCCTCTAGTGACTAATGACATTCAGTGCCAAAAAGACCAAGCAATAATGTCCTGCTATGCCATTGGCTGACTTGAGCATGATCTCATTGACGAGTGAGTAAATGTGAATTTCACCAAAACCAGTACTGAATACAGCATGAGGTGATTTCTTTGGGATATAATTTTTTAAGTGCAGAAGAAACAGAAATTCTTAATATTTATTGAAAAAATGAGATATAATTTTATTTTTATTTTTATCTCGTTTTAATTCAATTCACCCATTTGACCTCAAATATTAATTTGCTTCCACTCTCATATGCTGTCTGGGGGGGGGGGGGCATGGAGCGGGAAGTATTTTCACAAATCATTGCTACATAAATCAGAGCGAGATATAAATCTTGGTACGTTTTTCTGTGCTATCTTTTCTCCCCTTTATTTACATTACTTCTATTCATCAATTTCTTAATTCTGTCTTAAAAAAAAGTTTGATGAAGAACTTATTCCATATACTCATAGAGGATGTGCTTCCAGGTATTGTCCTAGGTCCCCAGTGCCATCTCCTGATGAGGTCTTGGTTCTGCTATGCAAGATATCTCCCTATACAAAGCATAAACATCCTCATTAATACTATAGTTGAGGAGAATTATTTCATAGCTTGTTATATAATTATGAGAGTGCTGAAGTCAGCTCAAGCCAGTTCATGAGAATAAATTGTTAAATTTTCAGTGTAAGCATGTACACCTTGGAAATCAGAAAAAAATACCTATTATGGTTTGATTTGTTGTTTTCTTGATTGTTTAGTCTTGTGAAAATGATGGAGAATATAATAATAATGCAGATTAAGCTTTAAAGTGTGTTAGTGGTATATTTTTTCCCCAGACAGCTGTTTGTTAAATATTTACCAGCACCCTCCTGCATAAACTTAAGCTATGTCCTTGGACTTGAGCTTTAAAAGGGAGTGTTGTAATCAGGCAAGGAAAGATTGAGAAAATCAGACTGAGAGATGCAGATAGGGAATACACATGGAGATCTGGAGTGGTTTCCCTAGAATGGAAGCTCATGCATCTGTGAGACCCCCTTCAAAGAACCATGCGGTCGCAGGAGTAGAAGAAGTACATGGCTCCAGAAGAGGAGAGAACCAAAGTTGCCCCAGAAATGGTGGCAGCCAGAGTCATTGGTAGAGTAACAAGTGGTTTCTGGGTCCAGTCAGGAATAAAGGCAACCAGAGCCAGTAGGAATGGGATAGTGATGGAGAGTAAGAGGAGTTATTGGACCAAGAGGATACAGAGTGGTATTCCTGGACAATACTGAGTTTCTGGACCAAGTGGAAGAGTTCTGGAACCAAACCAGAAGTGGAATCAAGGGAGAGCAAGATAAAGAAAAACAATGGGGAAGGGAAAAGCTGGACCTTGCCCTGAACCGATATTGTGAATTACGTTGACTTTGCAGGTATAGAGGAGAGGTCAACCCTTGACCAACTCTCTATTCTTCTATTTTGTGGGGAGCCCACTCAGGCTAATACTGTAAGTTTAAAGAATCCTATAGGTACCTGGACTGGCAGGATTCGTGAGAAAGAAGGGTTGAATCTCTAGCAATTCTTAAATTTTCCCCTTAGTATTATGTAGTGCCTCAATCAAGGTTGTACTTCATGTTTGGTAGTGACTATCATATAGTCTTAAGAAAGATGAAATTCATCTGAGGGATGGCAGATGACCCTTAAGCAACACAGCATTTTCCCATTGTGACTCCTTACCCTGCCAGAATATTACTAAAAACCTGGAGGACTACAGGAGGGGGAAGTCCAATGGAGATGAAAGAAAGGTTGGTTTGATTGTCTATGGACTCGAGTATGAGTGTTTTATGCTTTCTTTTCTATCTGGTGAAATAAAGCCCTCTATGTACTTTGTACTGTTAACTTTGTACTTGTTAACTATTAACTGTTAACTGTTAACTTGCACTGAGGACTTTTTCCCTTTTATTGTAAAGACTTAAACCCAATGGTGTGCTGATAAATGCTTAACAATTGGATATCTGGGATAGGGGGGAGAGGGAAATCATATGTATTGTGAACATACAAAACAGAGTTTTAAATTTATTTTGCATTATTAAGATTATCACTTTCTTAAGTCTAGACAACAATAAATTAAGCCCTGATTTGTCTCTTTGCTGATTTCTGAGGTGTGAATGCTTACTCTGAAATTTTAACAATCAGCTCTTGAGAGTCAGTATGAACTGGTTCTAACATACCCCCCATAAGCCAGAAGTTTGCGAATTTTTTTTATATTTTGATAATTGTTTTTCAAAGTAATTTATTTCCTTTGTAAACCCATGTATTTTAGTTTATGCATTTAAAAACATTATTATGAGGAGTCCCTAGGCTTCACCAGATTGCTAAAAGAGTCACTGACACAAAAAAGGTTACAAACTCCTGATCTTGACACATGCCCAATTCTGATGAAAATCCAGGGGGAACAAAATGAGCCAAAGAGAAAGATTTAAAATTTTTCATGAAAAGTATCCAAGATTGAACCCAGTCTTGTTGTTTGGTTGTTTCAGCTGTGGTCAATTCTTTGTGAAAAGAATTTTGGGGGATTCTTAGCAAAGATACTGGAGTGGTTTGCCATTTCCTTCTCCAGTTCATTTTACAAATAAGGAAACTGAGGCAAAAAGGGTTAAGTGACTTAACATAGCTAGTAATTGTCTGAGGCTTCATTTGAACTCAGATCTTCCTAACTCCAGGCCCAGCCCTCTACCGCCTCACTTCTGTAATCCCAAAGGTTTGATTCTAAGTCACAGGTTATATCTTGGGACTTTCATATGTGGGTGGCAATTAAGACTTGTACACTTTGTATAGAAAGAGGTATCATCAAAGTCTTTATCCAAGTGGTGGCGGGGCGGCACAACAAGGACTCAGGATTATTCCAGGACACACCTTCTCAACATAATCATAAGAATAACAACTCTTTATTTCTCTTGTACTTCAGATTCTAGTCCAGGACTAGTCCAATACTTTAAACATAACTATAGGATGGTGAGATGTCATTTAAATAAGAAAAAAGTAAGTGAAAGAGAGATATTAAGTGAAACTTTCAGCAATAGAACTATGGCGGAAGAAATATTTTTAATAACTATAAAAAGAACTTTGAATTAAAAAAATCAATGTACTAAGAGCATACTGAGCTGTGACTCATTTTAAAAGAAGTACTGTCAAGCTTTATGAAACTTAAATATTGATCTACCTAAAAGGGTTCACAAAATAACATTCTTAGTTCAAGAATGTAAAGTCTTTTTTAAAAAAATTATTACCACAGCTAAAAACATAAATTTCCTAACATAAAGTACATGCGTTAATCTTTTCACTACGAATCAGACAGCAAGCCAAGGGCTAGATGTTTTATTTACTTTATCTACCAAATTCCACAGTATCCTTAGATCCGAGAGAGATCATTTACAAAAATAATTCTAGAAACACTGACAAAAGGAGTCTTAAAACTAGAAAAGCTACAGAGTAAGTAGTAAATATTTCAAAATGGACAGCAGGGGCACTCTTACTCTTTTTATGACCTCACTAAAGATCATAAGTTGAACTTTGATCTGTGAAGATTTAGGAGGGGAGAGGATCCTGGAGGTAAAGATGGATTTCTCATTGGAAACTTCAGTCTCTTCACTGAGGAATCAGCTCTTGAGTTTTTCCTTATCTCTGGGGAACTGGTTGTCTTTCCAATCCTTGAAACAACATAGTCCATACTTTTCTTCTCTAAAGTACCCCATTGTCAATGACCTTCAGAGTTATTTTGGGGAACCAATAGCTTTTCTCTACATCCAACACTTACGGAGTGCCTACTGTATCCAGGCAATTGGTATAAAAAGACAAAAAACAAAACAAAACAAAACAAAAAATCAACCCCTGGCCACAAGGAGATGATATTCTATAGGGAGGAAACAACACGAACTTACAAAATTAAATATAAAATACTTACAAATTAAATTCTGAGTAGCTAACTGGTGACAATCAGGATAGGCTGTCTACAGGAGGAAACACCTGAGCTGAGCCTTGAAAGAAACCAGGATTTCATGAGGTAGAGATGAGGAAATATTGCATTCAACATGCTACTTTCAAAGCTGTCTTCCTTGTCTGCGATCTTCTGAAATTCCTTCTCTTTCCTTCTAAACATTTATTTTTATTTTTTTTGGCAAGGCAATTGGGGTTTAAGTGATTTGCTCAGGGTCACACAGATAATGAGTGTTAAATGTCTGAGACCAGATTTGAACTCATATCCTCCTGACTTCATGGTCAGTGTTCTATCCATTATGCCACCTTGCTGCCCCTCTTCCATACATTTTTGAAAGATGCTTCCTTATTCTTCTTTCTTTCGGCCACACTATTACTAGCACGCAGTCCTTGTAACAGAGATTATGTTTATCAAAGAAAATCCACATATTAGCCATGTCTCATTCTGAATTTGCATCCAGGAGGAAGTAGCATGCTTTATCATCTGAACTGGAGTTACAGTCTTTATCTTGATCAGAATTCTGAAGTCTTCCCAAATGGTGTTACTGTATAAATTTTTCTTCTGGTCCTACTCACTTCACTCTGCATCAGTATATACACATCAAAATATCTTTGAAATCTTCTCCTTTGCCACTATTTACAATGCAATAATATTCCATTGTGTTCCTATGTCATAATTTGTCCATTCTTCAACTGATGGGCACCTCTTTGCTTCTAATTTTTTGTTACAACAACAAAAAAGGCAACTACAAATTTTTTTGCACATATGGGTCTTTTTCCTTTTTATTTGATCCCTTTGAGCTTTAGACACAGTAATGGTAGTAGGATCAAATAAAGGTTTTATCTATGTTTGTTAGCAGTACAGTACAATGGATGGTATCAAGAGGAATCATAAAGGAATGTCTGTGCAAAGACAAGTGATGGAAAATAGAATTTCACATATGAGAAACATTAAGTTGGCCAGCTTGGCTGCATTATAGGATATAAAGTGTGATCAATATAGAAAGAATATCTGAGGACTGATTGTGAAGGGCTTTAAATACCACCAGAGAAGTTATATTTTATATTAAAGGAAATGGAAAACTAATGAAGCTTCTTTAAATGGAGGAGTGAAATGGTTAGCTCTGTACTTTAGAAATATCAATACACTTACTGCCTGTGTGACTCTGGGAAAATCACTTAACATCTCAGTGCCCTGACAGAACAATTGCCCATCAGCATTGGCAGAGGGAGTTTCCTCATGCGGAATACCTTACACCAATAAAATCACAAGTTCAGCAAAAAGAGAAGCAAAATATAGAGGAGCTATATTTTACCAAGGCTCTCAGAAACTGTTCCAGTGAATGCATTTTTATCAATACAACAAAGAATTGTACTTAACATTCAATCATTATGGTACTAAGATATTTAGTTCCATTTATCTGAGATCTTCAAACCCTATGATATTCAGATGGTAATCTTAGGCAGGCATCATTTTATATTGTACTGAATACATTGTCATGCTTAGAAATTGACAATAGAAAATATGTCATTTCCACTTCATAGGTGGAGAAAAGAGAGGGAAGCAATTCAGCCAAAAACAAATAACAATTCTCTGGCAAATCTGTAAATAGGATACTGAACTCTGAATCTCAATCTCCCACTATTGTCTGGTGATCATGTTTTTGAATTAGAAAAAGTGACAAAGGGCATAAAGGGCTAGTGTTTAGGATAATGCTTAAAAGTCATAATAGTAGAGTAGAAGACAGTAGCAGATTCTGAGAGGCAAATATTAAAAGGTAATGAGTACATATAATATATCAGATGGACACCGAGAACAGCTTCTTTTAGGGAGTAGTCTTTCCTCATTATCTTAAGGCTAAGAAAATTAGCTACAAGATATAAGAAACTGTTACTGGACTTTGGCTTTGGGCAGGTTGATCCCTTTAAGAAAGAAGTGGTTCAGGGTAAGTTGGATGGTGCAGTGGTGTAATATTAATTAATTAAGATTAATGGTAGTGGGAGGGGAAGAGTTAAAGATCTTCCCTGCCCATTAATAGGCCTCAATACATTTTGCTAATTTCTGTTGAGGCACTGTGTAGATGGTCGTGCCCTCCGGCTCTGAAAAGTGTATAAATACTCTGAGGTGAGGTTTTACTTTGGAATTTAGTTTTTGGAAGAAGTTTTGAGTGCCAAATGAGATTCTGGGTAGCCACTAAGGAACTCCCTGCTTTGAAAATCCAGATGTTGGTGCTTCTTTCTCTGGTAATGATAAATGTACTGTCTGTGGTCAGACAGTTGGAAGCCCTGTCTGTCGATCTTTCTGTCTGTAATTTCTGCTTGGATTTTCTCTAAAGTTCAGGGTGCTGACTTTTTCTCCTGAACTAAGTGAATGATCTATATACTTGATTAAAATAGATTGTTGACCCTTCAAAAGTTGCTTTCTTTTTAGAAAAGCATATCTAAGAACCTGTACAACAGGCCCTCCTCTGTATGCCTTGGAGTCAGGAGATGCTGAGTTCAAATTTGACCTCAGACATTCAGTAGCTATGTAACCTGGGTAAGTCACTTAACTCTGATTGACTCCAAAAAAAAAAAAAAGAAAAGAAAAAGAAAGAAGTGGTAAAATCTGATCCATTTAAGTGGATTAAATGCATTTAAAAGGAAGCCATATTGGTGAATATCCATGGACAGCAAACTTTTGCTTCTTCTGACTATTTGAAATTCTAGACTCTCATACCAGAAGTAGTTTAATGATTTTTTCAACTACGTCTTGCTCTTAAGAGTTCAAGTCCATCTATTGCATCCAATGCTTTCTCTCTAAAGCATTTCCTGGTTCTAAGGAAAAGGAATTCAGGGTAAACCTAAATCAGAGAAAGAATTTTAGGATGAATCCAACCTCAGCTTCATCATCATTATCTACTCTTCCCATTCTGATGCATAAGCTGTACAAGTGCCTACCCTAGACCTGCATAGATATCTTCAAATACTCTGACTTTCTGATAATAAAAATACTACGGGTAAAAAGACCCAGAATTCAACATCACAAACCCCTTGGCTACACCATTCTTCCAAGTCTTCACTAGGTTTTCTACCCAAAATAAAGTCAACCACTCTCCTTGTATCTGTAGCTTGCCACTAGATATAGCAACTGGTGTGAAGCAGCTTTGTCCCATGATACTGAAATTTAGAAGGCAGTACTTGTAATCCTTCAGCAGGAAGAAATAGCTGAGTTCAGCACCTGGTTAGTTCAAATAATTACTTAAAATAAGAAGGTGTCAGGTGATACACTCCCATTCATCTCAAACCTCCCACTCAAACCCTAAGAGAACTCTTCCTTGGCCTAGTCCCATGCTGCTCCATTTCTGGTGGCAGCCTCTTCAGTAGTTAAAGTAATTCTATCCAGATCTGTTAAAAAAATGCTGCTGAAAATGAAACACGGATGAAACAAAGGGCACAGATACAAACAACAATAATTTCATATATAAGTTTAATCAATATGAATCAACTGTATAAACAAGAAGACTAAGATACATATTAGCAATAATTATCTTACTTGGCAAGACTAGAGATATGGCAGTTAAAGGCAACATCAGTTTAGAAGACAGCTTGGTTTGTAAAAATCATATGAGGAAGGACAATAAAAGATTACAAGGAATATCACTTCAAAAAGCAGATGGATAGATGTTAAAACAAGCACAAAGAATGCTTGTCAAGAGACCCAACTAAGGAAAGTCATATTAAGGACAATTAAGGGTAAAAATGAAAGGAAGATATGGTAAAAGCAATATCTGTCATGTAAGCTAAAGATAGTTTTTCCTCTAAAAGGTAGGAAAGCTGTCTTGGATACTTGATAGTTCTAGCGGACTAAAATTTAAGCCACTGACTCGGCTTTCTGGTCACCAATGACATAAAAGTTCAACTTATAAAGAGTTGCCCTTCTTTCTGGGCAGATGTCCCAGAAAGTCACTACACACTTCTGATGAGACGCATTTCCACATAGAGATAAAGGAAGTTGCATCTGCCTGAACTAGTGCTGTATCCTTGCTGAGTATCCCTTCCACGCTATGGCTAAGAAACGCCTAGATGGTCTACAAATGTCTCATTTCCTTTCACCTATGAACCTAAAGCTCCAGACTGATCTGAGTAAGTTCCCATCTATAACATGAGAGGACAAATAGAATAAAAATAGGGGAGGGGGAAACCTGCAAAGATTTTTATAACAAGCTCTTTCCACCATCAAGGACAACAGACCCAACACACTTAGATTCTAATATCATAGTCCCAAATGTACTTATAGAAGAGGCAGGAATGGTTCTAAAGAAATTAAGATGAAAAATGAAGCTGAATTATACAATGTGTTCATAGAGGAGATTCGTAACAGAGACAACACAATTGTGAAAGTATAGGAAAAAATTGTTGTTGTGTTCATAAGAAGACCATACCATCAGAGAAATGATGACATGACTTGCATTTGATTTTGTTTGAGTGAGGGAGGGCTGTGCAGGTCACCAGCCTCACTTCTCCTCCAGAGCCTTGTGAATTCAGTGACCAGATATTCATCAGGATGACTGGAGATGACCAAGGATGCACTGGGAGACCAGGGTGAGATAACGCCCATTCATTGAAAAGACTTGTTTATGAAGTAGCCAGGGCATGGCCCCTTTAATGAAGTAAGAAAAGAAAGACCTCAGGCTGGGAGGGAAACAGCAACAATTACTACTGATAATCACTCTGAAGCCAGGAGGGTACAAAAGAGAGCCTTTATGCAGGGGCAAGGGCCCCATGGTATCTGAGCTTCACAGTGCATTAGGTTCAAGATGGGAAGGGAAGGGAAGGGAATGGAAGGGAAGGGAAGGGAAGGGAAGGGAAGGGAAGGGAAGGGAAGGGAAGGGAAGGGAACGGAAGGGAAGGGAAGGGAAGGGAAAGGAAGGGAAGGGAGACTAGCCAGTAAAGGCCAAGTCAACTGGGCATCTTTTAGCCATCCAAATTTAAAATACAGAACTTTATCAATACCAAAAGGAAGTTACTGAGAGAACATCAGCAAGCATTAGGGTAAGGATTTGAACCCAGATCCTCTAACCCCAGGACTGGTGCTCTTTCCATGGACCACACTGTCACCTTCATAAACAGATGATGATGTACCATCCCTGGAGGGAGCAAACATCCACATCAGTAAGGTCATAGATCCATTTGAGTTTTATTGCTACTTTCCCCAGAGGCATTTTATGGTGCCAAAATTGCTGGTTACAGCTCTAAGGTATAGATAGGCCAGTGTGATCCAATATATACCTGACCCACTGTCACTCAATCACCCTGACAGAAGGCATTTTTGCCTTTGGCACAATTCTGCTTCATTTCGTTCATCTATTCCCTGTAGTTCTGGTAACATAGAAGCACTCTAGCTACCAACTGTGAATAAATGTACAATAATCTTTGTTATCCAACCTTCCATATTTCTTTTAGGTTTTGATAGCCTAAGAGTGATTCCATGGAAAAAGTATCGTGCTGAAGTGAGGAAGTTTTTGTTGTTGCTCAGTCATTTTAGTCATGTCCAACTCTTTGTGAATTGATTTGGGGTTTTCTTAGCAAAGATAATAGAATAGTTTGGCTTTTCCTTTTCCTCATTTTACAGATGAGGAAACTGAGGCAAGCATGCTTAAATAACTTGCTCAAGTGTCTAAGTCTGGATTTGAACTCAGAACTTCCTGACTCCAGGCTTGGCACTCTAGCCACTATGCCACCTAGCTGCCCCAAAGTGAGGAAGACATGGGTTCAGACTTTGCTTCTGAAATTTACCAGCTATGAGAACATGAGATAGTTGGACAAGCTTGCTAGGTCTATGTATTAATATGTAAAATGTGGATAAATTTACAGATATGTTATATTAAATGAAATCATATATGTAAGGGTCATTGCAAAACTATACAAGCAAAATTTAAATGTCAAGTTTTATTACTGTTGCTATTTCCTCTGTTCTCATCTTTTATGATAGAGGCAGATAGAAATGGTCCTGCAACAAGTTACTACCCTGCTATTACTTTCATATTAAATGTTCTGCGGATTATTTCATGGGTGGATAATAGGACTGCTTTCATAATTAAATAGATATTGTTGTTCAGTTGTGTCTGATTCTTTGTTACCCCATTTGGGGTCTTCTTGGCAAAGATACTCTCTTCACTGTGTCACCTAGCTCTTAATAAAAGTATTGGGTTGTAAAAACAAGAAAATACTTCTCTCAACCCCCATACACCTATAGTATGCAGAACATGTTATGGAGACCAGAGGAAGCAAAAAATAAAACAGAAATTCCTGAGAAATGAAAGACACTTGAAAACCATCAAAATGGATCATTTCCCTACAATACTCTCATGAGTAAATCATGTTGTCATTCCTGAAGGTGGTTGTGATATCATCTTGGCTTGAGAGTAAGACAATGCTAGATTTAGATTTAGGAAGCCCTGAGTTTGAGTCCCAGTTCTGACACTTCCAAGTTTTATGAACGTGAACAAGTCACTTAAGTTACCTGACACTCAGTTTTCTCAATTGCAAAATGGGGATAATAATGCCCACTCCACAGGATCATAGATTTAAGGCTATAACTGAGCATTAAAAGTCATCTGCTTTAATTCTTTCATTTTATAAATGAAGAAAGTAAAGGTCAGAGAGGGTACGTGATACAAGGTGTCCAAACTCACACAAGTAACAAGCAACAAAGATAGAATTTGATTTCAGGTCCTCTAATTTCAAATCCACTACTCTTTCTTTTGAACCATACTGTCCATACTTGGGGCAGCTAGGTAGTGAAGTGGATAGAGCACCAGTGCAAGAGTCAAGAGGACCTGAGTTCAAATCTCACCTCAGATACTTGACATTCACTAGCTGTGTGACCTTGGGCAAGTCACTTAACCCCAATTGCCTCATCCTGGGTCATCTCCAGTCATCCTGATGAATATCTGGTTACTGGATTCAGATGTCTCTGGAGGAAAAGTGAGGCAGGTGACCTTCACAGCCCTCCCTCACTCAAAACAAAGTCAAGTGCAAGTTATGTCATTATTTCTCTGATGGCATGGTCTTCTTTGGCAATGAAGGACAAACACCTAACTGTCCATACTGTTGTTAGGTTGAGATGAGACAATATAGGTAAAGCATTTTACAAAATTCTGAAGGAAGAACTATAATTGTTAACCATATTGTGAAAATTATTCAGAAGAAAAGTGTATTCTGACACATTGAAAAAATGTTATGGGAGGAGCCAAGATGGTGGAGTAGAAAGATATACATATACCAGTTCCGAACCCACAGCCCATAAAATACCTATAAAGAAGAACTCCCAACAAATTCTGGAGCAGCAGAAGCCACAGAACAAAGGAGTGGAGGAGATTTCTGTTCCAGAGAGACCTGAAAAACCAACTCAAAAGGTCCATCGCTCCCTGGACCCGGAGCAGAACCCAGCCCTGCCTTGGCCCCACAGCACTGAGAGGAGCAGATCTCAGCAGGTTTCAGGGACAGAATCTCCAGCTGCCACGCAGGTCCCTCCACCCACAGGCATCAAAGGTCAGTGAGAGAGTCTTTTTGGCTCTCTGATAGGGGAGTGGGCTGTCCCCATAACTCAGGCCCCCTTGGGACGCAGCAGCAGAGGCAGCAGCAAACAGGGGCTCCCAAAGCAAGCTGGAGCTGGGATCCATTGTTGAAGGTCTCCTCATAAACCCCCTGAGGGAACTGAGCCCTGAGTGGAGGCCCTGCCCCCACCTGAGCACCTGAACTTAATCTCACACTGAGTAGCAGCCCCGCCCCCCACTCAAAGCCCTGAGGGTGGGAAGTAGCATTTGAATCTCAGACCCCAAGCACTGGCTGGGTGGAACTGGAGGCAAGGTGGGTGTGGAAAGGAAACTCAGAAGTCAAGTCACTGGCTGGGAAAATGCCCAGAAAAGGGAAAAAAAAAACAAGACCATAGAAGGTTATTTTCTTGGTGAACAGATATCTCCTTCCTTCCTTTCAGATGAGGAAAAACAATGCTTACCATCAGGGAAAGACATAAGTGTCAAGGCTTCTGTATCCCAAGCATCCATAACTAACATTCAATGGGATCAGGGCATGGAAGAGCTCAAAAAGGATTTTGAAAATCAAGTAAGAGAGGTGGAGGAAAAACTGGGAAGAGAAATGAGAGAGATGCAAGAAAAGCATGAAAAGCAGGTCAACACCTTGTTAAAGGAGACCCAAAAAAATGCTGAAGAAAATAACACCTTGAAAAATAGGCTAAATCAATTAGAAAAAGAGGTTCAAAAAGCCAATGAGGAGAAGAATGCTTTCAAAAGCAGAATTAGCCAAATGGAAAAGGAGGTTCAAAAGCTCACTGAAGAAAATAGTTCTTTCAAAATTAGAATGGAACAGATGGAGGCTAATGACTTTAGGAGAAACCAAGAAATCACAAAACAAAACCAAAAGAATGAAAAAATGAAAGATAATGTGAAATATCTCATTGGAAAAACAACTGACCTGGAAAATAGATCCAGGAGAGACAATTTTAAAATTATGGGACTACTTGAAAGCCATGATCAAAAAAAAAAGAGCCTAGACATCATCTTTCATGAAATTATCAAGGAAAACTGCCCTGATATACTAGAACCAGAGGACAAAATAAATATTGAAAGAATCCACTGATCACCTCCTGAAGGAGATCCAAAAAGAGAAACTCCTAGGAACATTGTGGCCAAATTCCAGAGTTCCCTGGTCAAGGAGAAAATATTGCAAGCAGCTAGAAAGAAACAATTCAAGTATTGTGGAAATACAATCAAGATAACACAAGATCTAGCAGCTTCTACATTAAGAGATCGAAGGGTGTAGAATAGGATATTCCAGAAGTCAAAGGAACTAGGACTAAAACCAAGAATCACCTACCCAGCAAAACTGAGTATAATACTTCAGGGGAAAAAATGGCCTTTCAATGAAATAGAGGACTTTCAAGCATTCTTGATGAAAAGACCAGAGCTGAAAAGAAAATTTGACTTTCAAACACAAGAATGAAGAGAAGCATGAAAAGGTAAACAGCAAAGAGAAGTCATAAGGGACTTACTAAAGTTGAACTGTTTACATTCCTACATGGAAAGACAATATTTGTAACTCTTGAAACTTTTCAGTATCTGGGTAGTTGGTGGGATTACACACACACACACACACACACACACAGACAGCACAGAATGAATTGAATAGGATGGGATCATATCTTAAAAAATGAAATCAAGCAGTGAGAGAGAAATATATTGGGAGAAGAAAGGGAGAAATGGAATGGGGCAAATTCTCTCTCATAAAAGAGGCAAGCAAAAGACTTTTTAGTGGAGGGAAAAAGAGGGGAGGTGAGAGAAAAATATGAAGTTTACTCATCACATTCAACTAAAGGAAGGAATAAAATGCACACTCATTTTGGTATGAAAACCTATCTTACAATACAGGAAAGTGGGGGAGAAGGGGATAAGCAGGGTGGGGTGGATGATGGAAGGAAGGGCAATGGGAGGAGGGAGCAATTTGAAGTCAACACTCTTGGGGAGGGACAGGATCAAAAGGGAGAATAGAAGCAATGGGGGGCAGGATAAGATGGAGGGAAATATAGTTAGTCTTATACAACATGACTATTATGGAAGTCATTTGCAAAACTACACAGATATGGCCTATACTGAATTGCTTGCTTTCCAAAGGGAAGGGGTGAGGAGGGAAGGATGAAGATAAGTTGGAACCCAAAGTTTTAGGAACAACTGTCGAGTACTGTTCTTGATACTAGGAAATAAGAAATACAGGTAATGGACTATAGAAAGTAATCTGGCCCTATAGGACAAAAGAAAAGATGGGGAAACAGTAAGGGAGAGATGATAGAAGAGAGGGCAGATTAGTAATAGGGGCTCTGCATTTTGGGATGGGGGGAGGGGACAAATGGGGAGAAAATTTGGAACCCAAAATTTTGTGAAAATGAATGTTAAAAGTTAAATTAATAAATTTAAAAAGAAAAAAAAAAGAAAAAATGTTATGCATTAAGAGAAATGGAAGAAAAGTACCTAAAGGAAAGTATAGTACCTAAAAACAAACTAGAATTTTTACAAGATATGTTAGAATGGATAATAAATGCACTAATGAAATTAAAGAATGAATTTGAATTCACAAGAAAAAAGTCATGAGATGAAAATAAAGAAGGAACTTTAAAATCTTAGGATTAAATGACCATGAAACTAAATGGCTTAGAAATAGCCATTCTGAGGCAGCTAGAAGACTCAAGTAAATAGAGTCTTGGGTTTGGAGAAAGGAAGATCTGAGTTCAAATAAGTTCAAATCCCACCTCAGAAAATTACCAGTTGTATGATCCTGGACTTAACCTTTTTATATTAGTTTCCTCAACTATAAAATGGGGATAATAGTAGCACAAACCTCCTAAGGTTGTTGCAATGATCAAATGAGACAATATTTGTAAAAAAAAAAAAAAAAAAAAGCACTTAACAGTGTTTGGCATATAGTAGGTACTATGTAAATATTTATTCCCTTTCCTTCCTTCCCCAACCCTGGAAAATAAAAACAAAAAACAAGAGATTTGATAGATGCTATTATTTCATTGGAGTGAATATCAGAATAATATCAGAAATATTATTTCTGATTAGAGAAAATATGAGGAAATAAAATAATGAAAACACAAAATTGTACATTCAAAAAATATTGGAATACATGCAACAAATTCGATGGATCTAGAAAACAGAGTAAAAAAATAAAATTTAAAAATTATCTAGCTTCCTAAAATCCAAAAACTGATGAATGTTGTGACTGTTTCATGAATATTTGGGGTGGGGGAAGCTATGACTTCTATATTTAAAGAAAATACACAAGAAAGTTGTCCAGTATTATTGGGAAATAAACAGCATATTATAAATATACAAAATTCACATCCAAAGACAATAACTTCAAATTAAAATAGCTCTGATACACCATTTTCAAACTTCAGAACACGAGTAATAAGCAGATGAATATATAAACATACAAGGAATTACTTATTAAATATTTTTGAAATTGAATTACCTAAGAATTTTCTACAAAAAATGAAAAAATGACAGAAGCCTAAATATAATATGGCAAAAATATAGTTTTTCATTTCAAAATAAGCTTCCTAGAAAAGCTAAACACTTTTTTTTAAGACAAAAGGTGGTCATTTAAGAACACACGTAAGTTTGGAAAGTTTGTTATGGACAGCTTAAGTCACCTTTTGATATACAAAACCAACAAAAACATAAAATCTGACCGTCGTTACCAAGATCACATGAAAATCTATGGAAACTTTGTGAGTAGTCACTATATATCAGCATAAATCGTTGTAGGAGGTAACAAAGTAGTTCTGTTATTAATAAATGGACAAAGGAAGGAAGGAAGGAAGGAAGGAAGGAAGGAAGGAAGGAAGGAAGGAAGGAAGGAAGGAAGGAAGGAAGAAAGGAAGGAAGGAAGGAAGGAAGGAAGGAAGGATAGATGGAAGGAAGGAAGGCTGACTTGGGAAAAAGCAGAAAAAAGAGAAAAATGTTGGGTAAAAAATGTAGAGTGGGGATCAGGGACAATGCCAGAGTAAAATCCAAATCAAATAAGATCTTTTGTTTTTCTGAGAAAAGAAGAAATATAGGGAACTTTTTGAAAAGCACACAGAATTTAAAGTACAAAATATTGGAATTTTGTTTAGTGTTACATAAGAGTGTATAGGTGTAGCTAGGTGGCACAGTGGATACCGGGCTGAGCCTGGAATCATAAGGACTCATCTTCCCAAGTTTAAATCTGGTCCCTCACACTTGCTGTATGACCTTGGGAAAGCCATTTAACCCTATTTGCTTCAGTTTCCCCATCTACAAAATTAGCTGGAGAAGGAAATGACCAACCACTCCAGTATCTAGGCCAAGAAAACCCCAAATGGGCTCACAAAGAGTTGAACACAACTCAGCAACAGTGTGTGTGTGTGTGTCTGTATGTGTCTGTGTGTGTGTGTGTGTTAACATTGGAATAGGATTGGTACTCATGAAATAAGGAACATTATATTACCTTCTGACAAAAGTAATAATTTAACAAATTAATGCAGAAGATAAGTCAAATATGATTGTTGGAACTCTAAATGTAATTGAACTTAATTTCCTTATAAAAAGAAGAAAAAAGGTTATTAAAAATGTTAAATAAAGCAACTGAACAATATATTTTCTATAGAAAAAATATCCAGTGAAGAAATGAACTTCTAGAACTGTGACTTCATCATATGAGGAACCGTTAGTGTGGAAATTCCCTTCACTGATGCAGATCAGTAACTCATTTGTAACTTACGGTCTGATTCCTAAGATAGTGACTTGTCCACAGTCATACAGATAGTATGTAATAGAAATAGAATGTGAATGTAGACTTTCCTCATGACAGCTAGCCTCTCTCAAAATTTATCTTGCTTCAGCTAAATTCAGAAAATCTGGAGCTGAATTGATGATAAAAGACAAATCAGAATGTAAATTGGAAAGTTTTAAGAGATTATCAAGCAAATTATCTCACACTTTGTGATACTTTTCATAATAAGAGATTATCGATATTAAATATACCTAATGGTACAACAATTAAAGGAAAAATAACTATTACAAAAAATAATTCTACTGAATATCAATGATAATGAAAATTTTAACATTCCGTTAACAGAAAACGATACATGAAACAAGAAGGAAAGTGAGAAGTTGAAGATTTGAATACCGCCACCCCCAAAAAAAGAAACTGGATTTGATAGATATATAGAAGGAAATGAATAGGAAAAAGAGGGGTTTTCTTTTTCAAATATACCTGCAATATCACAAAAATTT
Source organism: Notamacropus eugenii (assembly GCF_028372415.1). NCBI lineage: Eukaryota > Metazoa > Chordata > Mammalia > Diprotodontia > Macropodidae > Notamacropus > Notamacropus eugenii. The sequence goes on along the minus strand of NC_092878.1, from coordinate 48,218,174 downwards.
ATCACATTCTGGAAAACAAAGCAATCATAAATACATTGAGAAGGGCTTAAATGTTAAATTATAAATCTGTGTAACAAAGGCAATAAAAATTCAACAAGGAAAATAGGGGGGAAAGGCACATTGAATAATGCTTGCGTTAAAGAACAAATTAGAGAAACAATAACAAAATAGATTGAAGATAACAGTAATATAAACAAAACATACCAAGATTAATGGGATGCAACCAAAGTAGTACTCAGAGGGAAATTTACATCCCTTGAAATTTATTCTTACTAAAAAAAGAAGATTAATTGGATTTGCAGTTAAAGAACTGGAAAATAAACAAACATACCAAAGCAAGCATATGCCAAGAAATCATCAAAGTTGAAGAAAAATTAAATTAGTACAATAGAAAATGAAATATTAATTATATTAATAAATAAAACATCAATTTTAAGACCATTAAATTATTAAATCATTAGCAAATAATATTTCAAACAAGAGAGAAAAACCAAATTTTCCAAACTCAGAATCAGTTAATCCATCAGCTCAGAAATAATAAAAGGGAGTTCATAATAAATAGCATGGTATAACGGGAAAAAATGCTAGATTGGAGTCTGAGGAATTGGCTTCAAGTCCAGGTTTGGCCACTTACTTCCTGTGTGACCTAGGACAAATAACCTGAGTTTTCTAAACTTCAGTTTCATTTTTTATAAAACAAGGGAGTTATACTTGATAATTTCTGAGGTCCCTTCTAGTTCTAATTCTATGATCTTCTAATCTATAATCAATAAAGAAAACTATTAGAGATGATTGCATAGTTATGTACCAACAAAACTGATAATATAACAGAAATAAATGAACACTGACAAAATAGAAAATAGGTGGCTATATTGTTAATGTATTTTAATATATTTTTGCATAATGAGAAGATCTTTCCCATCTATTAGTAGGCCTATATGACTTTCTTCAGTCACATGGAAACCGAAGTTACATGAGTTTGGGTCACATAAAGCCTGTGGTGGGAGGAGCTTGTTGAATAGGTGGAAGAGGAAGGGGTGAGGCTGGAGTTACAGCTGAGAGGAAGTTCATCAGACTAGTCAGAGCTGGGAAGGACAGAGGAAGCAAGCAGATAGGATTGTGCATGTTTGTTTGTGGGAAGGCTTGATAATGTGTATACACTTCTTGGTTACTATGATGGATTTGATTTTCTGGAATTGGGATTCAACTTTCTGGTGTTTGAATAAATGTTTTGGTTCTGTCTTCTATGTGGATAGTTTGTTGTATTTTGCAATTCAGAACTGTGCTGGCATATTCATGGCCACCATAGGCACTGTGAATATCACATTTGCACTACATTTGGCAATGAGGATGGGATCACGGGGTATGAAATTTCTATGTGTAGGCAGAAAGGTTTTAGAGGAAGAAATAGATATCCCAGGATGGGAGGATGAGCAGGCAGACCTCTGAAAACCTGTAAAAACTTTTATGAACTGATGCTGAGTGAAGTGAGTAGAACCAGGAGTATATTGTACACAGTAACAGCCACATTGTTTGATGACTAACTTTGATAGACTTATCTCTTCTTAGCAATGCAAGGATCTAAGACAAATCCAAAAGACTCATGATGGAAAATGCTGTCCACAATGCAAATCAAAGCATATTATTTGTCCTGTCTCTTTTTTTTTATTTCTTCTTTCTCGTGGTTTTTCCCATTGGTTCTAATTCTTCTTTGCAACATGACTAATGTGAAAATAGGCTTAATATGAATGTATATGTAGATCCTATATCAAATTACATGCTGTTTTGGGTTGGGGGTAGGGAAAAAATTGAAACTCAAAATCTTATGGAAGTGAATGTTGAAAACTAATAATAAACAAATTAAATTTAAAAAGAAAGAGAGAGGTGTATGACAAGCTGTGTGACCTTGGGCAAGGTGTTTAACCTCTTTCTGACTCAGTTTCCTCAACTGTAAAGTGAGAATAATAAAGGCACCTTCCTCTCAGGGTATTGTGAGGATCAAATGAGATCATATTTATGAAGCTCTTAGGTGACTGTCTGGCACATAAATGTTTGTTCCTTTCCCTTGAGTACTCTGTGGTAGTTGAGGGGAAATCACTTCAGATATCAAAACAAGAGATGCAAAATTAAATGGACATACCTAAAGTAAGCAACAAAGAAAGGTAGAGATTGAGTGGCAGAACAGAGATTGGGTTAGGGTTAGTGTTAGCGTTAGGGTTAGGGTTAGGGTTAAAATTTAGGGTTAGGGTTCAGGCTAGGGTTAGGGATAAGGTCAGAATCAGAGTGTGTGTTTGGGTCAATGCCATATCCAGATTACATTTAGAATGTTATTTGAGGATCATAGAGCTCAAGTTCCTTGCCCATGATAACTGTGGAACTTTTGATTTTGAACCCCCAAACCCCAAGCCAGAGTTTGTTCTAAGAAAGAGACAAACTCCCAGACATGGGAGTTCAGTCCAAAACACTGACTCAATTTGGAGGTACAGGGTTATATGCCTTTTGAAGAGTAGATGTTGCCAAGGGGTACCAATCAATTCTGATTTGTCAGAAGACTGGGAGGTGGGCTACATTAAAATGAGGTCTTGTGTACATGACTTAGGTCACTTAATACCTTTTATACAGGGCCTGATATCTCCTGCCATCATTCTATCTTCAAAGGAAATACTTGTTCTATCAGACCAGCTCCCTCCCTGCCCCCCATCATGCCAGACCACTTTCAGTCTTACGTTATCTGGGCAGAAGGCTCTGTCTCCACCTAAACCTGAGCAGATTTAAATCAGTTCAAGCCTGGGTTGGAGTTTGACCAGTATAAGAAGATTCAATACAGTCTCATATCAGTAATGTCCTTCTAAAGGAGAGACTGAATTTGTACAGGGGAGGGCCTGGGGGGAAACCCTGAGTCTCCAAGACTCTGATTACTAAGATTTAAAATAATTTCTCACACAACACAGCTGATTCCTAGTCTGGCCTTTTCGCTGTTAAACTACTCTGCCACTCTAAATAAATCAGAGCACACATACTGTTTGTTAAAATACAAAATACACTTAATTTCTGTTGTTTGGTAGGTCTAAGAAATCCCTCAGATTCAAACAGCCACCCTGACTATGCCCCAGGCTCATAATTTTCAGCTGGAGTAAATAACCAGGGAGCTGTCATGGAATTAAGGATGCTCTAAGCCACTCCTCTATCTAATGTTCAGTATAAAGAATAAAGGTCTCTCTTTAAAAATCTATGAGCACTTCCTACAGGGAACAGTAGGAGCCTGATAGTGTTGACGGAATTGCTTTCTACAATTTAAACAACTATTAGCATCAATTAAAATAGATGTTTCTGGTCTTTAAACATATATTTTGGTTCTTATCAAGAGGGGAGAAGAAACCAAGATTCCTGCCTTGTGTCTTTTATTTGTTTGTTTTGTGGGTTGTTTGGGGATTCTTTTCGGCCTCTCTGAGGCTGGTGAGAAGTTAAGATTAGCCATGGATAACTACTGAAATCTGCTCTATGGGAAACTTTTCCTGTGTCGTTCTGATCAGTGCCATCTAAGTATTAAAGGCAGAAATGTGGAACGGTGCTGAGCAGGTGATCCAATGCAGAGGCTGATGTGCAAAGTGAATAATGCCATGGTAGTCTAGTTCTCTCATCTGGTGGAGTTTCTACTGCTTACTTCTAGATGCTATCACTATAGGTGGTTGAATATGGGCAACACCCCTAATCAGATCATTTGGAAAGGGAAAAAATTATATAATGTAACCATATTTTAAGAGACTCTCACAAATCCCAGGTAGGCTTTTGAGGGGGGAGGCTCCTCATACTTTTTGGCTCATGTTATAATTGTTCAATCATTTCCCAGATGTGTCCAATTCTTCATGACCCCATTTGGGGTTTACTTGGAAAAGATATTGAAAATGGTTTCTATTTCCCTTTTCCAGCTCATTTCACAGATGAGGAAACTGAGGCAATGTCTGAGACCAGATTTGAATTCAGAAAGATGAGCTTTCCTGACTTCAGGCTCTCTATTCACTCAATGCACTGTGACACCTACCTGTCCTTTTGGCTCATAATACCCACATTGAGAACCTGGGTAAATGAATACATTCTGCCTCCTAATATTCTGAGAATAACTATCCATTTGAAAACACACATTTCATATTATTACATGAGGAAAATATGAGAGATCCTTAAAAGGCTAACCATTAATCTAAAAATATATACATATTATGAAGTCCTTTTTCAGTTATCTACAGTACACCACCTCTCAGCACAGAATTGGGAGATTTTTAACCATGAGGTTTCTGAGTTATGATTGACCACCAGTTTCTCCTGCAATGACATGGACATGTACCTGGAGTGGGGCAAAATAAAGTTAACTACGCCCAAAGGGCTATAAAAATGTGCATACCCTTTGACCCAGCAATATCACTTCTAGGACTGTATCGCTAAGAGATCATAAAAATGGGAAAGGGTCTCACGTGTACAAAAATATTTATAGCAGCTCTCTTTGTGATGGCTAAGAACTGGAAATCAAGGGGATGCCCATCAGTTAGGGAATGGCTAAACAAGTTGTGGTATATGAATGTGATGAAATACTATTGTGCTGTAAAAAATGACCAACAGGAAGACTTCAGAGAGGCCTGGAAAGACTTATATGAACTGATGCTGAGTGAAAAGAGCAGAACTAGGAGAACACTGTACCCAGTAACAACTACAGTGTGCAAGGAATTTTTCTGGTAGACTTAGCCCTTCACAGCAATGTAAGAACCTAAAACATTGCCAATGGACTCTTGAGGCAAAATGCCTTCCACATCCAGAGAAAGAACTGTGGAATTGGATAGCAGAATGAAGCAGAATATTTTCTTTTATGTTATGTTTTCTTTTGTTTTGGTTTTTCTCATGGTTTCTCCCATTCATTTGAATTCTTCTGTGCAACATGACTAATGTGAAAGTGTGTTTAATAAGAATGTATGTGTAGAACCCATATAAGATTTCATGCCAGCTCAGGGAGGAAGGGAGGAAGAAGGGAGAGAAAATGTAAAACTTATGGAAGTGATTGTTGAAAACTGAAAACAAATTAATTAAATAATAAAAAAAGAAAAAGATCCTCACAATCATTCTTAATAGCCTAGGCATATGATATTCTGTGCTTACCATGAAAATCAAATTAGAGTCTGAATATTAAAGTACTTTGAAAAGTATGAAATATTATACAAATGTAAAATGGTAGCCATGGTGTTGTATTAATAAAAATCTAACAAGAAAATGCATGCATTTCTCTATAGGAATTTTATTTGAGGATTGTAGTACAATTTATAGACAATCCTTAACTCACAATCCTCTAATAATCTGCAGTAGCCATGGGAAGCTAAGATTCATTTAACGTTGAATGAATCCAAGTTACAGATAAATCTTAGTCACTAAACATCAATGGTTAAGTTAAAAAAAATAAGGTTAACATCTCCAGAGTCCTCTTTCTTTTCCCAATTGCCATAGTTCCCTTGGGGGGATGGATTCGGTAACACTCAGAAATTTAGGAAAGAGTAAAGTCCTTATGAGACAGAGGGAGGGGAAGGGGGAAATCTGAGCCAAGTTTGTACTAGAACTAGCACAATGAAACATTTCTCCTCAAATGCACCCAGTCAGTATTAACTCTAGTGGTAGAAGATATATCTCATCAGCCAAGTCTGGCTTCTAAGCTTCCAAGAATCTCAGAAGAGGCAACGACTAAAGTCTTTCATTCTAAGGGGCATTTGAATTAGGTAGTACCAATGATCCCAGTAGAAGCTATAGTAGGAAGAATTTTCTCCATTGGTTCCAAAAGAAAGTAACAAAACTCTGCAATGCTCCCTTATTCCTGTAGTGACATAAAGTTCTATCTAAGTATTGAGGCTTCAGGGTTCATCCAACAGGCAAATCTATAACACCCCTTGGGGCAGCTAGGTGGTGCAGTGCATAAAACATCAGTGCAGGAGTCAGGAGGACCTGAGTTCAAATCTCACCCCAGACACTTGACATTCACTACCTGTGTGATCTTGGACAAGTCACTTAATCCCAATTGCCTCATCCTGGGTCATCTCCAGTCATCCTGCTGAATATCTGGTCACTGGATTCAGATGGTTCTGGAGGAGAAGTGAGGCTGGTGATGTGCACAGCCCTCCCTCACTCAAAACAAAGTCAAGTGCAAGTCATGTCATCATTTCTCTGATGGCATGGTCTTCTTCGGCAACAAAGGACGAACACATACACACTATAACACCCCTATAATTTCGCTGGTAAGCTAAAATGTCAACCTAGAGAATGAAAACGAATGCTTCTTACAACCTCGAGTCCCTGGAGGTTTGGGAAGTAGCCGTTTGGGAAATGGGCAGCTCATTTGCTGCTTGATTTATTCTGTGTGTGTCTGTGCGTGTGTGTGTGTGTGTGTGCAATAATTCATGTGTGTGATTTGCCTTGAATTTTGTTTTAAGTAAATGTCCCTTCTCTTACTCTGATGTCATATACTGAATTTGGGGCTTGGAGGAGAAGATTCATTGGAAAGAGAAGACTGAACTTGAGTCTGAGTAGATAACAAACCTCTTTTTTTCTCTCCTGATCCACAAATTGGTAGCTTTTACTTACATATTTTTAAATTTCCAAAGCATTCCTCTAAAAGCCCCCAAAAATTCTCCTTTGTAACCAAAAAAATAAGCAAAACCCAACTGAGAAAACAAACACAGGAAAGACAACATTTTTCTTTCTAACCAAGACTGCTCATTTGTTGAGCCTTTGTGAACCATAGGCTTGCACTACTGACAATGCCTTAGGTGGGGTTAGATATTGAAGTTCCCAGATTTTTGGAGGAGAAAATGACCAGAGAAGTGAAAAATTCCCTGAAGTATAGCCATATCCTTCACCTCATATGAGCAACCTTGATAACTGTATTTAAGGGAATGAAAATATGAGAAGTAGCCTAGGGTCCCCTCTCAGTTTCATGGTATTATTCGGAGTATCTTAGATTTGCATTATTAATGCAGTGATAGAATACTTTATATCAAACAATGCAAGTTAAAAGCAATAGGCATTTAAACAAAGCAGAATGGTGAATAACGTGGAAAAATCTCCCATATGCTAAAGGAGGGGCACAATCTCCCACAAATTTCTATGCTACCAGAGGAAGACAGAATTCTCTCCAGGAAACTCACTCTTTTGTATTCCGTTCCAGCTAGGATACCTTACAGCTCTGTCAGCTCAGTCTTTTAGCTACTCTGTGCCTCACTTTCCCTCCAAAGCATTCACTTGCTGCTGCTGGGGCTGCTTCTCCACAGAGATGCTGCTGCCATCTGCTGGCACTATTTTCACTGTTATCACTTCTGAAACTGTCTTAGCTTAAATAGACTTTGGTGAATCAGCAGATTTTCAGTTCTTTGGGTGCACAAAAATAATCTGCCCAGAACAGAAAATAATCCCTCAGATCGAAGTCTTTCAAGTCTATTCCCCCTTAAGAAAAACTCCCTTAGGTGTGTTTAATATTTAGGTTGGGATTAATGTGTTGCAGCTCTCATCATTCTTCCAGAGCAAGGTGCAGGAGCATGAAAATAACTCTGGAGTTTTATTTAGCAACACTGGAGGAGTGAAGGGAAAGCTGGAGACCTTTGTCCTGTATTCCTACAACTACTTCCTTGTCATTGTTCCCAGATAAGAGGGATATTTTTCCCTTTAAGTTCAATGGTGTTTTGCATAGAACTTTCTGTTTCCATAAATGTCATATCTACTTTCAACATTGTTCTACAATAATAAGTTCAGTCATGGTAAGTTTCCCCCTTACCTGTTACTGAAGCCCCACAATCAAGAAATATAGATCAGTGGAATCTGACAAAATTATTCACATTTTCTATTTATCCATTAAAAAGACTTTACATTTGTACAGTGTTTTGTAATAATCAAAACCTGCCATACACTTCACCTCATTCCAATAGTCCCAACCGCCTTGTGAGGCACGGAGGGTAGGTATTCATATCTCCATTTCTAGGTAAAGAAACATCCGTAGAGTTAAAATTGACTTGTCCAAGGTCACACAGGTAGGTGGTAAGTGAAAGAGCCAGGATTACCATTTGGGACATGATGTCACATAAACTATGGTCCACAAACTGTATAGCTGTATTCTGTATGTATTTATCAACTCATAATTTCAAGCAGATGTTCTCTCCACTTGAACACTTTACTTCTGCCTCAGGACTCTTTTTACCTCAGACTATGGCTGCATCAAAGTTTGGTAAATATTCTCAGTTTCCATATGTTCTTTCTTCGAAACCACCTGACCAAATACTAAGTCAGAAAATTGAACAGGCTCTAACCACAACACCAGAGCAGAAGAAGCAGTTGTATTTCATTAGCTGCCTGTATATTTTCCAGGTAAGTACATTTTTATTATATTGTCTGTAAGTGAATGATGAAATTATCTCTAAGGAGAATTATCCAATATCTAACAATTCAGTCCTTGAATGTTAATGTTGACGACTTTGAAAAGATTTTTGTAAGGAAGAAAGCCCTGGGTCCTAAGAAATCACTTATGTCTGATAAATTTTTGGTTGACCTAAGTATAGAATGAAGAGAAAGTTTCCTGGTTGAAATTCCGTTAAAAAAACATTTTATTGGGCAATGTTGTGTGGTCATATAATGATATCTGCCATTTATTCCTTGTAGCTTAGTCAACTTCTTAGGCCTTATCTTCTAAATCATAGACTGATTGTGATCAGTGTTGGCAGAGAGTTCCCACTCTGGGACTTCTCCACAATTTCTGATGGCATTACAGACGGCATTACATTTTTTATATTTGTACATTCACCCACAACCTGGCTTTCAATCCTAACTCTGCTTCTACTATGCCATAAAACTGGGGGCAAATTCCATAACTTCTCTGCTCCTTAGCTTCTTCATCTATAAAATGAGGGGACTAGAACAGTTGACAAGAAAGATCCCTTCCAGGTCTTTGGTGCTCTGATTTTCTTTAAGGAATGTACAAAGCTGAAAATTTTAATTTATTATATTTTTATCAGCATTTAATACAAAGCTGTATTAAAAAATACAGCAGCTGTCCAACAACTTATCATGAGCTCAAAGTACTCAGTTCTTGGTAAGAGAGCTGGGACTACTCGAAAGAACTAGAAAGAAAAGGTTTCTTTTTGCCATTGAACTTAGGTTAACACTTCAAGGATTTGTGATTTCACCTGTGAGGGTACTGCTCACTCACGTCACCAGGGGAGATCCCGACTTCCTGTACCTTTGCGTAAACTTTAAAGAGGTACATGGTCAAAAAATTCGTCACCTGAGGATCAGCCCTTTGAATATTTTCATGGCTTCCCGATAAGTCATATGGTCCATTGGCAGATAGACAAGAAGTCTTCCCAGCTTCGTAGAATCTTCCAGATCTTACATTTCTATAATATAATCCTCAGGAATCCAAGGTTACTTCCAAGCCACACTGAGGTGAGTCAATGTAACAGTGGAAGAAAGCCAAGGAACTACGGTTAAAAAAAAAAGACATTATTTCTCAGGGTTATACTCTGAGATATAATCAGTTTATGTGTGTTTATAGTTTTATACACATATATACATGCATGTATGTGTATATATGCATGTGTGTACATGTACATATATGTATATGTATGCATGTGTACATGAATATAAAATTTGTGAAAGACTGGAAGATTGTGGGTCACACACAGATCAACCCTATTTTGACTGCTAAAGACATGTAGTTTCACTGCTGCAGCCGTGCAATTGATTTGATCTAGCACAAGACTTTCTACATTGGAGGGGAGTGGGGCAGACTTTCCATTTCAGTGGTATAGGAAGCTACCGTGAATATCCACAATGAATGCAAATCAACAGCTACTTCATAATTTAGGAAGTTGTGGGACGATGGGGGTGGGGGCAGACTGAGAGATGAATGAATTGCCCACAGTCACATAGCTAGTGTATGTCAGAGGCAGAGCAGAACTCGTGTTTCTGACTCCAACTTACTAGCCCCTATGCCATGTTGGTTCTTGCTTTCACATAGCAGGCTCTTAATAAATACTTATTGGCAGTTGAATTATACAAAGTCAAAACATAATAAATATTGGTAGCTTTTATTGAATGTATGCTTTCCATTGTCAATGGAGAGGTGAGAAACCACAGAGAGAGGGACTACACCTGTGATTTCATTGGTACAGAGAGAATTCCTACTTAAGAGAAAAAACCAGGACAATGAATTTAACACAGATTTGACCTAGTAGACCCAGGAACTGAGTAGAGAGAACATAAAGACTGCCAGTCCAAGTTAGATGGGTGCTTCAGAAATACACTCTCTTGAGAAGAAAGCAGTATTGCCTTTTTGTTTTTGTTGTGTAAAATTATGTGCTTCAAAGGCCCTGGAGTAAGGGGGTAGGGAATAAAAGGTAGAAGCTATTCAAGGCTTTTGAGACATGAGCAAGGTCATGATTCTAAAAACACCCTTCTTGAGATTGTAAACCTAAGTACTTTTCTTGTCAGCTTTCATCTTTCCAGCTTTGAAAAGACCTATTTCTTTTTTCAGTCTGACCTCATCTTCTAAATCTCAATGTGAAACTTAGTGTTCTGCTTTTCTTTCTGATGATTCTTCCGTCAGATGAGGGAGCCTACTTCCAGATTCTATTTTTGTTGCCACCAAGATCTGCCACCCACCCATTCAGAGCTTCCACTGTACAATTTGACAGCAGAACCCCCAGAATTGAGGCTAGTGGGTTGACAACATAGAAGGTATTTTTATCAGCATTTAATATTTAAGAAAAAGCTCTTTACCTTAAAACAGGATAGCTTACTTCATAAAGTTAAAAAGAAAAATCAAAGTCCCTTAAAAAAAGTATAACTGAGTTTTCTCACCTAGGACCAGATGTTGTTTGATAATTCCATTGCCTATACCTACTTCTGAATCATAGTTCAAGGACATAGAGGAACCCTTTCAGCCAAGAGGGAGTAGAAGTCCTGAGAGGCAACTTTTTGGTAATTCCATTGTGTATACATCACTTCTGGATCATAGTTCAAGGGCAAGGAGAACTTTTGGTAAAGGGGGAGTGAAAGCCCTGAGGGGGAATATCACTACAAATCCCAAGGGATTAGAGACTCTGAGGAGCAGTACAAATTACAATCCCAAGGGGTCAGAGACTCTTCTTGGATAAGGATCATAGTGCAAACCAGGAGAGAAGTGACCACCCCTCTCCCCAGATCACACCACCTTGGAAGCACCAAAAACTTTCAGACCTCCAGAATTAGCTTTGAAAACAGCAGTGTGAAGAAAGCCTAAAATTTGAGACAGTACACCTCAATCCCACATACAGAACAGAACCCAACATTTGCTTAAAGTTCAAAATCAAGAAAAAGGGTGAAAGAATGAACAAGAACGAAAGAACCTGACTGTAAAAAGCTACAGTGATGTCAGGGAAGATCAAGGCAAAAACTCAGAAGAAGACAATGAAGTAAAAATAGCTACAAGAAAACCTTCAAGAAAACTTTGAATTGGACACAAGTCCAATGAGAATTCCTGGAAGCGCTAAAAATTATTTTCTTTTTTTTCTCTTTTTAAAATTTTTCTACTTTTTCTTTCTTTTGTATAGTTTTATTTATTTATTTTTAGATTTTGACATTCATTTCCACAAAATTTTGAGTTCCAATTTCTCTCCCCATTTCTCTCCTTCCCCCACCACACAACACCTTGCATTCTGATTACCCCTTCCTTCAATGTGCCCTCCCTTCTATCACACCCCAACTTTTCCTTATCCCCATCTTCCCTCTTTTCTTGTAGGGCAAGATAGATTTCTATACCCGGTTACCTGTATTTCTTATTTCCTAGTTATATGCAATAACAATTCTCAACATTTGCTTCTAATGCTTTGAATTCCAACTTCTCTCCTTTCCTCCCTCACCTCGATTCCCACTGAGAAGGCAAGCAATTCAATACAAGCTATGTATGTGTCGTTTTGCAAAAGACTTCCATAACAGTCAGGTTGTATGAGACTAACTATATTGCCCTCCACCCTACCCTGTCCCCCATTTATTGTGTTCTCTCATTTGACCTTGTCCTTTCCCAAAACTGTTTACTTCTAATTACTCCCTTCTTCCATTTGCCCTCCCTTCTATCATCCCCCCCACCCTACTTGTCCCCTTCTCCCCTACTTTTCTGTAGTGTAACATAGATTTTCATACTAAATTGGGTGAGCATGTTATTCCCTCCTTAAGCTAAATGTGATGAGAGTAAGCTTCACTTTTCCCCTCTCACCTCCTCCCTTTTCTCCTCCATTAAAAATATTTTTCTTATCTCTTTTATGAGTGATAATTTGCCCCATTCCATTTCTCCCTTTCTCCTCCCAATATATTCCTCTCTCACTCCTTAATTTTATTTTTTATAGATATCATCCACTCTCATTCAACTCAACCTGTGCTCTCTATCTGTGTGTGTGTGTGTGTGTGTGTGTGTGTGTGTGTGTGTGTACAATCCCTCCACCTACCCAAATACTGAGAAAAGCCTCAAGAGTTACAAATATTATCTTTTCGTGTAGGAATGTAAACAGCTCAACTTTCAAAAGCCCCTTATGATTTCTCTTTCCTGTTTACCTTTTCATGCTTCTCTTGATTCTTGGGTTTGAAAGTCAAATTTTCTCTTCAGTTCTGGTCTTTTCATCAAGAATTCTTGAAAGTCCTCTATATCGCTGAATCACCATTTTTTTCCCCTGAAGTATTATACTTAGTTTTGCTGGGTAGGTGATTCTTGGTTTTAATCCCAGTTCCTTTGACTTCTGGAATATTCTATTCTAAGCCCTTCAAACCCTTAATGTAGAAGCTGCCAGATCCTGTGTTATCCTGATTGTATTTCCACAACACTTGAATTGTTTCTTTGTAGCTGCTTGCAATATTTTCTCCTTGACCTGGGAACTCTGGAATTTGGCTACAATATTCCTAGGAGTTTCTCTTTTTGGATCTCCTTCAGGAGGTGATCAGTGGATTCTTTCAATATTTATTTTGTCCTCTGGTTCTAGTATATCAGGGCAGTTTTCCTTGATAATTTCATGAAAGATGATGTCTAGGCTCTTTTTTTTTTTTTTGATCATGGCTTTCAAGTAGTCCCATAATTTTTAAATTGTCTCTCCTGGATCTATTTTCCAGGTCAGTTGTTTTTCCAATGAGATATTTCACATTGTCTTCTATTTCTTCATTCTTTTGGTTTTGTTTTGTAATTTTTTGGTTTCTCATAAAGTCATTAGCTTCCATCTGCTCCACTCTCATTTTTAAAGAACTATTTTCTTCAGTGAACTTTTGAATGTCCTTTTCCATTTGGCTAATTCTGTTTTTAAAGCCTTCTTCTCCTCATTGGCTTTTTGGACCTCTTTTGCCAATTGAGTTAGCCTGTTTTTAAAGGTGTTAATTTCTTCAGCATTTTGGGGTCTCCTTTAGCAAGCTGTTGACTCACTTTTCAAGCTCTTCGATGGCCTGAGACCATTGCATATTTATTTTGGAGGTACTGGATGCAGAAGTCTTGACTTCCTCTGACCGTATGCATCATTCTTCCTCATCTGAAAGGATGGAAGGAGATACCTGTTCACCAAGAAAGTAACCTTCTATGGTCTTATTTTTTTCCCTTTTTGGGGCATTTTCCCAGCCAGTTACTTGACTTCTGAATCCTTTGTCAAGAGGAGGGTCCTAGTGCTCCTCCTCACCCCAAGACTATGCTCAGGGCTGAGATTCAGACCAGCTGTTCAATTCCCCCAGGGGCTTTAGGCTGACTGCTCCACAAATGGATGCTGCAGCATCTGCCACCACTGCTGCCACCACAGCCACCTGGGGTCAGTGCTGGGGGGGACCCTGCTGCCCTCTCACCCAGAGGAAAGCCCTCTCACTGACCTTTGAAGCTTTCTTTGGTGCGTGTGGGTTGAGGAATCTGAGATCCTCCACTGCTGCTGGGAATTCTGCCCCAGAGGCCTGTTTGGTCCTGTTTCTCCCAGTGCTGCACAGCCAGGGCTGGGCTCTGCTCCACATCCTGTGTGATAGACCTTTCCTGTTGACCTTTCAGGTTACCTTGGGCTGGAAATCTCTTTCACTCTGTCATTCTGTGGCTTCTGCTGCTCTAGAATTTGTTTAGAGTCATTTTTTACAGTTATTTTATGGGCTGTGGGGGAAGAGCTAGAGTATGTGCATCTTTCTACTCTGCCATCTTGGCTCCACCCTAAAAAATTATTTTCAAAATCAAATAGGAGTGGTAAAGGAAAAATTAGGCAAAGAAATGAAAGCAAAGGAAGAGAATTATGAAAAGGCAATTAAGAGTTTGGTAAAAGAGGCACACATAAGAAATGAAGAAAATACCTTAAAACACAACTGACCAAATGGAAAAAGAGATACAAAAATTCACTGAAGAAAATAATTCCTAAAACATTACAGTTGATGTAATGGAGGCTAATGACTACATGAAACATCATGAAACATTAAAACAAAGTCAAAAGAATGAAAAAATAGAAGAAAATGTTAAGTATCTCATAGGAAAAGTAATTAACCTAGGAAATTGTTAGAGGAGAGAAAATTTTAAAATTTTTGGATTTAAGAATTTTTAAAATTTCAATTTTAAATTTAAGAATTTTTGCAAAAGCAAAAATAGACCTAATTAAAAGGGATAAGCAGAGAGGCTACATCTTGCTAAAAGGAACTATTAACAATGAAGTAATATTAATACTAAATGTATATGCACCAAATGGCATAGCATCCAAATTTTTAAAGGAAAAGTTAAATGAATCACAGCAGGAATTAGATTGCAAAACTATACTCCTGGGAGGTCTCAATTTTCTCCTTAGATAAATATAGTCATAAAATAAATAGGAAAGAATTCCAGGAGATGAATAGAATCTCAGAAAAGTTACATATGTTAGACCTCTGAAGGAAACTGAATAGAAATAGAAAGATGTATACCTTTTTCTCAACTGTACATAGCACCTTCACGAAAATTGAATGTGTATCAAAACCTCACAAACAATCACAGAAAAACAGAAATATTAAATGCATCCTTTTCAGAAAGAGCCATGGAAGTATAGATTAAAAGTTAATTGGAAACTAAATAACCTAATCCTAAAAATAAATGAGTCAAAGAACAAATAATAGAAAACATCATTTATTTCATTAAAGAGAATGATAACAATGAGACAACATTCTAAAATTTCTGGGATGCAGTCAAAGCAGTGTTTAAGGGAAAATCTCTTAATGCATACACCAATAAAAGAGAGAAAAAGCAGATAAATTAATTGTGCTTGTAGAAAAAGAACAAAATTAAAATCCTCAATTAAACACCAAAATGGAAATCCTGAAAATCAAAAGAGAGATTAATAAAATTGAGAGTAAGAAAACCATTGAACTAATAAATACAAGTAGGAATTAGTTTTATAGGGAAAAAATATAAAATAGATAAACCATTGGTTAATTTGATTTTTAAAAATGAAAGAAAAAACAAATTACTAGTCTCAAAAATGACAAGGTGAATGGACCACCAATAAAGATGAAATTAAAGCAATTACTGGGTGATTTTGGCCAATTACGTGTCAGTAAAACTGACAATCTAAGTGAAATAGGTGAATATTTACAAAAATATAAATTGTTCAGATTAACAGAAGAGGAAATAGAACACTTAAAAAACCCTATCTTAGAAAGCAAAATTAAATGAGTTATTAATGAGCTCCTTAAGAAAAAATATCCAGAATATTGTATGCAGTAACAGCAAAATTGTAACAATGATCAGCTGTGAAAGACTTAGGTACTGTAATCAATACAATAATCCATCACTTCCAAAGGACCCAGGGTGAAAGATACTATCCACCTCCAGAGAACTGATGAACTCTGATTGCATAATTTTTTCTACATTTTTTCATTGTTTTATCTTGTTTCTGTTTTCTTTTCAACCTTACTAATATGGAAATATCTTTTGCATGTCTTCGCATGTATAATTGATATCAAATTGTTTGCCTTCTCAAAGAGGAGAAAAGAGCAGAAGTAGAGAAGAGAATTTGGAACTCAAGATTTTTTGAAATGTGTTAACATTTTTTACACATGATTGGAAAATATTTAATGAAATAAAGGAAAATAATTACTAAAGAATATGAGTTGTCTACTTACCCCTCTACCTCCTTTCCAAGAAAAAAATGTATTAAAGTAATAGCGCTCAAAGTGAAAGAAGAATTAGGAGAATGGATCCAGCATTAAATTCACAAATGGTAGAGATATTGGGGGGGGAATTTCAAGTCAGACTGTCAAACAACAAGCATTTATTATCTACCAAATGCTGAGGATACAAAGAAATACAAAAAACAAAACAAAACAAAATTCCGTTCTCAAAGAGCTCACAACGTACTAGGGAAGACAACATGAAAACAACTACGTACAAATAAGAGATATACAGGGTAAATTGGAGATAATCAACAGAGAAAAGGGAACAACACAAAGGATGAATCAAGAAGGAACCCTTGTAGGCCTTTAGGAAGTGAGATTTTATCTGGGACTTGAAGGAAGCCAGAGAATCTAGGAGATGAAGAGAAAGAGAATTCCAGGCATGGGAAAGAGCCAGTGAAAATGCAGGAACATCAAGAAAACCAGTGTCACTGGATTGTACATAATAGTTGGGAGGATAAAGTTAGAAGACTCCTTGAGGATGAGGCTTGGCAGAGCAAAATAAGAAGGCTGGAGACTACTACAGAGAAGAGGACAGTGTAGAGTTGACTTGGTTCACCAAGAGATCAAAATAAGAAAAGAAGGAGAGAGTAACCAGTGTGGAGATGATAACCTGGAAAAGAACTGAGGGATGGAGAGATTGTAGGTCAGTGAAAACAAAGAACAGGGTTTGGGGTTTCAATGGAGAGGGAAATGTGGAAGGACAACAGACTTTGGTCAGATAAGGGAATTTCAAACTTCTTGAATATGGAAGGGGAACTCTCAGGTGACAGCAAGAAGAAAGGTGGAAAGGGTAGTACAAAATGTGTCACTGACAGCACTGATAAGAGTACTTCAATGCCTAGGAAACATTTCCAGCAGACAGAGTTCTGAGAAGAAAAATCTATGAATTTTATGCCTTGGAGACCCAAGGTGATCGTTAACATTATTGTCTTAAGACTACACTACAGTCAGTTCAAATCGATCCTCAGAAACTCAGTTTTCTCTTCTATAAAAAGAGGGTAATACACCCATCTCCCAGGACTGTTATGAGGACCAAATGAGATAACAATTTTAAAGGACTTAGCTAAGTGTCTGGCACATAGTGCTATGTAAATATTAGTTATTATTGTTATTAATTTCAGGTTTGGTAAAATAGTGAATTGAAATAAACTGCAATTAAATACTTCTTTATGTCATTGCATGAATATGTGTATACACACACATGCAAAGGCTTCATTAATAACATGAACTATTTTAGCCCAAGTTCTCCAAGTTCTCTTTTGGAATACAATAGTATGTTTTCTAAATATCATGGAATAAAATCTTATATTTGTTGAGAATATAATTATATACAGGGTGTCCCAAAAGTCTTAGTGCAGTTTTAAACCATTAGATCTTGAAACTGCACTAAGATTTTTGAGACATCCTATATTTTTTAATTGTCATATAAATCAAGATCATTATGTTTACTATGGACAGAGCGCTGGATCTGGAGCAAAGATTACTGAGCTCAAGTTGCAGCACTACCACTTACTAGCAATGAGATTGGGAGCAAGCCACATATTTGTATACAAGCTGAGAATGTTTCTGCTCAGTGAAAAAACATCATTCATCTCCTTTTTAATTAGGGTGATCAAAAAGCAAATATAAAATTTGTTAACTCAGGGATAATACATATTACATTCCGTACTACATTTTCTGTGTAGTCATAGATTCTCATTTGTGATAGCATAGTACTATAAACAGCATACATAGTCAATCATCAAATGGAATACTTAAGTTAATCAAATATTCTTATTAAGAGAGAAATTTATATATGTGTGTGAATTTTCAAGGAATTGAAATGCAATTAAATATAAATTAATCATTTGAATTAAATTAAACAAACCATACTAAACACACTTTCATTCTTCTTTTAAGATTTAGAAGACACTTTAATCATCTTTCAGGTTCTCAGTTTCCGGTCAATACATATCTAATCAATGTAGTCTAGGTGGATGCTAGATAAAAGGGTTTACCTATTCTTGTATCAACACCCAATTAAAAACTAAATATTAGTGTACAATCTTAGCAATACTTATTTATTCATATTAATCTGATTATAATGTGCTGTAACATTAGCCTAATACAATCAGTTCTTAAAGGAGACATCACATGATTGTCAAGAAGCAAAGCTGTCTGACTCGATAACAGTACATAATAAATCTTTAGTTCTTTTAAATATTGATCCAGATTTCACTGAAACAGCCCAAATACTGAGAAAACTAGTTTTACTTTCATGTCCTTCAATTTTCATGTTTCTTTCATTTCCTCTGTAAGAGGTTCCTGGAATGTATTCCCTCAGTGAGACAGTAATTCAGAATTTTGTTTTTCTATCGCTCAAATTATTCTTGTCTCAATGCAGTGGACCTTGGCCAATTATACTGCAATAACCTCTCATTATTGTGTTATCATTATTTGTACTTTTAATATAATGCTGTCTTTTGTTTCTTTCCCAGAACCCCCAGTTGTTAGAGCCTTCCCCTCTGAGGCTGCCTTCCATCTGGGACCATAGCTGGATCACTTGACTTTGCTTTGCCACTGGACTTCAATAACTCTGAAGCAGAGAGTGAAACTGACGTGTGAAACTCTGCCTCACTTAACTCCAACCCCAATTCACTCACATGACATCACTGGTCCTGTTTGAGAACCAGGGACAGACAACAAAGGATTCTGCATGAGGTTTCTACATGACAGAAGCACTTCCAGAATAGGTGTTGTAAGTTAAATATTCTTCTTACACATGTGCCTTACTACTATTATGGTCTGAGTTTAAGTTTACTCTTCCCATGGATGCTATGTCTATTTGTGGGATGGAGTGAACCACATTTTTAGGAGAATATTGTATTAACTGTCTCTACTAGTATCTGTTTTATTTTTGGTAAAAGATATCTACCATGTTTTATCTTTGATAAAAGTAATTGAGACTACTGGATGACTGTCCATTGGGACTGCTACATTTGACACTCAGGACCTACAGTAGGAGAAGCACAGTCTCTGAGAGCTATTTTTACAACTCGGAAAGCAGTATTCCTATGGGGACCCAACCTGACAATTAAAGTAGAAGTTGGAGGATGCTGCTCTTATTATTATTTCTGTCTCCTCCTTTTTTCTCTTCATTTTCCTTCTCCTTCTTCTTCCCTTGCTACATCTACCCCTCCTTCCACTTGGGGTGCCATATCCTTTCATGTGGATGCTTTGTCCATAGGAACATAAGTTTAGTTGCTTATATTTTGTAAGGTATTTTGTGGTTTGGGGGTCTAGATTTTTTGAATTATTTGTTTATTTAGTTTTAATTATTATTTAATTTTATTATCTTTTTTGCCCCCAAAAAGTCAAGGCAATTTACCTTTTGCCCGGTGCAGTTTTCATTTATGATTTCTTGAAATATAGTTCTGATAAAACAGGCTTTTTAAAAGCCTATTGTGTTTCAAATGGAGCTACTTGACTTTCAACCCTAATCCCTGTGGTTTTCATTGAATGGTCAATAAAAGGTCCCAGTCCAAGTCTCCCTTGGCTCTTTGTTTAGCTTTTAATGTCTTAGAATGAGCATAAATAGAGATTATTTTCTGTTCTAGTCAGAAACTTTGATGGTTTCCCCCTCCCAAATGGATACTTTTGTGATGGTAAATTAGGGCATCTTTTGTCTCAGTTCTTACCTAGCTCTTAGTTATTGCCTGGACCTTACCTCAGTCAAACAGAGACCTGGGAAACACCTTAATTTAGAAAGGCCCAGGTCACCCCACATCCTGCACCATCCTCAGTCATCTTTACCTTGTCCTGCCTTTGGACTTTGATGACTCTAGAGGAGAGAGTGAGGCTCTTAGCAAAGGCTTAGCAAGAAGTCCAAGGCACATTCTCACAGAAAGACATCCATGAGATGAATGAGAAGTATAAGGGTTGTAATATACACAGAGTGGTATATTTTTCTCCTCAGTGTTGAACATGGTACCTGGTACATAGTAAGCACTTTTTGATGCTGAGCATTATAAATGCTTATTGGCTAACTGGCCCATTCTCAGCAATACTGTTTTGAGAAGAAAAAAAACCCTCTGGATATGTTTTCTTCTTTTCTCATTTTCTTCCTTCCTTTCACTCCAGGTATCCACAGTGTCACAGGCAGTTATGGATCTGAATAATACAACTGATTACTTGATCATCATGACCACACTAAGAAGAAACATGAGTTTCCCTGCTCCCCCCTTGGGAGCTAACCTGGTGATTGTCCTCTCATCCATCTCATTCACTATTGGTATCATAGCCAATGGCCTTTATCTATGGGTGCTAAGATTCAAGATGAAAAAGACAGTCAATACTCTTTTATTTTTCCATCTCATTCTTTCCTATCTTGTTTCTTCACTGACTGTGCCTTTCAAGATCACCTCCTACCTTCAAGGCAATCACTGGAGCTTTGGGATTGCCATGTGCAAAGTCGTCAATAGCACCTTCTCCTTGGGGATGCTGGCCTCTGTTTTCATTCTCTCTGCCATCAGTCTTGATCGCTACATTCTTACATTTCATCCAGTATGGTCACAGCAACACCGAAACACCCGTTGGGCTTCCCTTACTCTCAAAGGGATTTGGATGCTTGCTGCTGTTCTCAGCATTCCCTACCTGGTATTCCGGGAGACCCAAAAAGACACAAATGGAGTAGTGACCTGCAAAAACAACTATGTTTTGTTCAATAGCCAGGAGAGCCAGTCATTGAGGAAAGAAGTCCATGTGACCTTATTCATTAGCCGCCTCTGGCTGAGTTTTCTTCTACCTTTACTCACCATTATATTCTGTTATGCTAGAGTAGTCCAGAAGATGAGGCAGAGGGGCCTGATCAAGTCTAGCAAACCCTTTAAGGTTATGGTGACTTTTATAAGCTCTTTTTTTGTCTGTTGGATGCCCTACCATGTCTACCAGGGTTTACTAATCAATGAGACTCACACGCTGCTCATAAAACTAACTCTAATACTTACAGGCATTACTGTCTCATTTAACACTTTCTTTTCTCCCACATTTTATCTATTTATTGGGGAGAACTTCAAGAAGGTTTTCAAAGACTCTATCATCGCTTTATTTGAGTCAGTTCTACATGAAGAGTCCTCCTTAGAAAAATCCTAAAATCTAAGTACAATAAAGTCAGTTTAAATTGTGGATCCCCAAGCAAAAATAACAGAAAAGGCTTTCTTCCTTTTTGTTCATCCCAAAATAAATATATCTTCTCCCAGAGAGAGTTCTCTTTCTTTTTTATTTCTTTTTTGGGGGGATGAAAAGGAAGGCTCAGTTTCCTGCAATTTAAGGTCAATATTTCTGGCTTTGTATCAGTTGTTCCAAAAGACAAACAACAATTGACATTGTAAATAAACTAAATACCCAGCTGTGATTCTATTTGAGCTACTTTTGTGTAATCTTTGACATCAGGACTAGAGAAATACTGACTCTTAAATGTCACTGCTAGGCGTAGATCTCTATTTTTATTTGGAGTATCCTAGCCATAGAGAAATTGACTGGAGTTCTCTCTTTCACAGTTATTTTTCTAGGCAGCTCCTGAACTCCATTACTGGTGGAGATGGCTGCATAGACAACATTAACAATAGAAGGAGCTGTAATTTTTCACTTCTTTTTTTGTGGGTTTTTTTGGTCTGTTTTCCTTTACTACCTGACTGATATGGAAATATATTTTGCATGATTGCACAAGTATAACCTATATCAAATTGCTTCTATCTCAAAGAAGGAATAGGGGAAGGAAGAAAAAAGGGAATTTTAAATTCACAATTTTTTAAATGTTAATACTTGTTTTTACATGTAATTGGGAAAATAATTTATTATTAAAAGGACAAAAAAAACTCAAAGATGGGGAAACTTTATTAAATAAATAAAGACGTATAGAGAATAAGTACATTCAAAAGATCACAAGGGAAGGGAGGGGGGCAGACTGAGCCCTATACCAGACTTGCACAACCTGCAGCCAGCCAAAGGATTTCCTCTACATACAAAGAATGTTTTCCTTGACATTTTTTGTGGGCTACCTAAAATCCTTTGGTAAGCTACAAGCAGGTCATAGGTTATGCAGGCCTGTTCTAGACTCTAGGGCTCAAAAGTACCTTGGCAATCATTTAAGTTCATCAGGTCAGCTTGAAAAGGTACTTCTCATATGAATTCCAGCCTATTTCGACACTCTTTTCCTTGGACTTTTGCTTGACCTTAGACCACACTTGCTTATTTTCTTGGGATCCTGATGCTACTGTATTGACATACTCCTGGGTCATGGGCACCATTTTTGACTTTACCCCATGCCAACTGTCACTTTATGACAAATGACCCTTCTGCCAAAGACATGGGGTGGCAGGGAGCTTTATTTTGCTTCTGGATCCTCACTACTAGAACTGTTACTCCTACAGATTGTCCTGCATGGTTTAAACTGCATCACAAACTATTCTATGGGATAATTGTAGCCCAAGCACTTGACTGGACCAATAGCTGGCACCATCCTCAGGTGTGGCATGAAAAACATAGAACAAAAGCAAAATTCAGCATGACTAGAACAAATCATTCAGCCTAACTCCGTCTTGAGTATGTAGATATTCTAAAACCTCCTTTAACTATAGATTGATTGAACTCATTAAAAGGTGGTACTAAAAATGACCAAGCACAATTCTGAAGGACTCATAATGAAAAATGCTATCCATCTCTAGAAAGCTAATGGATTCAGAGTACAAACTGAAGTATATTTTCTTTTCTTTATTTTTCTTTCTTTCCTTTTCTTTCTTTCTTCTTCTCTGTCTCTGTCTTTTTGTCTCTGTCTCTGTCTCTCTATCTCCTCATCTCTTTCTCTTTCTTTTTTGGACATGATTAATGCAGGAATTTATTTTGCTGGACTATAAACATTTGTAATGGGTTTTGTTTATCTAGCCTCTTCACTGGGTGGAAGATGGGAGGATGAGAGGGAAATATTTAGAACTGAAAATTTTAAAAAATTGAATTAAAAAAAAAAAAGACAGAATGTAGAGCCAAGATGGCTGAGTTATTCCAAATTTCCCTCAAAACAACTTTAAAATTTCATTTCAAAATGAATTTTGATGTGGTATATCCCCCCAAAAGATGGGGTAAAACAATTTTCCAGTCCAAGACAACCTAAAAGGTGTATCACACTAGGGTGAGAGTGGAAGGCAGTCCAGCATAGGCAATGCCCAACAAGATAGCAACAGGCTCACCTAGGCAAGCCAGCAGCAGGCCTTGGGGGCAAAAAAATTGGCAGCAGTGTCTTCCAGAGCTCTCAGTCCACAGATGCTAATTGAGTCAGACAACTGGTCAGGAGTTTACCAACATCTTCTTGCACTAGGTAAAGGATTCTGTTGCATTGCATATACAGATTCAGTATACAGTATACAGATACAGTAGTGCTGGGCTATAGTTCCAAGGTGAGGAGGAGCACTAGCACAACAGAGCTTACAAGCCATAGGTTATCAGGGACCCCGGTCACAGGTCTATAAAGGAAAAGAGTCCATGTGTTTGCTCACAGACCAGAGCACAAGTCTGGAGAGTAGTAAACACATCTCTCCTTACAGCATATTACCTTGTAAGAACTGAAAACTTACAGTTCTCCAGAACTAGTTCTGAAAACAGTTTCACAAAAAAGCTAAACCTTGGGTCAGTTCTCCTTCCATCCCAGGATCAGAATTCAACTTAAAATAAGCTTAAAAGTCAAGAAATAGGGTAGAAAATGAGCAAAAAAAAGAAACTGACCATAGAAAGTTATTATGGTGGCAGGGAAGATCAAAACACAAATTCTGAAGAAGACAACAAAGTCAAAACTGCTAGATTCAAAGGGTCAAAGAAAAATACAAATTGGTCTCAGGCCCAAAAAGAAGTCCTAGAAGAACTCCTAAAGGATTTTTAAAATGAAATAAGAAAGGTAGAGAAAAAATCAGGAAAAGAAATGACAGTGGTGCAAGAAAATCATAAAAAAGAGCCAACAGCTTGGTAAAGAAGGCACAAAAAAATTACTGAAGAAAAAACCATCTTAAAATCCAAATAGGCCAAATGGTAAAAGAGGCACAAAAATCCAGAAGAGAAGTCCTTAAAAAGGAGAATTGACCAAATGGGAAAGGAGGTACAAAAAGCTCACTGAAAAAAATAATTTCTTAAGAACTAAAATTGGGCTAGTACAAGATAATGACTCCATGAGACATCAAAAAGAATGAAAAAATAGATGTGAAAATAATATGTGAAAAAGATGTGAAAAAATAAATGTGAAATATCTCACTGTAAAAACAACTGATCTGGAAAATGGATTGAGGAGGGATAATGCAAGAATTATTGGACTACCTGAAAGCCACAATCCAAAAAAAGAGCCTAGATATTATCTTTCAAGAAATTATCAAGAAAACTTCCCTAATATTGTGTAACCAGAGAGTAAAATAGAAACTAAAAAGAATTTACTGCTTAGCTCCTGAAAGAGATCCCAAAATGAAAACTCCCAGGAATATTATAGTTAAATTCCAGAGATTTCAGGTAAAGAAGAAAACACTGAAAGCAGACAAAAAGAAATAATTAAAGTATCAGGGAGCCACAGTCAAGATCACAAAAGATTTAGCAGCTTCTACATTAAAGGATCAGAGGGCTTGAATTGGATATTCCAGAGAGCAAAAGAGCTAGAATTACAACCAAGAATCACCCACCAAAGCAAGACTGAGTATAATCCTTCAGGGAGAAAAATGGATATTCAATGAAATAGAGGACTTTCAAGCATTCCTGATGAAAAGACAAGAGCTAAATAGAAAGTGTGACTTTCAAATACAAGAATCAAGACAAGCATAGAAAGTAAAATAGGAAAAAGAAATCATAAATGATTCAATAAGGTTAAACCATTTATATTCCTACTTGGGGAAGTGATACTTATAACTCCAGAGAATTTTCTCATTATTAGGGCAGTTAGAAGGAGCATACATTGACAGAGGGTAAAAGTATGAGTTGAATATGATGGGGTGATACATAAAAAATTAAAAAAGGCATGAGAAAGAGGGATATACTGGAAGAAGTGCAAAGGGAGAGTTAGAATGGGGTACATTATCTCACATAAAAGAGGCACAAAAGAACTTTTACAGTAGAAGGGAAGCTGGGGGACTTGCAGTGGGGGATACCTGAACCTTACTCACATTAGAATTGGCTCAGAGAGGGAATAATATACACATTCATTTGAGTATAGAAATCTTTCTTGCCTTCCAGGAAAGCAGGAGTGGAAGGGAGTAAGAAAAGACATGGAGGCTGATAGAAGGAAAGGATAATGGGGAGGGGGGGGGGGAGTGGTAGTCAGAAGCAAAAGATTTTTAAGGAGAGACAGTGTGAAAGGAGGGAGTAGGATAAATGAGAGGGGATGAATAAGATGGAGGGAAATACACAGTTAGCAATCATAACTGTGAAAAAAAATTTTATAGTAAAATTCTCTGATAAAAGCCTTACTTCTCAAATATATAGAGAATTGAGTCAAATTTATAAGAATACAAGTCATTGCCTAATCAGTATTCAAAGAATATGAACAGGCAGTTTTCAGATAAAGTAATCAAAGCTATCTATAATAACTGAAAAAATGCTCTAAATCATTACTGATTGGAGAAATGCAGATTAAAATTACTCTGAGGTACCAACCTCATTTTGAGGTATCAAATTGGCTAACGTGACAGAAAAGGAAAATGATAAATGCTGAAGGGGATGTGAGAAAACTGAGACATTAATGCACTGTTGGTAGAGTTGTAAACCAATTCAGCCATTCTGGAGAACAATTTGGATCTATGCCCAAAGGGCTATAAAACTGTAAAACTATAAAACTGCTTTGAACCTGTAATGCCACTCCTAGGTCGGTATCCCAAAGAGATTTTTTTAAAAAGGGAAAAGGATTGATTTGTACAAAAATATTTGTAGCAGCTCTTTTTGTGGTAGGAAAAAATTGGAAATGTAGGAGATGCCAATCAATTGGTGAATGGCTGAAAAAATTGTGGTATATGATTGTGATGGAATATTATTGTGCTATAAGAAATGATAAGCAGATGCTCTCAATAAAACCTGGAAAGATTTACATGAACTGATACAAAGTGAAATGAGCAGAATCAGTAGAATTGTACTACTATACACAATACCAATAATATCGTATGATGTTTGATTATGAATTACTTAGCTATTTTCAGTAATATAATGATCCAAGACAATTCTAAAGGACTTATGATGAAAAATGCTATCTACCTCCTGTAAAGTTAACAGGATATAAGACCTCTCCACCCATTAATAGGCCTCACATGGAACCCTGGTGCAGAGCCACACCTTCCCAATTAAATGTTGATTTCCAAGCTACTTGACACTAGGCCAATCAAATGCCAAGTTTTTGACTAGAAATACTGTATATTGTACTGCTTGGAGGGAAAGGTGTGGGAAGAGAGAGAAAGAGGCAGAAGGAAGAACTTGCCTAGAGGAACTTGCTCATGGGGAGGTTTGATGGAAAGAAATGTTGGTGCTCCCTGGATTAGTAATAAACACCTCTCTAAATCTCACCTTCTGGTATCACTATAAGGATGTTTCAAATAAATATTTTGATGTTGTCTTGGAAGAAAAGAGTTTATTATATTTTGCAAACAAACCCTGGGAATATGTATGCATATTCATAGCAACTACTATGGGTATTGCATTGGCATTACACCTCCAGAAAAAGAACTGATGGAATCTAATGTAAATAGAGGCACACTTTTTAAACTTTCTTTATCTTTCTTTATTTTGGAGGATGGTGGTGATTGTTTTCTCTTACAACATGACTAATATAAAAATATGTTTTGCATGACTATACATGTATAACATATCAAATTGCTTGCCTTCTCAGGGAGGGGAGGGGGAAAGGAAGAGAGAGAGAGAGACAGAGAGAGAGAATTGAGGACTCACAATTTTTTAAAGTGAATTTTATCAATCCATTTTATATGTAATTTGGGAAAAAAATATTAAATTTTTAAGAACAAATTTAAAAAGAAGAAAAAACATGTTGTTTCAGTCAAAGATGCAAAGACAGGGGACAGAAGCTAAGATGGGCCCTATGTTGGCAATATCCAAGTGGATTTGCTCTCCTCTCTTCACTTTTCTGGCACTATTCTCTTCTGGATTTCCTATCACTTAGGGTCTCCTTCAGTATCTCCCCTGTTCTCTCCTTTTGTCCTCATCCACCATAGCATAGATGTTCTCCAAGATTCTGTATGTAGCCCTTTCTCTTCTTTTGCTGATTTCATCCATTCCAGTGGATTTAGCCCTCACTTCCATCTGAACACAAAATAAATCATGGGCCACATATGCCATCACACCTACTGGCCCTGCCTAGGATGCAGCAGCATCACTGTCCAGAACAGCTAACCCTACTCTATGCATACCCCAGAGCAGAGCTTCTTAAACTATGGGTCATGACCCCACATGAGGTGGAAAAAAAATCTTGCAGGGGCAGAGCCAAGATGGTGGAGCAGAAGCAGGGATGTGCTATAGCTCTCCCTCCAAACTTCCCAAAAAGCTGTAAAAAATGACTCTAAACAAATTTTAGAGCAGTGGAAGCCACAAAATGACAGACAGACTGAAGCAAATTTCCAGCCTAAGACAAGCTGGAAGGTCAAAAGGAAGGGTTTATTGCACCAGGCTGGGAAGGGAATGCAGCTTGACATGGGCCACACCAGCACAGAAGGAGCAGGAGCAGAACTTAGGGGAATGAATCTTAGGGGGCTGCTGCAGATTCCAGGCTTCTCAACCCATAAATAATAAAGACAGCTTCAAAGGTCTCTCACCTGGCTGAGTGGGCAGCACGGTCTGGCTCCAGCCTCAACATTGGCCTGGCTCCAGCTCAGCCCCAGACCCAGGGTGGCAGCAGCAACTGCTGAAACCTGAGGCTGCTTCTGCAGCACTCCACTTAACAAAGCTCAAAAGTCAAGTAACTGGCTGGGAAAATGAGCAAAGAGGGGGAAGAGAAACAGACTAAAGATTCTTACTTTTTTGGTGAAGACTATTTTCTTACATCATTGGTGATGAGGAAGATCAAAACAAACAGTCAGAAGATAACAAAGCCAAAGCTCCTGCTTCCAAAGCCTCTAATAAAAATATGAATTAGTCTTAGATCATGGAAGAGCTCAAAAATGATTATGAAAATCAAGTAAGAGAAGTAGAGGAAAAATTGGGAAGAGAAATGAAAGCAATGCAAGAAAGTCATGAAAAACAACTCAACAGCTTGCTAAAGAAAACTCAAAAAATGCTGAAGAAAAAAAACACCTACAAAATTAAACTAACACAAACGGGAAAAGAGGTCCCAAAAGTTAATGAAGAGAAAAATGCCTTTAAAAACATAGACCACAGGAAAAAGAGGTCCAAAAGCTTACTGAAGAAAATAATTCTTTAAAAATTAGAATGGAGCAAATGAAAGCTAATGACTTTATGAGAAATCAAGAA